>NW_005187495.1:2249103-2267916 GCF_000239375.1 Pundamilia nyererei
AATACACATGTGCGGCTTGGCACTTGTGCTGTACGTAACAAGTAACGCGACGTGACGCTGCGGCTGTGATTGGTTCGGCTCTGCGCTACTTAATTCGGATTGGCTGTTCTTTTTTTCTTTTCTTTTTTTTAAGAGGACAAGAGCGATGAGGTCTATCACAATAGTTAAATTTTTCTATTGAGAAAAAGTATATGTATATATATATATGTATTTCGTTATCGTTCTATCGCCCAGCTCTAGTTTGAGGCATGTCATACAGAGATGAAAAGAGTTATAATTGGCTTTATTAACATACGTGCGCCTCTGTGTCTCAGATCTGGAGCAGTTGTTTCCTTCGGCGCCCACAGTTTCCATCACAGTGGTGACGGTCACGCAGACGAGCGGTCGGTCAGAGGACAAGGAGACAGAGCTGGATAGAGACCAGCTGCTAAGTAAAGTAAGTCCTCGTGTGTTGCCCATTACAGACTTCAGAGGTTGTAGCAGTTGGTGACTGTGACTTTGTCCTAACTGCAGTTTGTGAGCGGGGCAAAGGAGATGTGTTTCGCTCTGTGGACTGCAGGATACTGGGCGGACTTCATTGACCCAACAACGGGAGCAGCAGTGAGTAATTCTGTGTTCACTGTGCCTGTTCTTTACTGTCTCAATCTGCAATCTAAACTCCCAAAGCATATACTTATTCTATGAATGAAGCTTACGTTAGTTTAATTTTCTTTGATAGAAAAAATGTTATATTGAAGTAGTTGTCTGTTGGGTGGGAAAAGCCCAAACACATTATGATGTGAAACCACACATGCTTATAAACCTTTTGGTTACATTGTTTGGAAAATCTGGAAAAATGTATTTTCCCTTGTAACATTTCTAGAGATTTTTCCCGTTAAACTTCCTGTCAACTCAAATTCTGGTAGTTCAGCTGTGAAAACTGAGGACAACAAACAGAACAATATTGTTTTAATTATGGAATTTCCCCCCTTTCCTCAACAGTTCTTTGCGTCTCCATTGGGCGAAACCACACTGCGAACAGACAGTGAGCTGGGACATCGGGGCTTTCACATCGAGGTGTCGAGCTCCTGCACAGTCATCCGCCATATCCTCAGGGGGACTCCTTTGTTTGTGGGGACTATTTTCACCAACGCACCTGTTCAAAGTGCTGCTGTTGCTAGACTTCAAGGATTTTCAGACGCACTCAATGATGAGGAATAAACTTTTTTTTTCTTTTTTTTAAAAAATAGAATAGAATCAAATTCAAACAGAAGGGTTCTGTTTATGGTTTGGAGAAGCCGCTAACGTTTCCTGTTATGGAGCTGGTTTGTATCAATGGGAAGTTGTGTAATGTTGTAACACAAAGCATCTGTGCAGACCTCTGTGTTGCTAAGGATCTAACTGACACTCTAATGCGGACGTCAGCGCTGTGTCTGACTGACAGAAGCGTTACCCTGCTCTGCATGCAGGGAGACACTCAGAGAAGAAACAATTTCACCATGTGCTTCATCTGTAGACAATGTTCATATTTTACAGTTTGAGTATTTATGAAATACTGCGACAGATGTTCTACAGCTGTTGGTGCTAACTACCAGGAAAATCTCTCCGTTTCAAACACCTTAACATGTTAGCGGCTCATATTCTTTTTACAGCAGCAAGTACAGTGTTGGTTTTCTCTGATCTGTTGCACACAGTGTAAAGAAACAATGGAGAAATATTATAAATAGTTTCAGAAGATTTCAATTTATTATGGGAACAGCTCCCAGAATGCACACTGACCTGGATGAACATGGACACACTGCTTATTAAATTATATTTATGTACTTCAGCTTTTTTGTGACTGGCTGTGTCTTGCAAACAGGTTTGAACAGCAAGTGGGCGGAGCTTCAGTGCTGTCAACCAGTGCTCTGATGACCATATTAGGGAGTCCTGAGAGCTTGAAAAAGGGAGGCAACTGGACTTCTTTAGGTTTTAAAAATCCAGATGTCTTCTCTTATTATTGTTTAAGTCTATAATGATCTACCATATTAGGGATAGTCAGCATCGTCACGCAGAGCCAGGAGTAGAAGACATATCTGAGACAGTGTTTAGATCATTGTGAAGCCTGAGCTTTTGACTCAGATGTTTATTATGAGCTATATACAAAGTAACATTATAAATATAACAGAAAACACAGAAATGCAGATCGACTATTAAAAAAGTGGAAAAGAAGAAAGGAAACCAAAGTTGAATCAGTTGTCTTGCATATAAAAATGTCTTTAAACCTTCAGTTACTGAAACACGCAGCCAACACAGGTCCCAGTTCTGCCACTACACATACCAGCTGTTCTCTTTCTACGTGTCTCAAACACGTCCAGCTGTGAAGATGACAACAATGATGGCGATGATGATGAAGCACAGCGCTCTAGAATGAAGACTCCCGCTCAAACTAACCAAAGGAGAAATGGAGGAGAAAATGGCACTGCTGTCATTTCTGGGCACCAACACGTTGCAGATGTTCCCCTCACAGCAGGAAGAGCACACCTGAGGGATGAGAGGAAAGCCTATCACGTTAAGGTTGAGGAGACATCTGAAGGCAGAGCTCTCCACGTACCTGGTAGCCAGTATCGGCAACGTCAGCACAGCCAGTGAACAGACACTCCTCCAAGGTGGCACAGCGCTTGGTCACAGACACACTTTCCCCACTTCTATCCATCATGTGGAGGGTGGAGCAGTATTTAGTATCTGAAGGACAGTAAAATTCCCTTCATGTGACCAATTATGTCTTAATAACTTGACAGATTCACAGGCAGCCCCAATATGAGGAGTACAAAGTTTAAAAGTGCCAAGAAATATTTAAATTTAGAAAGATAAGAACTACCAAACGGTACTCTTCAGTGCATGACACTTTCAGCTTTTGGTGATCACAGTTTGTTTAGAGAGTTGGATGGCAGGTAGATGATTTTCAGATTCCACAGTGGGCTCTGGCCCTACTGAGTTTGGGAAAACGTGTTTCCATCAACTCTGTCTAACTGCACATTAAGAATGTGTTCCAGTTGCCAAGCAGATGTAGATCCCCGTGAAGTCGACCGAATGTGCGAAGTAAAATTCCAAGAAGTAGGAAGCAAAGTTCCTCTGATGAAAGATAACTGTGGGAACACCTGTTCATCACTACGTTCTACACTGATGAGCAAGATTAGCCATCAGTCGTCACACCTTGCTGAAGTGTTGGCAAAAAGGGCATGCAAATGAGATTTTGGAGAAGGGGGGGGCTAGCATCTCCCTCCACTCACCTCCAAAACCACCTGTAGGCCACTTCCGCTTAAAAGTTCTTCCTTCCTACCAAGTCCTAGCAAATTATTATAAATATTGTTTATATCAATCTATTTTATTTATTTTAATCATTTTGTTGATGTTCGTTTGTAGCGCATTCCCAAAGAAACACATTTCTCAAGAGAAGTCACTTGAACTGACATCTCCTTGAGCAGGCAGCCACAGATGAATCAAAAGCTGACGTACCCTTTGGACAGTACACGTCCGGGGCCCAGCGGTTGCAGTCGTAGTTGTCTACAGCATCTTGGCATGTGAAGCACTTGAATCCGCCAGGGTAAGGAGTAGCTGCGGAGACACAACTGTATTCAGTTTTAAGTTCAATAAGTGAAGAAGGCGTGTTTTCATTCGTCCTGTGTGTAATATCATTCCTGCAGAAAGGGACCTTCATTCATCAACCTTCTGGGGTGTTTTTTTTAAATTAGCTCATTCAATCACTGTACACTTTCTCTGTGTTTCTGGGTGATTTCAGAATCATAAGAGAGACGAATGTCCTAAAATTCGTCCACCCCTGCCTTTTCCCTGGCTTCTGACATGGTTATGAAGTTGTCCTCAAAGCACAGGACCAGAAGATGTGAAGGGCTTGTTAATCAAAGCTGGAGGGGCCCCAAAACCAGGTGCACTTTGGTACGAATCTTCCTGAAACCAGTTTCCATCTTATCCTGAGGCTTGTTTTTCCGAGGTGCCCCGACTTCCTTGCAAAGACGTGTGTTAGGTTTTTGGGGATTGGATACTGGGCTCAGGTTTGGATGTAAGATAGACAAAGCTCTTAAAGTATATAAACTATGACTCTCATAAGTATTCTCACAGATGAGAATCAAATCAAAACTGCTGCTGTTTGTACATAGTAAAACTGTTTTCATATTTCTTGTACCATTTCTATTTTGATGTATTTGTTTAATTCACATGTCACAATGTTCACACTGTTCAGGTTTGATGCTTTTCTTATTAAAATAAAGTGCTGTATGACTGTGGCCTGTAGTATAGTGCACTTTAAAGGTTACGTAAATAAATGTATATACCAAATTAACTGCAAGTTCATCCCAGACCAATTTCATTTTATATTAACATTATTTGTTGCAGAAAAGGTTTTGAAAAAAGTGTGTCGCTATGAGTCTTAAGACTGTGTTTGTGTTGTTCACAATTCCACGAGGCCGAGCAATTTGTGCACCTACAATGGCATAGATGACATCATGTTATTTTTGTTTCACAATACTAACATTTAATTTTTATCCCCAAAACATCAGTTTTCTGTGGCATATTACGACACTATCACTTTACCTAGAAACCACCTAGAAGCAGGCTAAAATTAGCTGCTTTTTTTTCTTTGCACACTTAAAAACACCCTGTTGTTTTATCAGTAACCTCTGATTTGCCCCAAAAAAGAAAAGTTATTGAGTAAGTAAGTCATGATTGATGTAGACAAATAACTTCCATAAGTTCTCGATGGGCAATTGAAATGTGTGAATACCAAGTGACAAAACTGCTTTTTTTGGTCATTAGTAACACAAAACCCACTGGTCTACAATGCTTTGTATACCACAGTGGGGAACATGTAAATTATGCATATATTACTAACTGTGTTAATAACTGTGACTGTCATCTGACTGTTACTTTAGAAAGGGCAGTGGCATTAGCATAGGTGCACTTTCTTGGTAAATACATTGGACACTTAATCATTTAAAATAAAACAAGCTGTTGTCCGGTTTTTTGTTTATTCTAGGCAGAAATTTCTGTCTATTGAGAAAAATCTACTAAAACTACTAAATTAAAACAAATCATGTTACTGTCTAACATGTTTCTCATTAAAGTAAGACACTTTAGCGGTTTTACTGGATATTTATGTTTTAGCACATTTCATATATTCATTTAAATATTTGTATTTTGACTTTTAACTATTAGTTCTTTAATTCATTCAGTGTGTGAATAAACATGTATAGTATATCACAGTTGTTTTGTTCCTTTCACATCCTTATACAGTCCCTACTTTTATGCAAATCAGAGATGGATAAGCGGAAAATGTAAAAACTTCCTGATTTGAGATGAAATTACCCAAGTGTATACATTTATATGGATCATTTTAACCGCATTTTGAAATAATAATAAGAGTTGTAAAGTGCAGAATCCGAATATACAGGTAACCTAACGAGTGAAAGGTGTTTTAAGCTAGGGAAAAATCATTGGTAATGGAAATTCAGCTCAGGTGAACCTCTCAGTTTGTTGTCTCTATTCATGTGAGTCCTGCAGCTCATTTTTACATGAAGGCTCTGGCAGGTACACAAAAACTATACAAACACGCTTCTGGTTGTGAAACTTTGGGTTAATTAAAAATATGTCATTTGGTCAATCACCTTCTGATTTTCTGCTTATTTAACAATTATACTGATTACTAAAAAAGAAGCAATAAATCTGTAGCCTGTGCCATAGATGCTCTCCAAAGATTTATGGATACTCATCAGTCTACTCCACGTCTCTGACTCAGGGATCAAACAAGGACCAGCCACTTTTCAGTCAAAGAACAATCCTGTTATTCTCAACAAAGACACAAACCAATCGCTTTGATGATCATGAACCACATCCTTGTGTAATGAGTTTCCAAGATTTTTTTCAGGAATTTTGAAAAAGGATTCATCAGTGTTATTTCCAAGAATTAATTCCAAATAAAGATGAAATACATTTGATCTTTTAAAGGTGCAAGTTAAATAGCAGAACTGTAACTTGTAACTGGAATAAGTTCACTTAATATATGTTAGTGTTTTAAGAACACACATTTCAATCAGTGTAATCTATGTTATAACAGCCCTAATCTGTTGCTTTTGTTTGTCTGTCATACGTCAATGGCTGAGAGAATGAAAGCTGCAGAACCAGCTTACAATCAGAGAAGGATGCCAACTATACTTTTATATATTTATATTTTAACATATTGTAATAAACTGTTGTTTTGGCAGCTACAACTGATTTAAATACAAAACGAAACTTTCCATTAAGTTTTATTTGTGCATGTGTTGCGTTTAAATGCATCTGTACTCACTCGTTATTCATTCAGTTAACATGACTTTTGTACCTTTGTAACATTTATTTATTTAAATAAAACAACAGTTTTGTTTTCTACACCGTGCTTGCTTTCTGCTTTTCTTGCAGCTTGTTTCCGATAGATATTATTAAAATGTTCCATTCAAGTTCAGTGCACGCTATTTAAAAACAATGCCGCTAATGTTATTCAGTCATATTCAGTATCAAACCTTTAAACAAATTGAGATGTAAAATAGTACTCCTATACTCCTACTTGAGGGGTGCAGCAGGATGATATCCTTCATGGTGAAGTCCCGTGACTGCGCAGTTTTCACCCAGTCAGTGATGGTGGTCAGCAGCAGGACCCAGGCCACTGTTGGCCAGGCCTCCATTATTGCACCAGAGTGTCTTCATGCACTTAGGCCTGTTGAACATGAGTGGATTAAAATGACAATATTAGCTTTTCCACCATCCCTGGACTCGCACCAGTTTGCATACAGGGAGAACCGGTCAACCGAGGATGCGATCGCCACAGTGCTGCACACATTACTGAAGCACTTGGAACACAGGAACACCTATGCACGGCTCCTCTTTGTAGACTACAGCTCGGCTTTTAATACCATCCGGCCATACAAACTCCGTCCCAAACTCCACCAACTGGGACTCAACTCCTCTCTGTGCAACTGGATTGTGGACTTCCTCACTAACCGTAGACAGAGTGTCAGAGTGGGTAAGAACACCTCTTCCACCCTTGTGGTCAACACCGGTGCCCCTCAGGGGTGTGTTCTGAGCCCTCTGCTATACACTCTCTTCACCCATGACTGTGTTTCCTCCTGCGCGTCCAATCTCATTGTTAAGTTTGCCGATGACACTACAGTGCTCGGACTTATATCCAACAACGATGAGACAAACTACAGGACAGAGGTGCAACAACTAGAGTCATGGTGCCACGACAATAACTTGGTCTTAAACACCAAAAAGACCAAGGAGATCATTGTAGATTTCCGGAAGAAGGGTCATAACAACCATCTGCCTCTCTTCATTGGCAGTGAGGCGGTGGAGAGGGTGAGCAGTTTTAAATTCTTGGGGTTAACTGTGACCGAGGACCTGTCCTGGGGCAACCATATCACCTCAGTTGCACGGAAGGCCCAACAGCGCCTCTACTACCTGAGGAGACTGCGGAGCGCACACATTCCCAGATCTCTGATGTTGAACTTCTACAACTGTGCCATCAGCAGCGTTCTGACGTATGGATTTCTAGTGTGGTTCCCCAGCTGCACCAAGGCCGATCAGCAAGCACTCCAGCGGGTGGTGAAAGAAGCTGGCAGAATTATTGGAACAAGTCTGCCAGAGATCAGTAATATCTTCCCCACTCGCTGTCTGAGGAGGGTGCACAGTATCCTGCGGGACCAACATCACCCTGCGCGCCACCTTTTCCATCTGCTGCCCTCAGGGAGAAGGTACAGGTCTATACAGGCCAGAACATCCAGACTGGCCAACAGCCTGTATCCACAGGCTGTGAGGCTCCTGAACTCTCTGCCCCCCTCTCACGGACAATAACCATATCCAACTTCTTAATAGCAATGAACTGGTCTGCATTGGTGCATCATATCTTTATTCTCTTCCCCCTCCTGCCCCCCCCGCCCCTCTTTCTTAAATAGATAACTATCATATCTGATATCATATCTCACAGTACAATAATATTGAATGGGTTGCATTGTTGTACTTTGTCATGTTTCTCAGGTCTTTGTCTGAATTTCTACCAACATTACTTGTCATGTTCTCATGTTATTGCTAAGGATTGTCTTATTGCATTGGAGTCACACCGGGTTAAATATGTACACTTGGGTTTTAAGGGGTATTTATTATTCTCTTCTTTTTTTGGGTTGTATGGAAGCCCCAAACGCAATTTCATTGTTCTTGACAATGACAATAAATAAATACTACTACTACTAGAGAATCTTAAACGGATAAAGAATGTAAACACTCAGCCTCCCAGAGCTTTTTTTAAAGATACTACAGAGTCTTTTTAATGTATTGTTTTTTTTAGTGTACAAGAAAGCATGATTAACCCACAGTTGAACTCAACGAAACATCAACAAAAGGCTTCAAGTGGCTAATAATAGAACCAATAAGTCTATAAATGTGACCACCTGTGTTCCTTCTCATGCTGTGAGCCTGCTTCATTAATCAAATGTCAAAGGAACTCTACGAGCCAGCTTTAAGCCTCAGCATCCCTTTCTGGATTTAACAGATCATGAAAGTGCTGATATTTCCATATTTTACTCAAGAAACTGAACACTGGTCATGTAAACCTATATTAATGCTCTCATTATTTTAATGCCAATCAATAAAACTCTCTAGAAACTATTCTTGAACTAATCTGAAGGTAATATGAAGTTTATAGGTCTGTAGCAATTGACCCTGCAGAAAGTTGGTATCCTCTGTGGACTATGCGCCCCAGCATCCACTAACCAGCATCACCACCTGCAGGAGCCACCATAGAGGTCAAGTGTAGTGCATATCAGCTGGAATGGGAGAGGACCTGATGAGCCGATCCCTGACTGTTGAAATTAGCTCTATTGACACAAAATGTCACCTGTCTCGTGGAGAAGGAGACTGAGCTAGTGGTTGAGGTTATTGGAATCAGTCTCCTGTAAAGGGGCTGGGCTCCCTCCAGTCTGGGGTTGCCCTTGGTGAGAGATTGCGGGCAAGGGTAGGTAGGTATACTTGTATCCTCCATTGGAGTACTTTCTATATGTTGGGGTTCTCCCCGTGGAAGAGAGTTGTCCCTGACTATTACTTCAGCTTATGCACCAAATTATACTTCAGAGGTACACACAGCCTTCCTGTAATCACTGAAAAAAAAGAGTATGGTTTGGGTAACCTGTGGGACTCCAGAGGAAGCTGACAGGTACCAGCTGGCAGATTGCAGCTTATGTAGTAGCTGAAACAAAAAGTCTGGTGTGGGAAAAGTTTGGTGAGCTCGTGGAACAAGACTTTTGGTCAGCGTTGAAATGATTCTGGCAAACCACCAGATGACACAAGAGAAAAGTGGTGCTCTATCTATCTATAGGGGTGCTGCTGACTTCAGCTGAGGATACAGTTGGAATTCTTCAAGGATCCCCTCAATCCCAGTGACAATGCTTAGAGAAAGCAGAGTCTGGGGACGATGGGGACAACTTGCCCATTATTAGAAGTGAGATCACTGAAGCAGGTAAACAACTACTTGGTGGCAG
The DNA here is from genome assembly GCF_000239375.1 of Pundamilia nyererei. Lineage (NCBI taxonomy): Eukaryota > Metazoa > Chordata > Actinopteri > Cichliformes > Cichlidae > Pundamilia > Pundamilia nyererei. The sequence goes on from NW_005187495.1 coordinate 2,258,643, forward strand.
GATCAGTGGGGAGGGTTCCTGAAACCTCTGGACGTTATGGGGCTTTCTTGGTTGACATCCCTCTGCTACATCACATACAGATCTGGGGCAGTGCCTCTGAACTGGCAGACTGGGGTGGATGTTCCCATCTTTAAAAAGGTTGACCAGAGGGTGTACTCAAATTGCAGGAGGATCACACTACTCAGACTCCAAAGGAAGATGTACGTCAACGTACAAGAGAGGAGACTATGTCCTGAACCTTGGATTCAGGCGGAACAAAGCGGTTTTCTTCCTGGTCATGGACCTCTGGACTCTTTGGGTTGTGTTGGAATTTCCCAGTCAGTCTACATGTGCTTTGTGGACTTGGAGACTGTATTCAGTCACATGTGTAAATGCTATTAAATAATGTTCTGTGTAGAGTTCATGATGTGGATGATTGATTTATAATGGATTACATAATTTCATGAATATATATAGTTAGTGTTAAAAATATCTTTATTTGAAATGTACATGTGTAAAGTGTAAGAGCTGGTGTCTCATGAGAATACCCTTAACGAGAGTAAGCGAGACCTTTCGTGTACTGCGAGGGAGCAGATGTCTCTCATGAAGCGTGTTAAGCTAAAGGTTTATTAAAAGAAAAGCAGCACAAGGACTTAAGGACCTCTTTTCAGGACAAACAGTCAGTGAGGTAGTTGTCATTTGAGAAATGTTTTTATTTGTGTTTGGACTTAATATGTGTACTGTGAAGTTGCTAAATGGTTTGTACTGTTCACTCGTGACCAGTTCTCATGGCGTATTGGCGTACTGGTGATGGTGAAGCTGAGGAGGAGAGAAAGCCCAAGTAATAAACGCCTGTTTCAAAGAACCGACCAGTGTCTGTGTCGTGAAGAGAGCTACAACATGCAGCTTCAGGAGCATGGAGTATCTGGCTTGTTGCTACTAGCCATTCAGCCCCCGCTCAACCGCAGTGATAGTTTGGTCCACATTGCCAACAATAAGTCAGAGTCATTGTAGTAAAGCTATTTATTTTGCTATAATTAAAGCCTCATAGAGGATTTTGAGATTGTATTGATATTATATCTCAATCCTGAGCTTTCAGTTAGAGTCCAGTCAGAACACTCCCTCTTTTTAGATTCACTGAGACGTCAATCAGTGAATTACACACCAGATGACCTGGTTTTATCCCTGACTTTTATGTTTTATCCCCAGGCACTGTGCCAGACTGTGGGGCTGTAAATGCTTGTTTTCTTTGCATTATGCATGCCCCAGTAAAATGGATCCACATCTTTACTTTGGTCCAAACACCCATAATGTAAAGTGCTACAAGAACACACTTGTTTTACTTCCAACACAAAGACATGATTATAAGTCATAAGACCTGAAACTAAAATAATTTCATTAAAAGGAAGCTTAGTAACTGATTGACCACATACATTTTCAGGCTAAAAATGTTAATTTTCAATGAGTCCAGGTTCTCAAATGTGAAAATGAATGCCACAGTGTCTAAGTGGTAGTTAATATTCAGGATTAAAATAATTAAAACCTCCTCTCTAGATTTGCATGTCTTTTCAGCATGTGAGAAACTAATAAACACACGAAAACACAAAAAGGTCTGTAAATCAGGCTTAATAACAGGATTAATCTAAAGCCTTCACAGCGGTCTCCTAGTCGTCAGAGAGGTCTCCTCCTATTGCATTCATCAAGCTCCTCGAAGCACAGTGCTACTGTATAGCTCTTAATCATACGCTGTATGCTGAAAGAAAAACTTGAGATTAGGTCCCAAACTTTGAGCTGTCTGAAGGATCCCTGGCTTTGCCTGCAGTAAAATCTGTTTTTAGGTCTGAGAGGAGAAGGCAGGAGTGCAGGGATTACATACAAAGGCTCCCTGTTATAACTGGGGGGATGGAGAGGTTTCAATCAGCACCAACCAACTCCTTCGGGTCCCGGTTAAAAGGCTGTAGAAGGCTAAAAGAATCTGAAGGAGAGTCCGTCAAGACAACAGGGGATGAAGTTCAGAGATAGTGTAAACTGTAGATTGTTACCTGCTTAGTTACACATCTGGATGCATCCACACATTACAAAAAAAACTAATGTGATGCAGATGTATCGGCTAAATTGAAAGAAATGGGTCGGAGTTTAAGATGAATCTTATGAATATATATTACTTGACATGCACTAATGAAAAAAGCGACAGACCTAAACTGTCGTATGGACATCATGAAGTTCATAATTAGAATTATTTGCACTTCATTTTTGGCATAAAAGAAAGTAATGTGCAGAAACATGTGCAACTTGTTACATCTTAGAAGAGAAGATGTGGAGGCAAATATAATGAAAGACTAATTAGTGACAGAACACAACTGGAAACTACAATATGTCACATAAAAAAGTTCAAAACAAAAAAGAGCAAAACATTAATTGATCTAATAATAATGGCGGCTCCAGTGGTTCCAAACCATTTCAGTTAACTATACCTCCACAGCCACAGCTATGTCAAATAAACTCAAATATCACCTCACTGATGATGAGATCATTTCAGTGTAATTTAACCTGATTTTTTTTTTAATTGAACAATGTTTAATTTTGCTGTGATATTTACAATACAATCGAACTTGAATGCAGGGTTAGTTAAATTATGTACTTTTGTAGTACAACCATTTCAACATCATCATAATTTATCTGTGTGGTCACTGTATTAGCTTTTTACATGTATCATTTGGCCATTATTTTGAACAATTTTATTTAACCACCTGCCCCCTAACGCTATGTAGCTAGCTTAAATGTTAAATGTTAATCCAGTAATGTTAGCTTGATACTAGATATTCATTATACACAGATTTTTTTATTAGTATTTTCCACTACTATTTCAACTACTACGTTTAGACATGAACTAATAGTATATAATAGTGTAACCCATATATAAATATAAATTGTTTATTTTAACCATTATCTGTGCTGATGGCTAATTATTAGCCATTATGGCAACCATTATCCAGTGCCAAACTATCATAATGAAATGTATATTAAGTTTTTATTGCAATTTTTAGCAAATAACTACAACCTTCTTTACGGTAAATAGCTTTTAGCCAAATATCTTAACTGCTATGAAATTTTAGCTAACTATTGAAACTGAACAGTCTCAGCAGGTTTGCCTGAATATTATCATTATCATTTTAGCTAATTTAACACTTTTCCCATTACATTTTAAACTTCAGATAACTTTTTCTCTTGTTTTAGCTATTATATTTCCAAAATCATAATGTTCTAGTGTTGCACTTGACTCAGAATGTCTTCATTTCCTTTAGTTTACACCCAGGCAAACTCAGTTGTTGAGCTAATAGATCTAATTTAGTAAAATCCACTAACTCACCCTGCAGTCTGACCTGACAAAAATAGCTGGCTTATTGCTCCAAATTGGTCATGTGTTTCAAAAGAATACTTGATCAACATTTAGACCACCAGGGTTGACTTTGAAGATCAGCAGCTCAGCTCTATTGACCAGACACATATGGCAGGGGCTTAACTTCTTTCATTCCACTGATTTTCTCCCTATCTATCACGTCAGAGATAATTGACTGCATTCACAAAATTCTTGTTTCTCTTGTATAATTAGGTGGTTGAAATGTCATAAATATAAAGTCCCCTTCCCAAGCATTGCCATCTGGATTTACTGACACACTACATCACTGCGTGATTTTTGTGAGGTTTTTGCTTAGCTCATAAAGCATCTGACATTTTAACATTGTTAAACATGACCAAAAAGGTCACAGTTGGCCAGACACTCTAAATGAATGTAGTCTCCTTACTGCCTATTTGTATTAGCTGATTCATTATGATACATAAATCAAGATAATATGACAAGCAGACATTCCTTAGAAGTACATGTGACCTGTGCTATATAACATTTATAATTGGATTATTATCTCTTGTTATCTCTAAAGCTGCTCCAACTTTAAACTGTAACCTATTGTGACCAAACTACAAAACTTGGCTTTAAAACCACAAAGCAGTCGTGCTGAGAGGTCAAGTCTAAAGAACTGGACTTTGTGTGTATTTAAAATTTTTATCAACATTTGGGTAGCATAGCTTCCACACTATAAGGAGGGATTTAATTGAGTCCAATACAAGATTTTTGCAATGTAGCTGCTCATATTTATATGTAAAATAGGGGTGTGAGACATGTAGGTCAGGACCAGAACTGACCCAAAAACTCCAGGTTTTGTTCATTGGCACATCTACTTTGAAGGACATGCAATGAAACATGTAGTATAAACTGTACTTTTTGAAAAGAAAGGCAGATTAAATATAGCTTTACTGGTTTGGCGACACTTCAGAATAAACTGGGTTATATGCGGCCCATGAACTCAAATGTAATGTTCTTATAGCTGTCAAAATAATTCAATCATTAAGCAGAATATAATGTAGATAATGTAGATAATACTTTACGGACTGTAGCACTTCACACAAAGTCTACCACATTAAAAGCACCATGGAAACTTGTGTAATCACAGTAAATTTACAACTTTTAACAAGGTACAAAGATTTACTGGGTTCCCACATAGTTCAGTTTAAGATCATATGCTGTCTCCACAACTATATTTGCTCTTCACTGAAATGGTGAATATGAACTAAATCTCACGATCAAAAACATGACAGCATTTCATGAAATATCATATCTTCAATTCATCTAAACGTAACGCTTCTCAATTGCACTGGTGCGCACGGAATTGATTTAAAATTACATGTGTTAGTACAGCTTGACTCTACGACTTTATCGCAACACTATTTTAATAAGAACTTACCAGCTTTAAATGCTCGATAGGACGCTCTCCATTCGGCGCGGATGAAGCTCAGAAACTAGTGAAGTGCAGCTCGGCGCGGCTGAGGAGGGGAGGGGGAGGCTGCAACGTCACAGACATCGGCACTCCCACAAATAGAAATGGATCATACAAAAAACAATGTTTTTTAATTCACCTTTTTTTCATGGCGGGGATTTATATATTATATATAGCAATGCACTGATATACAAAAATTTCCCCCTTATCAAAATGTATTACTTTCATAAACGAATTAATAAGTATATGTACGCTATTTTTCTTTTTTTCCCCTTTTTTTTCTTAATTTGATAAAATACTTTTTACAATGTTGCTGAAGTTTAAGTGAATGTGTTATTTTTGCCAGTTTTAGCCGCAACATCAGGTGTTTGTGAGTGGGAGGGGCAGCGTCCAGCCTCCTCAGTGGAATTGCCCTCCTGGCCAATAGGGAACAGAATGCTAGTAGAGGTGCCTCATTCCCACTGATGCCAAAGAGAGAAAGCAGGGGTCCAGGTGGCAGCATCACACTGAGAATCCTGGACAAGGTATGGAAAACCTTTGTCCAGAACTGGTCAAGTTGGGACAAGACCAGTACATATGGATCAGTGAGGCTTCAGCAGTTTTGCATCTATCACAATATGGAGTGATTTCAGAATAGATCTGAGATAATCTGGATTTTGAGAAGTGGGCTCTATGCACCACTTTTAACTGGATTAAACAGTGGCAGGCACATAATGATGTTGTGTTGACATTTTAGTAGGGACATAATTTCCAGGGGGGTTAGGGGGGCTATGACCCCCCCCCCCCCAATAAAACTATGAATTATCTTGCATAAATAGGCTGTTGATTTTCTTTACTCATTTCAGTTATTACCAGCAAAATAGTTGCATGTTTTAATTTACCCAATTTAACCCAGATTTATTTATTTATTTAGACAGAGATCTTGACTCCCTCAATGTTCAGCACAAAGTTACACCGATGCATGTTAGCTTATGGAGGCCCATGTTTTGTCATGTCTAAGTCTCCTGCCCATAATGTTCTGAGTTTGGATGAAGGGGTTTGTGTCAAGTTTAATATTTTTTCGTAAAGCAGGGAGATCAGCCCTCTATTGGTCGGATTGAGTTGTAGGATAGTTTCTAATAGTGTAGCTCTGGTAGAGGGCTTGAGCCTCAAATCTGGGAATGAATAAAGTGCCTGACTTGCAAGTAACTGAAAAAGTGTTTTGGTGGTAGATTGTATTTATTAGCAAGTTGTTCAAATGATGCTAGTTTGTTGGCTATGAACAGGTCTTTAAAGCAAGTTATTCCACTTCTGTGCCACTCCACAAACCCACTGTCCTGTGTAGAAGGTTTAAAGAAATGGTTAGATGCAGTGGGGCTGAGAGGGGAGAAGTCACAGAGATGAAAGTATTTCTTATACTGGCCCCATATTTTCAGTAAGTGTTCAGAAGGTTCAGTTTATACCCAAAAGCTGACCAAATTGACCAAGCAGATTTAATGTAGATGGTAATGAAGTTGAAGGCTTAGAAATAAAAAGCAGGAGATCATCTGCATAAAGCGAGACCTTGTGTTCGATGGTATTTCTCCAAATGCCGTGTACTTCTTTGCAACTGTGAAACGCAATGACAAGGGGTTCTACGGCCAGATTAAAATCCAGGGGGCTGGGAGGACATCCCTGGCGTGTGCCCCTGTGAAGTTTGAATGGTTTTGACAATTGGACGTTAGTCTGTTTTGTAGCAGATAGCTGAGAGTAGAGCAGTTTAATCCATCCATAATTTTGCTCCAAAACCAAGAGAGATTGTCGAAGTCAACTCGATCAAAGGCTTCTTCAGTGTCCAGAGAGACAACATATTCATCAGCATCTGTAGAGCTGAAATAAACTATGCTAAATAGCCTTCTTACATTAAAACGGTGACCTTTAATGAAGCCTGTTTGGGCTTTTGAAATAATTGTTGGGAGAACCAATTGTAGTCTACGGGCAAGAATCTTGGCTAATATTGTAGCATCTGTGTTCAAGAGAAATTTGTCTAAAAGAGTCACATTCCATCGGATCTTTTCCTTTCTTTGCAATAAGTGTGGTACAGGCTTCATAAAATGACTGAGGAAGAGATCCTTGTTTAATGCAGTCAGTGAGGGTTATACTAAGCTGCGCAGACAGTAATGTAGTGCTCTGATTAAAAATTCTGATGGGAAACCATCCGGACCTGGACACTTGCCAGATTGCATTGAGGCTGTAGCTAAGGAAACTTCTGACTGAGAGGTAGAGTCATCCAGCCTTGTTTTAAGTTCTGGTGGAATTTCAGGAATGTTAAGTTTAGGTAGAAAGTCATTAATTGCATTGCAGCCAGTTTGTGACTCTGAGGTGTTAAAGTTCTGAGTAAAAATCCCAGAATACTTCATCAATGTTTCATGATCTGTAACCATGTTGCCATCTTGTGGTCGAGCTTCAAGAATACTTTGCCTTGCCCTAGAACTGTTGAGAAGGCTTGCCAGTAATTGGTGGGGTCTGTCACCATGCATGTAGAATTTTGATTTGTCAAGCAAGAGCAAACGTTCAGTTGATTAAGTTGTGAGTGGGTCAAGTCTTGTTTTGAGTTCAACATGCTTTTTAAACATTTCGTGACTCTGTTTGAGAGCATACTGGTCATCAGCCGCCTTAATTTGTTGCATTGACTTATTTCGCTCATAAATGGACTGTTTTTCAATTTTTGCTGAATAAGCAATAATCTGGCCTCTGATATAGGCCTTAAAGACATGTGATACAACAAGGCTGCAAGTATTAAGGGAGGAGCTAGTGGCAAAATAAAAGCATATCTCATCTTGGCGAAACTTCACAAAACTGTCATCTGACAGAAGGGTTGAATTGAAATCCTATTGTGCAGTTTTTATAGGAAGATGTGGAAGAGGCAGAGACAGAGTAAGTGGGGCATGATCTGAAATAACTATGCTATGGTAGGCACAGGAGTGGACCTGCTGCAGACAGTTAGTGTCAGTGATAAAGTAATTAATTCTTGAATATGGTGCACATGTGGGAAGTAGTAGTCTCTCTTGTGAAGATTTAAGAAATGCCAGACATGACACATTCTATATTCAGTTGATTTATAGAACAAAGACAAAGTACACATTCACCTTAAATGATAAGAACAGAATAACTATACAGTCCAGAACAGGTTAAAAAAAGAGGTTCATAGCAGTGACCCTCACCCTCGACAAACCCTCCCCCAGACAGAAAATAGCTGCCTCATCCGTAGAGCTCCGACATAATGTCCTTGTACTGCGCCTGCTGATTAAGGATCTCGGGATTGCAGTCCTCCACAATACCTCTTAAATGTGGACAAGCATCGTTAGTCAAAGTATAATTGTTCTGAAAGATCAACTGTGATAATATAGTCCTGATTAGAGGGGTAAATACATACAGTGTGAGGGGCGACAGAAGGATCTGGGCCTGTGGAGGTTTTTGGGCTGACATGTTAAACATCGCAATTTACAAAACACCAAACAAAGCAATAATTTTGGATGAATGGGGTTCTGGTAAGTGCTGGTCCAATGCCTTGCATTTCCTTTATTGTTTCATGAGTCTGTACTACCAAAGCATGCATGAATGTGTTTCTTTCAGATTACGTTTCAGAGTCAAAGATGGAAATTTCAGGGCTTGCATTTTTCTTGAGGAAATTACTGAGATACAAGCCGCACTAACTGCTTGTTCATTCACATTCCTTGACTCAAACACATGGTATGCTGCGACAGATAGATAAGCTCATCACTGACAGGCAGCAGCCCTCTGACCTGACTGGTTATGTGATCCGTTGTAGAAAGAGCACAGAGTGAGATAGCAGCCCTTCAGATCCTTGGCACATAGAGGAATTTATGTAGTAGGCACACAGATATGCTATAATATGCTATAAAGTCTGGACAGATGGCTACTGCTGAAAGAGCACCTCACAAATATGCACACTATTCAAATGAAAAAAAGTAAGAGCAGGAGAGACACGCAGAAAATTCCTAAAACTGTGGTTCCTATTGCACCAACTGTGATGAATCTGAATCAGTGAGTATAAAGCATATGTTGGATACCAGAGCTGGATACGGCTCATATTTCATGAGCCGTATGAGCATTTTAAAAGCAACTGTGCAGACCCGAGGTCAAAACAACATAAGCTTGTCACACCGTAAGGTAGAGATCCTACAATACGACAGCAATGATACGATGATCCACTAGAAGTGAGCACATGGCAACATTGGGGAGGATGAACTCCCTTTTAATAGGAAGAGACCACTTGACTAAACTAGGCTCAGGGTGGGGAAGACACCTGCTGCAAATCGGGGGACATAAAGACTTTAACTTTTTTTTTTTTTAAGTCAGTAGGAGTCAGTGTGGTCTAAAATATGGACTGGTACTGACTGATCAATGGAAAATGCATCTGTAGAGATACAGACTTTGAACTGTAGACTCATTCAATGCATTGTGCACATTTACAAGCT
>NW_005187495.1:2268395-2271109 GCF_000239375.1 Pundamilia nyererei
TTGAAATGCAACATTTACTTTAGAAATGAGTGGAACTTCACTTCTGTAGCAAAGACCAAACCTTCTTAAATTCAGTATTATTAACAAAATTGGACTAGATGTTTAACAGGAAAAACATTTTCCTGAAACAAACCATTGATTTATCTGATACAAGACAGCAAGGGACAGTAAGACAGAGTCCTGGACAGGAAGTGATCAACATTTCCTTTGGAAACCAACTGGGACTAAAGCAGAAAATTCTTCTTGGGATTAAGCGTTTAATCATGACCACTTTTGTACATATTTCAGAACAGCTGCATTAAGAATAGATGAGTCTGAAAAATAACGCATAAAATAATTGTACAAATTTTATACATTTAGTGTGTAAAAACTTTTAATAAAAATGTTTTTATAAAATTGCGCTTTACTATTATTTTTGTTTGTTGTATGAAATTCATGGTCAACAACAATAATTAGATTTTAGCATTAAAAATATCATATTAATTAAAAAGCTCATGGTTAATCCACTTGTTAATTAACCAAAAACATACAAAAAAGATTTTGTTACCAACACTGTGCCAATATGAAGCAGCTGCAGCATAAACCTCACACTGGGTGCTGATTTATATTAAGCCCTGTACAGATTTTCACACTTGTCCTAAATATATCCAATTAGCGCTCATCAGTGATGTACAGTTGCATTTTTTTCCACGTTAAATGTCGGTGCAGTAGACCCCTTTACTGCCTACGTCATCACTGTTTACAACCTGTCAAAGGGTCTATATTCTCTGTGATGGCTGCAGTTACAGTTGCATATATTGGGTAATAGTTATCAAACATCACAGTGCTACAATAGACTTATACATAACACTACAATTACATTTTTCTTTCTTTAAATATGGGGTAATAAAGAATTGGTTTAGGCTTAGAATTCACTTACATATACAATCACATAAAACTAAGTGCTCATATTTTAGTTTTCACTGTTATGTGTATGATTTAATCTCAGCAGCAGCTGCTCCCAGTTCTTTGGTTGAGCAAGTCCATATGGAGACCTGAAAATTGATCATGGGGCGGGGGGCAAATGGAATCTGTTATGTTAGTTTCAGTTAGGTTTTTTTTTGTATGATACCGCCTTTGTGTCTTTGTGGGCTGATCAGCCACTATGTAAGGGTAGGGCAGTTTGTTTGAGTTAGTAGTTTTTTTTGTTGCCAGCTTTTGAGTGGAGTTCTGTTACTTTGACCTCTTTTATGGGCCCAAGATTTAGATTATTTGCATAATTAAACCAAGTTTGTTCTTTGGGTTTCCTTTCCTTTACTGCTCAGTCCATCAGTCTCGCTTCTTAAGCGTCCCTCTTGATCGGTTAGTCTCAGCTGGGTCTGCTGCCTTTTTAGCAGCTCCGATAAAGCCTCCGTTTGTTGCGGCCTCTCCTCATTTTCCCTCCAAAAGGTATGTTTGGAGGGGTAAAGGTGAGGCTTTCAAACATGAGAACATGCTGTCAAGCATGGTGGTGGTAGCATCATGCTCTTGGGCTGTGTTGCTGCCAGTGGTATTGGCACATTGCACAAAGTGGATAGAATGATTATGGAGGAATGAATTCTAAAAAACTGATATAAACCCGTATTGTTTTAGTATGGAAGTACTGAGAAGCAATGGACTGTTTCTTGTGTAGTACTTTCTACTCCACCTAAGGACTCAAAGGGTGACAATACTTATTTCACCTATTCCTATACTCCGTTATATATAATGTTAACACTCACAAGCAACTTGGGGTTAGTTTCTTGCCCAAGTATATTTGGATATTTCTCAAGCAACCAGGGATCGAACCACCAACCTTCCAATTAGTAAATGATCTGCTCTACCATCTAAGCTACAGCCACCCCGAAGTATTTCTATATGGGACAGATTTAACAGAGTGGCTGAAACATTCCTCAGAGATTTTGGTCCATGGCAGATTTATCAGCTACACATCCCAAAGATGCTCTATTGGATTAAGGTCTGGTGACTGTAGAGGCCAGAGTACAGTGAACATGTTCAAGAAACCATATTGAGATGATTTAACCTTTTTTACACTTTGTTTTATTCTGCAGTCATCAGAAGACGTATACACTGTGGTCATAAAAGGATGGAAATGGTCGGCAACAATATTTCACCATTAGCACCCTGAAGCATTGATCTAATGCGATCCTATAAGGATGGATTCATGTTTTCATGTTCTTTACACCAAATTCTGACCCTTTGATCTCAATGTTGCAGCTCAAAGCAAGACTCATCAGACCTGGTAACAATTGCCCAACCGTCTGTTGTCCAGATTTTGTGAGCCGGTGTGAATTGTAGACTCAGTTTCCTGTTCTTAGCTGACAAGAGTGATATCTGATGTAGTCTTCTCCTCTATTAAGATGCTCTTCTAGGTGCGTTGGTTGTAACAAGTTATTTTTCCCTTCATGTCGGCTCAAAGCAGTCTGACCATTCTTCTCTGACTTTTGACATTAACAAGGAATTTTCACCCAGAGAACTGCTGCTTTTAGATCATCTTATGTAAACCACAGAGATGGTTGTGTGGGGAAATCCCAACAGATCAGCAGTTTCTGAAATACTCAGACAAGCCCGTCTGGCACCAACAAAAAGGAGGCATTCAAAGTCACTTAAATCGCCTTTCCTCCCAATTTTGCTTGACACGTGATTTCTGTTGAAATGAGGCTCCAAAGTTATGCGCTATCGAGTATATCACTGTC
>NW_005187495.1:2272991-2279466 GCF_000239375.1 Pundamilia nyererei
GTGCTTGCTCATAGGGGGTCATATTGTGTCGAGCTGAGGAACCTTAACAACAAAGCACCTACACAGACATTAAGCTTGCTGTTCTACCCCAAAAGGATAGGGAGAGCTCTTTATTGTACACTTCCCTCTACTACACTGTGTTTCAGAGGGTCAATAACTACAAGCCTGAACTCACTCATGGCACTACATTCTTTACATTAACAATAACTGTCTGGGAATTTATACTGCAGCATCAACAAGAACAGTTAAGAGCCACGTAACCATAAACAATAAACATCTTAAACAGCAACACATATTCCCAAGGCATGATGGGAGATAACTAGCCGCTTCCAACACACCACAATATGATTGTTGTATGTATCTGTATGTATTATTTTAGGCTCTACCTTACAATATAAAGCACCTTGAGGTAATTGTTGTTGTGATTTGGCGCTGTATAAATAATATCAAACTGAATTGAATTGAATATGAATTCTAACAGTTGTCAAATAGGGCTGTCAGCTGTGTACCAACCTGATTGCTGCACAACACAACTGATGGTCCCAACCCCGTTAAGACAGCAAGAAATTCCACAAATGAACACTGTACAAGGTACACCTGTGAAGTGAAAGCCATTTCAGGTGACTACATCATGAAGCTCACTGAGAGAAGGCCAAGGGTTTGCAGTGCTATCAACAAAGCAAAAGGTGGCTACTTTCAGGAATCTAAAATATAAGACAAATTCATATATATTTTTTCTTTGCTGCATAATTCCATATATTTGCTTCATATATTTGATGTCTTCAGTATGTATCTTCAAAGTAGAAAGTAGTAAAAATAAAGAAAACGCATTAAATGAGAAGGTGTGTCCAAAGTTTTGATGGGTAGTGTATATTTTAAATATATAACTTTCTACAGACTGAGTATCTGAGGATGATGTGAGTAACAGCAGCAGCAGCAGCAACAATACAATACAACATGTGTAATAGTGATAGCCAAATGTAGCTTTCTGAAGCATTAAAGCTTGTATTGAGAAACGGTTCATTACTCGAAGCTCTTCAACACAGTCATCTTTGGTGACATCTGGTGGCCAAAAATAAGAAGAGCAGCATGAATCTACAACTTAAAATGAACTGCTTTATTATGATGCCCACTCTACAGAGCTGAATTAACAGCTTCTGTTTGATATTGGGCTGATATGGTGCTTTGAACATGTATTTTTTGGGGTGAAAAAATGACGTTATGTCTATGTTTATAATAAATCATTTTGATTAATTAACCTTCCTTGTTAAAACGTGTTCCATGGTGAATGAAGGTTCGGTTGAATCGTGTCCAATGAAGTTTCGGACGTCATTGGTCACGTGACTCTGTTCAGACGAACCAAGCCTCGTTTCGTAAGTGTGTTGAATGCGCCGGAGCTTCCGCTTCAAACGTGCTGTTACTAGTAACAGGGTCAGTTGCAAAAGTCTATTCTCACAGTTCTCACTGTTTTCTACAGTAATTGGTAAATACTTCTTTACACTAAAACGAACCATCAAATCTTGTAGTGACTATGGTAACGCTTACCCGATGCGTCTGCCACAAATCTCACGAGAACTGGAAGAAAGTTGCGCACGCAGCCGTCGCCATCTTTAAAATTAGAAGGAGGCGTTTGCAGGCATTGTTGGTGTGCAGCCAGTTAATTCAACTTGGGCAAATTTCTACAAAAGTATTCCAAGCATGGCTAACCGAAATATGCAACAAGTTAACATGCAAAGCAACAATTCTCCTCAACCGGCGAGACGCGGAACCGACTCACCGGCGGCGGAGCAGACACCGGCGAACAAAGACAGCCCGGCCCCGCCGCCGAGGCAGTCCCCCGTTGCTGAACAAATGGAAGGAGCTGTGGAAGGAAGCGGCGAAGGCCCGACAGAAATGACCCTAGACATTACTAGTTTCCGAAAGCCCGGTGAAAAGACGTTCACTCAGCGCTCCCGTCTTTTTGTCGGCAGTCTCCCGCCGGATATTCCAGAGGAGGAGTTCAAAAACCTGTTTTCTAAATATGGGAACGTCAACGAGGTGTTCATCAACAGAGAGCGGGGCTTCGGCTTCATTCGTTTGGTATGGAAAATAGTTCTACTTGTTGGTTTTAACGTGAAGCCTCAAATATAATAAACACACACACATATAGCAAGCTTTTATGTAGCATTACTAATTAATATATATTGGAAGCTAGCGTCTTATATTTGAGAGTAAATTATTTATTTTTATTTATTTTTTTGCAATTCTACATCCTATACGTTATGTCAGGCACACTTTAACAATGTTGCGTGAAAGCAATGTTGAGGGAATGCGTCTTTATCCCTTCAGGAAACCCGAACTGTAGCAGAGATCGCTAAAGTCGAGCTGGATGGGACTATTTTGAATAATCGACCAATCAGAGTCCGCTTTGCCACACACGGTTCTGCGCTCACAGTGCGCAATCTGCTGCCTGTGGTGACAAATGAACTGCTGGAACAGGTAGAGTAGACAAGAGAAGAAAACTACTTAGTAAAATCTGCATGTATTGCTACAATGATTTATGCATTTATGGTTACCTAACTTCGCTGTATCCTCAGGCGTTTTCCCAGTTTGGACCAGTGGAACGGGCTATTGCTGTGACAGATGATCGAGGTCGTCCCACTGGGAGAGGCATTGTGGAGTTTGCAAGCAAAGTAGCAGCGCGTAAAGCTCTGGAGCGCTGCACCGAGGGAGCACTGTTGCTGACCACGTAAGGAGCAGAGGGATGAGGCTATTTAATGAGCTGAAAACATTTGAATATGTTCATTCTGGTGTTGAGTTTGTAATTACATTCGGTTCTTTAAAGTAACTTGTTTTTATTTTAAAAATGCAGCAACACCACATTAGGTCCTTGCCATTATAGAAGTGAAAAAGATGGTTTTAGGATTAATTTTGTCACCCTTCATCGGTATCCCCAGTACTTCCTGTGGCGATGTTTCATAGGATTAATACAGTAAGTCTGAGTGTACAGATACATGAGTCTGCACAAATTGGACATGCTTTCAGAACTTATTTCCATAATCACTTTGTCACAAATATGTGAGCAATATAATCAAATCATTCTCCGGTGAGAGTTGTCACACAAATGAAATCCTAACTAAATCTCCTGGGACTTCAGCTGGTGACAGTAGTAGTAGCTTAGCATCACATGAAGCAGTTTTCCTCCTACTGAACATTCTAACAGACCCTACAGCATGGAGGAGATGTCAAGAAGCTGCAGTCCAAGATAATGGAGCTGGAGTCCATCTGGAGAAGCAGCTGAAGTACTGAGAAATGCTCGAATAGCAGCATGGACAGTGAGCCAGCAGTTGTGCAAAAAATGCAGGCCAGGAAGGGCTGGGGATAGCTGGTGAGAAGTGACTGAATTTTTAAAATAAGAGGAGATTGTCCAGTGGGAAATTAACTGTCCTCATGGCATTTGGCAAAACAGGTTGCCAAATGCATATATGCGGATCTCCCAAATTTTATTAACCAATAGAATAGAATAGAATTCAACTTTATTGTCAATGCACAGGTACAGGGCAACGAAATGCAGTTTGCATCCATCCAGAAGTGCTTTAGTGATATAGATATATTACAATATATATTAGCAATAATATAGATATGTAAGTATATTACAGAAATGGGTCTATTATGGTATGTTACAATGTACACGGTATGAAGTATGTTGTGAATATTCTATAACTATAAGTATGTACAGGCTATGAACAGGATATAAATATGAAATAAAAAAACTATACAGAAATATGAGATATACAGTTATACAGAAATGTGAACTATGCAAGTTATAAACGGTTGGAGGATTAAAAATTATCGTATGTACAGAATGATTATTTACACAGAACTATACAGTAGTTCTGTGTAAATAATCATTCTGTACATACGATAATATCTGCTAATGTTAGTATTAACACAGTTTCTTCACTTTTTTCAGAACACCCTGTCCTGCCATTGTGGAACCTGCAGAACACTTTGATGATGAGGATGGTCTTTCTGAAAAACTGCTCCAAAAGACTCCAAAGTACTATAAGTAAGCAATAAGTCATTTTGCAGTCACATCGTAATTCAGTGGATTTGTTTCCTTCCTTTGATACTGTTGTAGACAACTGAAGGTCCGTATCAGAGGAATGCTATAATTCGGATTTATTGACAGTACTTGCATTTTCTCCTCAGGGAACGAGAACAGAAACCACGTTTTGCTCAGCCCGGGACGTTTGAGTTTGAGTTCTCATCTCGTTGGAAAGCTCTTGATGAGATGGAGAAACAGCAGAGGGACCAGGTGGACAGGAACATTAAAGAGGCTAAAGAGAAACTGGAGGCCGAGCTGGAGTCAGCCAAGCATGAACATCAGCTCATGTTAATGAGACAAGGTGTGATCTGTGACCTTTATTGCTCATTTTTACATATGGAGTTTAATACCAGCCTGCTAATGTGGATAATATCTAGTAATGTTTTGGAGATGCTAATCAGCTTTTCGCATATATTTAGATGAAAGAAAAGTATATGGACCTTTCCGAAATGAACTGGTTAATAATACTGTTAGTGTTTTCTCTGATTTAAAAAATTAAAGAAAGAAAAATAGTTATTTCACAGAACTTGGTGAAAATAAATATCATGCAATATAATGTAGCCTTACAATCAGTTGCCTTTCCAGTGAGTCTCTCATTTCTTGGATGAACTTTTTTACGTTTACTGTCATTGATCTAGACCTAATGAGACGTCAGGAGGAGCTGAGGAGACTTGAGGAGCTTCGCAACCAAGAGCTACAGAGACGAAAGCAGATAGAGATGAGGTGTGCTTCTTTATTTAAGCGGTTAATGTGATTAGTATTTACTGTAAAGGGCCAAATGATATTGTTTTGCTTCTCTCGAGGCACAGATCTGTTAGGTTAAAAGTCGTGGTTCATTTTTACCCCACTTGTCCCATTTATTTTGGTTGTTTACATATTAAAAATAAATGAAAATTACTGGACTAGAATCAATCTGACGATAAGATGCTTTCTTTTAAAGCTCATTGAGGTTTGTGTTAATCGATCTGCAATTGTTCACACATTGTTCACTCTTTGCTTTGTAGGCACGAGGAGGAGAGGAGGAGGAGGGAGGAGGAGCTGATGAGGCACAGAGAGCAGGAGGACCTGAGACGCCAACCAGATGGCTTCAAACCAAACTACATGGAAAACGTGAGTACAGATGGAGCACATACATCCACCTGCCTGGTTACTTTCTATACTGATGTGAGGGTACACAGCCACCTAAAATTAATAGCATCTGCCAGTAATGTAACCTAAAGGCTGGTGTTTTTTTAATACTTTCTTACTTAATACTTACATACACAACCTGTATATTTATGCACGTCACATCGCACCATAGATTTTGTTTTGTTTTATAGTTCGTTTTCAAAGGTCTAAATGTAGGAATATAAAGAGATTGACTTATTGACTTTGATGAAACTACCTAAGTAGTGTGATACACCCTGTATAGCCATCAATACAGAGCTGTACCTTTACATCTTACTTCATAACCTTCAGTTGTTGGACTTTGTTACTAGTAGTGTGTCTTATCTGTTGCAATCAGTTTCTTTTATTCCTTTCTTGAGGAAGTAGTTATAATATGACGATGTATCCTGTACTTCATACATCAGTTCCAAAATAACCCATAATTTTAACACGCTGGGTTGGTTGAAGTTATCATTTTTGGCTTCTAAGAGCAGAAGTAGTGTGAGTATGTCAGACCACATGCACAAATGTTGGGTTTAGTTTGTGCTTCAGGTCGCTATCCTTATAGAAACATCCCCAGAACTGACATTTCTTTTATAGTCAGACTTGTGTAGAAATCTAGTTTGACAGCAAATTTGATTAGTAGGAAAAGTGCTGCATGCTCTTTTGTCAAACTAGTGAAAGAAATATTATTTTTTGGAAACTGCGAGCTTGGCATGTGGCTGTTACCGAAGTGGTTATTTGGAACAAGAAGTTACACCACTTAAAGGTCAGGTATCACAGGCTAGCGTGCTAACTTTAATAAGTGATATTATTAGGAATGATAACTGTTTCCCTTTCTCTGGTCACAGCACTTGGTCATACCAACACTATTGTGTGCATTGTAGATATATAAATAGCATTCAAATTCTTCTATTTGCCAAAACTGTAAATTGGAATCTTTCGTTCTGTAACTGCAAAAATAAGCAGAAAACACAAATTTTCTAACAAATGAGGACACTGATGAAATTTCATGATTCAAAACATTTCTGTGACTGGAGTTCACTGGTATATTAACTTTGTACTCAGTTTATACGACTAACAAGTTAATACAAATAGCTAACATGTAGCAGCCCCCAGTGATAGTGAGGGAACTTCAAGATTAGCTTCACTTCCCTGACCCGGTGGCTGTGTTTATATTTTATATACAGCCTGTGGTCTTTGCTGAGCAGAACATGTTTTTCCTGTTTGGATTCATTTTGC
>NW_005187495.1:2281141-2288734 GCF_000239375.1 Pundamilia nyererei
AGTTGTCAGTGGGGGTTCAAAATGCATGATTATTGTGATTGATGTAGAATTCACATAGTTCCTGAAATGCTTATTAGGCATTTCAACGATGTAAATATGTATAGAGAAAACAGTTTGTTCGTAGTTAGTACTCAATAAATGGTGACCTACAATATTTTTTTTAATACCATATTAATGTATATGTAGTTCATGTATATTTATTCCTAAGTAAAATAATAAAGGATTTACAGTAAGCCTTATTTGTTGTCGTAACATAGTCAGTGATACATGTTCAGCATGTTGGTGTTAATTTGTTTCTTTCTTTTATTTTCTTTTTCCTCATAAAGCAAAAATTAATTGGCTGTGCCACATTTATGTGTCTGCTAACAGTATGGAATAACATAGCCTAATCTGTCCAATGCAGTCGCATACATCATTAAATCTCTAATCACACATTACGCTGTAAACCACCAGCATGGTTTAAGAAACTGGGTTTAGATGTGCTGTTCTTTAACCTGTTAGCAGTCGGACGTACCGCCCACGGTACATTGGATGGTTTAGGGGACTAATTGTAAATTTGTAGGACTGCTAAGGGGTTAAACGTATTATCTTTAACAAACACATCCCAAATGTATATGCAGCTATAACTGCTCCACTATTGTGAGGATTGTTAATCGACTCTTGGTGTTTTATGATTGTTTTTATTTAGTTATTTATATAAATAAATAAAATTGTAATGAAGGAAGAAAATATGACTGCAAGACTGGTCGTAGTTAGGACCCTCATAGAAACTACATCCGTCTCAGACTTTGTGTAGTTCAGATGCTGAGCTCAGAAGATCATGACAATGTTTTCAAAACTTTAAGCTGATTTATTTTTATTTTTTAAAAGGTGTCTTTTTAATTTTTTAATTTCTTAAAGAACTACAATAAGCTTTTATACAAAATAAAAATTAAGTATTAGCAGTATTTTTGCAGAAGTGTTGTTTTAGGTAATTAAGCTATTAGTGTCTCAGTGCTCAACAGTTGTGGCAATCCACCTTTTTGTAAGGATGTGCCTTAGTTTCGTTTCAGTTAGCAGGATGCACATGTACTAAACAAAATCTGAAGTCAAACAGTGTAGCTCTGTTGCACTGCCAGTTTCTAAATTAAGTTCTCATGATCTCAATACAGGTTGTGTGAATAGAGTTTTTGCTACATAGACATTTTTGCTACGATTTAAAAAGAAAAATATTAGTTATGTAATAAAACATGTGACATCCACCCCAACCTGTTCTATCTTATTAAAGTGTAACATGTAGGGCTTAACTTTGAAAATATCTTTACAGAGTCTATAAATATCTCGTTTTTAAACATGCTGAGGGCTCTGTATATGATCAGCTGGTAAAAAGCAACATTTAGTGTTAACAGCAGTGACTATTTGTAATGATCTGACTATGCTGTCGTGTAGGTGTATAGCTGTTCGTATGATACTGCATTTTATTGATTTCTGTTATAACTTTTCTCTTCGTGTCCTTTGCTGTGTTTAAAGGTCCTGTTGGCGTCTCTTTACTTTCACATAGCAAATGGATGCTGAACAAATGTACTTAGACCTACCAATGTCTGCCATCTGTCTCTTATGACTTTTAGTCAGAGTAGTAATCAAAAAATACAGTACAAAAAATGGAAGTGTCAATGAACATGAATATTTTTGTAGTAGAATACCTGAGAAAGAGCAATTAGAAACCACTTTGTATTAACCAGACAACTAAGAGGGTTTCATGTTTTGTTTGTCAGGACATTTGCCACTTAATGTGGATATAGTATATATCCACATAATAGTAATATCTTGCAATGATGAGTAAAATATTTTTTTTAAACTTGCTCATGTCCTTGTAATTTGTAGTACTTAGGTGTAGGTTGTAGTACAATGTTGTAGGTTTTGTCTCCCAAGAATCTAAATCTTGCATTTGTTGCTCTCTAGAGTTTAAAGTAGCAGTAAAATAATCACTGTTTGATAGATACTTTAGTGCAATTTTAGTCAGTTTTCTTAAAACTGCAACATAGTGACCATTTAAAAGGTAAGTACAGTAAATGGTACAGAAGTTTAGAATCACAGTATTTCCAGTAACTTGTTTCCTCTCCCACCTTCTCCAATGATATCTTTGATGTAGGCCACATTCATGATTGCTGTTGAACTGTATTATGAAAGTCTGTTGTATAGATTGTGATTTAATTGTGGAAATGTGCATATCAACCTACTCATACAAGTTTTACTTTATATTAAAATAGAACTTTTTTTTTTTTTTTAAGTTTTCTCATACTAGATTTGGTCTGTTTTGAATCTTAATTACTTTTTGTGTCTGCAGGATTATGTGTATTAGTGTGTGTGTGTGTGTGTGTGTGTGTGTGTGTGTGTGTGTAAATGAAATGTCTTAGTAGGGGTGTTGTGTGCGTGTGGAAAAGCGAGCGTGACCATGGGGTCGGACACACCAAAATGACCTTTTAAGCGGGTATCACCAAATCCTCGCCTGTCTGCTACCATTAATGTACATGTACATAGATTTTTGACTTTGGGTAAATATGGTGACTGTGTGCGTTTTGTGCTTAGCTTCCAATGCAAACCAAAAATTACAACACTAGTTGTTATATGATATGTTTATGTAAAAAAACAACAAAAACAAGAAAAGAACTTCAGAACAACATTTTTGGATTTACAAAAATTACAAACCAGTTATATTGTATTTATATATAATATTTTTAATTATTTAAAGGAGAAATGCACTTGTACATGCTGTACTCAGATATGTCCAAGTGCTTTCATTTTTATACTGACGCGGGTCTGTATTGCAAAAACTGTTGTTATTGGTAGAGAGAGAGGCAAAATGGACTCTATTTACTTTGTTCTCCATCCTTGACATTCTGTAACTTGATAAATTACTACAAATGAAGGCTCCCTTACAGTATTGTTGCAGTCACCATGCCGTCCTTGGATTCACATATGAAGAACGTGCTTTATGAAATTTGCCAACTTGGTGTGTCAGATATTAACAGTTTTATTTGATACATATTTTTACAAAAGTAATTTGTCCTTGTTTGAATAGAGTCAAAGAAGCACTAAAGCTAACACTAAATTCTAGCTTTACTACAACTGCTATTCATCCAAGTGTGAGATTGCTTGTCTGCCATTGTGTGGAAATGTAATGATTTGTGAGTGTGAGTGTTCTGCAGTTGGCTCTCCGCTGAGCGTTTGTATTTTAGCAGTGTTATTCTGAAGGCTTCTCTTCACTTCTTCCAGAGAGAACAGGAAATGAGAGTGGGTGAGCTGGGCCCTCGTGGAGCCATTAATATGGGAGGTATGGGCATCATTGTGTAAGGACTGGTTAATACAAAAACCAGATCAAGTGATTTGTTTTCATGTTTCAGGTTTATTCTTCTTGCATTCCTAGTGGCTTATTTCCAACACTGCAATTAACATATACTGGAGTGTTTTTAATGCTTTTTCAGTTGGAAATGGAGTCAGTTGGGATGCAGTACACAGCAGTAAAAATAAACTATGTTCCTCACAATAACATGGACTTGATACTAACAAGAATTTACAGTGTGCTGAATGGGTACTGTCTCTTAGGGTGGTGGGGTTGATAGTTTGAGAACTACTGGGTCTCTGAGCCTTCATCCTCAGCTCTGTGTGGGTCTGACATAATAGATAATAAATGTTAAAAACATATTTATTTATGTGATATTTTAAGTTGTACAAGTCTTGGCCTTTAGCCTTGCAGTACATGCAGACTTAATTCTTTTTCTTTCATGTTGGGAATACAAATCATGTCTTCAACAATTTGTGATCTTCTGAGTGCAGGATGAGGGGCTGGGGACTGTGGATTCTCATTATATAGACTCGACACATTAATCTTAATGTTAGCTGTTTAGCATAAAGACTATAACCTAGGATTGCACATCACCTTATAAACCATTCTGCAGTAACTCATTTAAATGTCTCATAGCAACTCAATAACTCATAGCAAAATGTCTAGCTAACTTCATTTAAAGGGAGTACTGTATCTGGTTCGTAATGTGTACTTTTCAGTGTAACTATCTACAGTGCTTTAAAAAAATGATTTGCAGGTGTCATACATTTGACATGATTTTTTTTCTCTATTATTTTAAAAAAAAATCAAAGTATTCCTCAGTTTTTTAAAGAAGCTTAATATTACAAAGCTTTTGGTACACTGTAGATTTAGGGCAAGCATCTGGTGGTACTCTAACTCTGCCAATATAGAAGCATCTGAATACATGAATAATACTGCAATCTGTGAACAGACTATAATGGAGCTTAACAGAAGCTTAATGGAGCTTGCAGGTTTTCTGCAAAAATAAAAGCCGTTTTGTCTGTGCTTGCTCCATAACGGCCTTCTTTAGTGCCTCGAAAAAGCAAGATTAATTAGTGTTGTAATGTATTAGATAAAACGGGCGACCCAAGCAGGGGCTTCAGTTTATAGTTGGCCTTGTATTGGGTAATGTTGGTGAGTGATTTCTGTTACAAGATGAATTTCACTTCTGGAGCTCATCAGCTGCTAAATTCATGTTCTTTGTAAAAGTAATGTCAGGTCATCAGGCATTGTTGGCACCATCAAATTCATGTAGTTTAGCTAAGTTATAGCACCATCAATTCTTGCTAACGTTATTGCTGTGTGAGTGGAAATGCTAGTTGAGTAGCTTTACAAATTACTTCATCAGCTAATGTGATCCATGATATTAACTTTAATAATAAACAGTATTGATTTTAATTAACAATCATTTATGTAACTGTACATAGCAATGGTTAATTTTTTTTTTTTTCCTTTAATAACTAAAAATAATCCAAGACACAATTGACGATTCGTTAGCTAGCTAGTTGTAACTTGCCTGCCCTACCTTAATCTGTCTTTGGTAACTTTGTGGATTGCTGTAAGAGATCCATGACATCCAGTGCAGTGTTATGTTTCACAGTCTTTTATGTTCCATCAAGGTTTAGCTAATGCTAAAACAGTGTGCAAGCTGTCACAGAAAACATTTTAATGCAACAAGATGGAAAAATTGGGGAACTGTTAAGGTAGATGTGTAGCATCTCCAAAATCTCACAATTAAAGTTACTACTATGTAAGTAAGAGGAAATTGAATAGTATCCTTAATCGTGTTTTCATTAGTGTAGAAACCCATGTAATTTCGTATATTTTTGTTAGCTTAGAAGAAACGCTTCTTTTGTACATGGAAACAACAGATCCACTTTCACTAGGCCTGTCATAGTGTCATTTTTCTGCAGTGTCCAATAATACCCAAACACTGAGCTCTATGTTTCTAATATATATATGTACAGAGTGAAGTACAAATACTGTAGTTGGTTCCAGTCTGCTACCTGATCTCTACCAAGTCCTGCACACTGCTTCTTTAACACATGTCATTTGTTTTAATATATAAATGGTGTTAGATACACTTTGAACAACTTTCTTTAATTTGTTTTCTTTGATATCACTTTCGCCTGTCCCAGTGACAACTCCATAAAGTTCTTTTCTGAGTATGCTACTTTAACCAGTAAATGAAATTATATATGAATACACTGAATGTATGGCATTGTTTGTAAATAAGAGTCTGGCAGAATTATGATGTTGCTCTGAAACTATTGATGGGGGATATGTGGATGTTTGTGTTAGTTAAACTGCCTTCGCTGATCTAGTCATGTTGATTATACCTGAATGCAAAGTAAAATATGTAGTATGCATTTTATTTATTTATTTATTTATTTGTATTCTGATAATAGTCAGTTTTCAAATGGTGATTAATCCTCATTCAAAATGCTTGAAAACTTGTGTGTACAATGCTCTTTCTATCTCCTATAATTTAGAAGTATGATTGATTTTCTTAAAGAATGATTTTCTTTATTTTTTTGCTCACATCTTTTATCATGTAAAAGAAATATTGGCCTAATTCAGTAAATAGGATTATATTGATCATTGATTCTGAATTGAGAGTAATTTTCAAGTCAAGTTGATTATTAGCTCCAGAAATGTACGGTCTTTTGAGGTGGGGGTTAAATAATGAATCACATGTTTGTAGAAGTCTTTTTTGGGGGGGGGTAGTTGACTATTACTATCTAGCTTCTCCAGCTCTGTATTTATTGTGATTATGGTGATGTGCAATCCAAGGGTTATTAGAAATCTATGGACTTTAGGAGTTGGTGTTATTTTTATTTATTTATTTTCTGTCTTTTACTTACCATGAGGCAGCCTTTATAATTCTGTCGGAACATAGTCCTTGTCCACTATTTTAACTTAACGTTGGTTTTTGGTTGTAAAATATATTTATTTATTTTATCTCAAGTATTATGGTCTTGTCGGTCATTTAGTTGGTTCATTGTTGAATTGCCATGAAATTCTGCAAAAACATTTGGGTGATGTATCCTCATTATTCTGGTGACTTTGGCTTTATCTTGTTTATGTCACTCTGAGGTTGACATCCTGGTTTTAACTGTGATGCTGATGAAGATTTGGATGGATTCCTATGAAATTTCTCAAAATAGTAAATCCCTTTTTGTTGCTCGAGTACATCTCGTAGACTCCAGGATCTTTTACCTTTTGACCAAAAACCAATGTTAACTTTTAAAATATTAACAATAGCTCTGTCTTTAAGCTACCGTTGATTTACATTAATTACACTAAACTACCAAAAGACCAACCAATGCTCCGTTGTTTTGCGTGTAGATGGCTATAACCAGGCCTCTGCGGGGCCCAGTGGTAACCAAGGTCAAATGATGGGCATGAGTGGAAGGGGAGGACCCACTGGCCCAGAGGGAACAGCAAAAATGGGGACACCATTGATGTCAGAGAATGGAGCCATGGTAATGTATATAGAGAAACAAAGAAATGTTTTTCCAGAAGAAAAGTTTCATTTGGCTTCCAAGAAATTTCTAAAAATGATTTTAAAAAGTAATTGAACATCAGCCAAGCCTTAAAAACATTATACTGGGAAAAATTAAGATTTTACGAGCTTTGTTAAAACTGGAAACCCAACTAACAGTTTCATTCCTCTCTCTCCCTTTGTCTACGTGGTTTATTTCTCTCCCGTTTACTGTTGGATGATGACACTTGGATCAAACTAAACACTGACTGAACCCATTCTTGAAAATCCTGCTCCTTGCATCATTGCTCTTCTGGCCTCTGTTCATGTCTTTGTGGGGGGAAAATTCTCTCATACTTGCAACACAACTTTTATATCAATCCTTCAATGTTCCCACCATTTCTACAACACCAACGTCATGATAACACAGCGAAATGATAGATACCCACAAGGCGGACCCATGGTGGGGCGACCCGATGCTGGCTCTCCAAAGCAGCAGCAGCCGCAGCAGCCAGCACCACTGGGCCCCCAGGCTGGACCAGCTCCAGGATTTGGGAGGGGCAGTCCTGTGGGGGGAGTCTTTGATGGACCAAATAACAAGCGTCGTAGATACTAACCTCTCTTGGTATTCATGGATCTGTGTTAATGAGCCCTAATTATTGTTTTTACAGTTTACAAGCCCGCTACCTTTCCTGGGCATTTATTTTGTAATTGATAAAATTACAGAACATGCTTTTTATTTAAACTTGTCCTCAGTGTTTAC
>NW_005187495.1:2289742-2291171 GCF_000239375.1 Pundamilia nyererei
CAGCATGGGATTTTGAATATCTCTCCAAGACTGGGTTATCAAGATTAACAAGTGGTAACCTTTTGAAATATTTATAATTTGGCATAGCAAACTGAAACTTAGACTTGTTACTTTAGATTTGAGTCAAATATTGAAGTACAGTATTTAGACAAAAATACTGGGTAGATTACATCTACAGGAGCTGCTCAGCCATGGGACTACATGCCATGAAACTCCTGGCTTACAGTTTTTGTGCTGATGTTAATGGTAGAGGAGGTCTGGAACTTGGTTGTCAGCAAATGTTCCACACTTTGTATCCATGCAGCCAGTGACCCCGCTCCAAAAAGAAACTGTTGCTAAGTTGCAGTTTTTGCTAAATCAGTGGTCCCCAAACCCCGGGCCACAGACCGGTACCGGTCCGTGAGTCGTTTGGTACCGAGCTGCGAGTGTTGAGGCTCGGGTGTGAAATTTATGGTCTTCAGGGTTTTTATTGGTTTTTAGTGCTTTTTTCTTTTTTATCGTTAACTCTGTTTCCCTGGATCTTTTCCCGTGTGTTATGAACAAATCTTTTTTTGGTACCGGTACTGGTTTTATTTTGTTGTATTTTTCCATGACACCTTAAAGGCCGGTCCGTGAAAATATTGTCGGACATAAACCGGTCCGTGGCCCAATAAAGGTTGGGGACC
Source organism: Pundamilia nyererei (assembly GCF_000239375.1). Taxonomy (NCBI): domain Eukaryota; kingdom Metazoa; phylum Chordata; class Actinopteri; order Cichliformes; family Cichlidae; genus Pundamilia; species Pundamilia nyererei. Next base: position 2,290,408 of record NW_005187495.1, read on the forward strand.
TGCTAAACGCTTCCTCTTTGCAATAATACCACATATCATTGTGGTGATACATCAGAGGCAAGATCTTTCACAGGCTGCCTTGTTGCCAGCGTTTAACCCTGTACTTCTGTCCATGCAGTGTATCTCCATGTGACTGTCGGTTGTACTTGCTTTTTCTGACATTTTCCAACCTACAAACCATTAAAGAACACGTGCTAGCATGTTCTCTGAATTTTCACATTGACCTATAGTCAGTATTGTTTTTTGTGGCTACCTGTCAGTGCTATAATGATAAATATCCTAGCAAAGGTAAATTGCTAGGAAGGTAAATTTTTATGTCCTTATAATACTTTATTTTTCCTTTGTGTTTTGATCGTGGTGTTTCCTTTGTACATTCTTACAATTTTTGAGGAGCTGTTCAGACTAATGGAGAGTGAATGTTTCAGCAGCTTAAATCATCCTGTATTTGATGGTGAAGAGAAATAAAACATTTGTAGGAACTTGTTTCCTTTTAATCAAAAAGTTTCTTTTTTTTAAGCACTCCTTACACTTACTGTGTAGTTAAGACTCTATCATGAGTAATGTGTACTGCTTTTAATAAAATTACAGTGGATCTACTTATCCATGAGCACAAATTATGTTGAACAGTGCTGTTGCTTCTTTTCCAGATAGTTTTTGCATAGTGAAGGTCATCTTCCTGTTGAAGGGAAGTGTGCCTCATCAAGCAGTATCCACACGGTGTGGCAATAAAACACCCAAATCTCTCTTTCCATTAGCAGAGCCCC
>NW_005187495.1:2297295-2299158 GCF_000239375.1 Pundamilia nyererei
GTGAGTCTTTGCTCAGTATATGTTATCATAGTAAGATGATGATTTCACAACTTATTTGACATTTTTGTTCTATTTGCTACCAGATAAGAGATCTTCCCATAGTCTAGTAATGGTTTATTTTGTATTTTTCTTTTAAAAGACAATGTTCAAGTTGAGAAGACAAATTTTCAGTGCCAGTTGACGTGACAACCAAATTTGCTACCGAGCACTGGCTTTTTGACCCGTTTGGTTCTCTGTATTTCAAACGGAGCTTGTGTGTGAATGAGAACCAATTGTCCTGTAGTAACTGGGCGGCAGCACCAACTCTTACTTCTTACTTGCTAAAGACAGTTTGCTTTTCTAAGTAAACCTTTGAGCTGAAATTGACCACACCTCGATTCTTAACAAAGATGAGTTGGACCTTCTTAACAACCAACCCATTCATCCTCTTCATAACTGCTAGTTTAGCACGTGTCCACGTATATTGATGCACACATTCCTGTTTGATTCCAGTGCAAGTTTTGTTGAAAACAAAAATCAGTCGACTTCTCAGTTGGTCCAAAACCATCAGTTTTGAGGTAGCTTTGGCTCATTTACTTTCTGGCTTCACATCTACATTACTCCAGACTGAGTGAAAATACATTGTTTCTGCCCACTATCGTTTGCATTACACTTCGCACTTATGTTTTACAACTTTAAAGTTTCAGAGTTGTCCTTAGTCATGCTTTCAGTCTTGGAAAACATTTGCTTTATTTCCTGTATTTGTCATGTCTTACAGATCCTGCACTGATTCCAGTGATCCAGCCAAGCAACAGGTAAACTGTCTGTGTATGCTTAGTTTAAAGATTTCTATTTGATAAATAAATAAAACTCCACAAAGATTTGAGTTACATCCACAAAGATCTTGGACGTCGACTTCATGATTTATTGGTCAAAAATGACCAAAAACATTATAGCTTAGAAACTGTGATAATTGTCAACATATAGAACTGGAGGAAAAATATTTAAAATATCATGTCACATTCGACCTCTGACCTCTCTTTGAATGTCAATAGATTGATCTGAAGGACAAAGTGATACTAATGTTACATACAGCCTTTTAAAATGATAGTAGGTTTCCAGACTGGCAAAAACATGTTGGCCTGGGAGACTTTGAGTATCATTGATAATTACATTATGCCTTTAAGTATATTACAGTTACAGGTTATAACTGTTTTAATACATAAGAATTTGAAAACATGTAAAATGTTCCAGATTTTTGTTTTAAATAAACATGTTATCACAAATGTTTTTCCACTGATATTTATTACTAAATGAATTTTGCTTAAAACAAAAAATAAATATGCAAAAAATGATGGGAAGTATATATAAATGGGTTTCAACAGAGAAAATAGCAAAAGGCTGCACTTTGTTGTGCAGTCTTCTTAAAGTATGTTTAAAAAGAACAAGGAAAACACAGCAATTACAATTATATTCCCTTAAAAGTAAACGCTGCCTTAGCTGAGGTTTGTGCTTTGAGTACTTCTTGTTTCCGAACCCCTTATTTTTAGTCTTGTTACTCTTAGTCATATGTCATTAATAATTTTTCCATTGAATTATGATTTAGGTGAAGCCAGCATTGTGTAGTTATAAAAGCTTTTAGATATGAAAGGTGGTTCATATCAGTTGGTCGACTTGTTACAGTAAAACAAATGCATTTAAATTTCTACTCCCACTAAATGATTTACTGTAAATAAAAAGATTTGTAAAACCACAGTGCTGTTGATGACTCTGATTTCTCACCTTCTGGTTTTACTAGGGGTGGGGGGAAAAATCGATACTGTGTAGTATCGTGATATTTTGTTTGCTAATAATGTATCGATACAGGGACAGCAGAAATCGATA
>NW_005187495.1:2300566-2301984 GCF_000239375.1 Pundamilia nyererei
TTTTAGGCAATTTCTTTTTAAGACAGGAAGGCTTAAAAACTAACGAATTATTTAGAAAAATTTCTTTTGAACAAGAATACATATATATAGTTAAATTAGGTGGCGGCAACATGTGTCTTTGTTGGGCAAGAAAAAGCTGATAAAGTAAATGATACTGAAAAGAAAACTCTTCTGGAACAGTTTTGCAACTAATTAATTACGATGGGCAGGAGTTTAGCAATCTGCAAAAAAAGAGGGGAAAAAGCCCCTACAAATTCAATAGTACTGAGAATAATATTTGTCAGTGTAAAATTGTGAAGACGTTGAATATTTCATCATCTACAGTGTCACTGAAAAATTCAGAGAAATCTCGGTGCACAGCAGAAGGCCAAAAGCTAATGTGGAATGTCTATGATCTGCAGGTCCTCAAGCAGCGTTGCGTTTAAAACAAATATGTTTTCATTGAATATACAGCATGGGCTCAGGAACACTTCTAGAAGAAGAGAGTTTGCTGTATCATCCATAAATGCAGATCAAGCAAAGAAGCCATATTTGAACATGATCCAGAAATTCTGCTGACCTTCTTTGGGCCAAAACTCATTTAAAACAGACTGCGGCAAAGTGAAAAACTGTCCTGTGCTCATAGGAATCAAAATTTGGAATTTTGTTATGGAATACATGGTTGCTGCATCTTCTGGACAGGAGAGATGCAACATGGCTTGTCATAAACACCAAGTTCATTCATTCATCATTTTTACTGGAAGTCGCATATACCACATCTGGAAAGACGCCATCAGTGCTGAAACGTATATACAGGTTTTAGAGCAACAAATGCTTATGATGGTTTTGTTTTTTAGAGGTTTTGATTATGTTAGTAAGACGATGCCAAACCAGATCCTGCACCTATTGCTACAGAATGGATTTGTCGTAGTAGAAACCTGCAGCCAAACCTTCCCACACATTTGCAGTCTGGATGCTACACAGTGGTAACTAAAACTCTATCCCAGCTTTACTGAGATGTGTTGCTGCCACCAAATTCAAAATACATTTTCACCCCTCAACTGTTAAAAGGCTGATGGGAGGTGTTGTCATCACCCCACTGGACAGCATGGACACCTCAATTTGTGAATGCGATAACTCAAGAATGATGCGACGTAGGAGCTTCATTGGTAGCTCAATTGATACCATAGGTGCATCTGCTAGAAATCTCGGATGAGTTCGAATGTCAGTCACCTCGGCCTGGAGTTCAGAAGTTATGTTTTCTGAAAACCTCGTGAATGCTATTATTTGAGAACAAAATGGCGTAGGATTTTGAAATTGACACCATATATGTGTGTGTAAGTAAGTAAAATTTATTTATATAGTGCTTTTCACAGATAAAAATCACAAAGTGCTTTACAACACAGAAAATGGGAATATAAAAACAATATAACAGTAAA
>NW_005187495.1:2302816-2306018 GCF_000239375.1 Pundamilia nyererei
TTTAAATAAAACAAAAATGAAAGATGTCCAGACGAGGGATCATTGATTATTGGGTATCATATATGTAATGATTTTGAATATGGAGCTGGCAGGTAGGAGGAAAAGAGTTTGGTGTGTCAGAGGATCCCAGGGACAGGAAATATCTTTAGCTGTCACACAAGCACGAGTCCTGGCATGTAATAGTAGCTTGTTTGTTAGTTCAACATGTATTACACAATGCCTATTCAGAACGTATTAGTTATCACATTTGACAAATGGTTCCTAAAATGATACAGTTTATTACTGATCGTCATTTTTCAGTTTACCAAAAGGCTTTTTTCCCCAGTCTTGCTCAGGTCTGGCAGACTTGCAGTAAAATGTGAGTACATCTTTGACACAGTCAGAGCTGGTTGATGCTTTGAGGGTGGAAAAAGTGTGTTTGTAGCAGAAAGGTTGGGAACCGCCAAGGAGGGGCATGTTGCTTTTCTTTGCCATGCCCAAGGCTGTTCATTATCAACATGAAGGAAGGTAATCATTGAAGTGATCCAGTTTTAACGGGGCTGATCGTGGCCAATTTGGGGAATGAATACTCCTAGTCTCTGTTCGTCTTCTTCTGTGGCCTAGTTCTTCTTTAGCCCAGTTTGTGGCCCACTTCTGGTTCTAGAAGTACAACCAATTTTTGGGCTAATAGTAATTTTTCCTTTTGACTACGTGCTGCGTTGAATTAACTTAACTCCCTGCTCTGTTTCCAACAAGCACTCTGAGATTAAATCAACTTTAGCCACAATAACCTTTATTATGGTCTTATACACTGCATTATGAATGCAAGATTACATATTTATGTGAAATTCAATTGAAGGCAAATCATAATCTTTAAGCCCTGAATATACTACATTACAACCTTGTGGCCTAGATTACAGGCGGTACTATTCATGACTGTTTCACTGTTATACGCAGGAATCTAATAATGTCTTCAGCCGAATGGAGAGCCTGAAGGTGAGTGTCACACTCGCACTGTTCTGATAACTCATGTCTGTTGGATTTAAATAACATCTGTTAATGTGGCAAAAGTTCATTTTGTTTGAAACTGGAGTTACTTTCAAATACTTTGTGATACACTGCTTTCCAAAGCCTTAACAATTACTGTGAAACATGCAGCACGAATGTTCTGAAGCAGCCCCCGTTGTTCTTGCATGCAAATTTCTTAACATACTTAAATGACCCTGAAGCAATGGTTCCTGACCTGCAGGAAACGGTCCAAAAAACAATACGGAGAGGTCGCCAAAGGATTAAAGGGATAAAGAGGGAAAGAAAAACACCTGTTGAGCAGAATTAAGTGTATTGTTTCGTACTCTTATCCAAGTTTGCTTTTGTTTCTTGTGAAATTCTACTTGTCGTTGTATTTTCCACTCTGTACCAAGCCCAACACGTATCAACAATCTGATGAACACTTCTTTCAGTTTAAGTGGGATTTAAAATAAATGAAAATGAAGTGTTGTATGCTATATTTCCTACTCTGAAAGACTCGATAACAGGAACATAAATAGACTAATCTGGGGTTTTAAAATAAATTTCTACCTGCGGGCCTGTCAACGCTCTCACAGAAAAATTCAATTTCATGTTTTTCTACTTAAATTGTAATATGACATTACTTAAATTCTCATTTTCCCCCAGTATGGACAAAATTTAAAAAATTTAACCATTGACAAATTGTAAAATGTGAAAACAAAGTACTAGTACTAGTAGTAGTACTTGGATAGAACGTTTAAACCCATTTGCAAAAAACCCAAAAAAACCCTATTTTAAATAAAAAAAACAATAGCGTTATTGACTCAGTGTTAACCTCTAATTTTCAGTTTTGATTGGAAGTTAGGATAAAGATATATTTTTAAGAATGTTATTTTAGCCAGCTTTCTTATGTTTGTTAAAGGAGACATTATAAAATTGCCTCTTATCCAGTTGAGAGCAGAGCTATTACTGTAAGAAATGGAAGCAAATAAGTTAATCTAAAGTCCTAAACCCTTTTTAGTTTACTTTCCCCCCTTAAATCTTCTATCTATAGATGTACATTGATATTCAAAAACAATGAAAACTGTTAAATTATGATTTACTTGTATTTAGATTCATGTGGAAAAAGACTGTAGTCTTGTGAAAAACTTAGTACACCCTTAATTAATTCATCATCAAGTGTGTGCACCTCGAAACATGCAGAGGTTTTGGCAGTTTGTAGGTCTGCAGCATTCAGATGCCTCTTAACACAAAAGCAAGGATGAAAAACATCAGAAATGATGAACTGTTGCTGCCCATTAATCTGGGAAGGTTTATGAGGCCATATCCAAACTTTCCGCAGTAAGATTATTCATAAGTGGAAAACATTTAACACAGTTGGCAATCTTTCCATGAGTGGATTTCCTGGGTGCTGAGTTTGGTCAGAACAGCCACAAAGTGAAAAAAGAAAAAAAAACTTCATGGGCTTCATTTGGCATGTTAAAGTTCAATTTTCACAATACAACCAGGAAAAGACTGAACACTTATGGCTTGTTTGGAAGGGTTCCTAGGAGAAAGCCTCTTCTTTCTAAAAAGAACATGACAGCAAAGTCTGAACAAACTTTAACAATTCTACAACAATGTCTTTTTGACCGACTGCACTAAAGTGGAGATGTTTGGTAACGATGCACAGCACCATGTTTGGTGAAGACCATACACAGCATATCAGCAAAAATGGCTCATACCAATCAAGCAAGGCGGGGTGAGGATTTGGGGTTGTTTTGTAGCCACAGGTCTTGGGCACCTTGTGGTCATTGAGTCAATCATGAACTCTGTAAACCAGAGTATTTTAGAGTCAAATATGAAATTGGGTCATGAAATAGAAGAAATCTATAACACAATGGCTGAAAAATAAAAGAATCGAGGTGTTAAAAGGATGAAAAGTTCTGACCTCAACCCTATCCGGTTGTTCAGTGATGACGCGACGAATCCTACTTCCAGGCCTAAAGTAGTCTGTGTTTAATATGGCTTTTGTGTTGTTAACATGTTCAATGTTATGTATTTTCTTATATTTGATCTGAAAAAGCTCCTAAAACAGACAGTGATCACTGTTGACCTCCCTCGGCTTTAATTACCGCTAATCATTTATTTAAGCTCAGTTTTTAAAACCTTAGGATGTAACTACAGCCCAGCCCATGCAGCAGTATATGAATGACTAACCTCGTATTGTGGATGG
>NW_005187495.1:2307188-2314391 GCF_000239375.1 Pundamilia nyererei
GCTGATCATTTTATTAAAGATGAAAGACTTTAGACAGTTTTTCAACTCTCAGTAATGCCATACTTTGTTTGATATATGGACCTGCAGCGGAGTTTAGGCCCAGACACGGTTAGTGACGTCAGACTGAACAATCGGATTGAAATCCTGCAGCAAGACCTTAAGAGAATTATGTATAAACAAATGTCCACAAACCTCAGTGAACTGAAGCAATGTTGTACACAACAGTGGACCAAAATTAGCTAACTAGCTATAGTCATGTGACCTTTGATGTGACCCGATAATGAAGTGAGAGACTGATGAAGTCATACTGAAAATTATTATTTTAAGTCATTAAAGGGTTCTGTGAAAACTTTCTTTTCCATATGACTGACAAAAAGTGGGATAATTCATACCAACATACCTAGTCAACATGGAAAAGCTCACAAATGTGCCTGAGTAGCCTCCTGTTTTCATGTTTTTATATCAGTTTAGTTCTCGGGACATTGCAACAAAAGAAACTTATCTCATATTCATAACATGAGGTGATGACTGATAACCAATGTTTTTAACAACTAGCATTATAAAAATGGCATCTCAAGATTGGGATATGCGTAAAAGTTTAACATTTTGGCCTTACAAAGGTGTCACTGACTGGGTTTTGGATGTTTTTGAAAAGATGCACGTTAGGTCTTCAGACTGTTACACTCTGATTTAACTTCAGATTAGATAATGAGGTAATTGTGTCACTTGATTTAACAAGAGACCAATCTAACACATAAACTCATTTACAGAGATCTCATTCAGCACACAGTAACGAGCTGACAGTAGTTAAAATAACGGGACTTTTTTCTAATGTTGTTTTCTTGAGTAATGAAACTTCATTGGCCCACTTGCTGAATCCCTGTAGAATTCTCGATAAAAGCTGATCCCCTAAGCAAACAGCTTATCATACCTTTAGCATTGTTTGTTTTCGGGTAAATCTGATTGTTCGCTGAGTGAATGGAACAGTTTGGTTAAAAATAGGTGGACCTATTTTTTGCAGCGTTATGGCGCCGCCTCCGTTCTATGCGTAAAGACGCCTTAAGAAGTGGCAAAGCAACTGATAATCTAGACAGGAGACGCATGAGCACGGCTATTCGTTGATGGCAAAGAGATAGACGAAACCTGAGCTTGTTTTCCTCCCGACGTTTTTTCCTTCTTTATTTCTTTTTTTAATATTAAATTTCCTTCGTGTAGTTTTTCCTTCACGCGATCTAATCGCAAACAAGTTTTTAGCTTGTGGTGAAATGGTTCGTATCTCCGGGAGTCGGAGTTTATTAATGGGATTTCTTTCACTCCTGCATCACCCGAGGACAGCTGGACAGTGAGCCGGAGGGCGTCTGGAGGCTGGATGGACAACATGTCTCCACAGCAGCAACAGGACAGCCTCAGCCGAGGCGGCGCGCAGCAGGAACACAAACGGGTACGTTTGCGCGTAAGAGTCTCTGTTTTCACTCACCTTAGCAGACAGTCCTGCTCTTTTGAAAGTAAAGACAGACTTCCTTCTAATTCATTTCTGTCTAATTACATCGCGTGAAAAGGGACAGCCTACTCACTTTATGAATGAGTGTGTCGGTTGGGAGGTTAGATCAGTGTGACAGGTGTTCAAACAGCCGAAGCAGCTTTTGGGAAATTTTGTCAGTGATAGTTTTGCAGTTCTACAGGAGGTCAACTTATAAGATTAAAAAATAAATCAAGGTTGTAAACTAATGAGTGTCTTCAAGCTCCAGTAAAACACTGATCTAAACAAAGTGTGTCATCAGACTGTTTTAATAACCTACTGATTATTAACGTTGGTAGCCTGTGATGTCATTATTACATCATCTCAAGATATTCTGCCCCTTTTCTGATTTTAATTTTCTTTTTAACTCATGGGTCATAAGAAGAGTAAAATAACTTTTTAAGTTATTTTAATCAATTTATTTTACTTATTAAGAAATAAAAACTTCTTAATGCAGACATTAATACATGAACTTATAGAATGAATAGATTTATAGACGTAAATTTTAGTCATGGCCTTGTCGACAAAATAAACACTTAAAATGTCATAAATTCCTGTATTTGTTTAGATAATTGTGGCATTTAAACGGTACGTGTGAGTTAAAGAGGTGTTCAAATGTGGTGTGTCTTGTATACACTTCACATTTACTCTTTCTGCAGGCTAACTACTTCATACATGTGTTCAAATGCTAATCAGATTTAAAGGGTTTTCTTGTTATCGATTATCATCCCCAGGCTGTTTAGTCAAAGCATGCGTTTCAGTTTTACTGGTATTAACTATTCTCTGTATACCGAAACCATTTCTATGATAAATGCAGTGTCTTCTGTATTGGAAACAGTAGCTGTCAGTCCACAGCTAATCTATTCTGATCATCAGGTAGTCATTCAAGTTTATTTTGGAGTAAAAAGCATCAAATGTTTGTTTGTTTCAGTTTGTAAAGATAGAAACTGTGAAGAATTGTAGCTTTATGTGGTGCAGACAGAATTTGACTGTGTTTGTTATGCCAGTGTCGCAAATCAATTGTTTTTGTGTTTGTTTGTATTTCATGATGGTCTAAAACTATCCCGCTGACAATTAGACTCAGAAGTGTCACTACTTTGTGACTCTTTGTGGTGGTAATTATCCGATAAATGAGTGGAGGTTTACTTGCAGAAAATAAGACAAAAGGCAGATGGCGAGAGAATTCATATCACAGATTAACACGTTTTTAAAAGTTAATAATGATGATATTATACACACACCAAATATAGTGTTCTGCTTTTTTCAGAGCTATTTCCTTAGGCACACTGTCCTGTACAGGCTGCCCTGTAATACATCAAACATCACTTCATTTATTTAAAGCTTCTTTAATCCTTTACTGAAGTGAGGAGGAGACAGAAAAGTGGAAATAATTAAACTGTTACCCATCAAATATCAGACTGTTGTGTTCAATGGACCACGCAGTATTACTGCCACCACTAAAAATAACCTATCAATTAATTAGATCAGTAATAAAAATAGCTTTTAATTATTATAGGTATACATATTGTTCCATTCATTGAAAGTATTTTTTCCCAGTGATTCTTCTCTGCAGTTACTGTAAAAAGTTGCGGTACAAATTCTTCCTTCACTGCACAGCCAGCGCTCTGTCCTTGGTTTAGTGATAACTGTTACACATCAGCTTTGCTTGATGAATGTGCTGAGTCAAAAATGCAAAAATGCAGAAACACGGTGTCAGTGTAAGGAAAACGGTTTGTGTAAATACTATAAACCCTGGTGGAAAGGGCAGAAAGCTGCATGAGCAATTGTCCTGTTACATTAGTGAGTTCATCATCACTACAGTTATTTTTTAAACTATTTTTAGGTTATGTTTATGTTAGACAAATTGGGGGTTTTTATAGTCGCTGTTTCCCACAGTAAACCCACTTTTTCACGGAAGCTAACATTGGTGTATTTTTAGGACTGAAAGGTAACATTGTAATATTGTAACTGGAGTACAAGGAATGTTTCAGCAGCCTGTGACCTAGCTAAATCAATGTTATTACATTGTGAAAAATGTGTGGACGTGCATGGTGGATGTAGGATGAAGACGGACTGAGGTTTTCCCACATTTAGAATTCTAAGGTTAGTGTTTGGACAGAGTGACATCACGAATTAACTATAGCTAGTAAGCTAATCTGCTTGATTGTCAGGGAAACAAACCATTATAAATTAACTGCTAAACTAATAATTACACTTTCTTCAAACATCCAGAAACACATTAATGCATCACAACAGAAGAACTTGCCACTGCTACTGATAGATGTCTTCTTATTTGAAATAAGCCAATGGCTCAAAAAGCCAATATCATTGATATTAGGCTAATTTAGCGGCGTTATCCCCAAAAGTTATTGCAGTTAACACAGTTGCACCATTCTTTAAAAATTTTCACAGTCACCAAAATGCAACCTGACTGCACTTTTAGCTAAATATGCTGCTCACATTCGTTCCTGAGACACATTTATATGTGAAACTGTTTATATGAAACATGATAAATACCACTAATGACAAGCTAATTATGGTCAGTGGAACCACTGTAACCTCTTTTAGCCTGCTGACATTAGCAGTAGACTTATGAAATCACAGAATGATGGAGCTGCTAGCACGATTAAGAGCTTGTTATCTTTAAAATGTGTTTTCACACTTTTCACATATCTATGACTTACATGTAATAACTACACAAAACAAAAGACTACCTTAACCCACTTAACCTGTCCAAAAACCACTGATCAATGTATTAGCTGATTGTGTTAGTCAGTGTGGTATTCTGACATCCAGTGAAAGAACTGTAGTTATGTAATGCCTGTTTCATGCTGACAAATCCTTCTACAATTAGATTCAATGAAACTTTAATTATCCTTATGTGGGAAACCTGGGTAATCAGATCCTGTAAAGAAAAACAGGATATCAACATGGTCCCAAGCAAGTGAAAGTAGGAAGGTAGCATGAAAAATGTTGTTTTTACACACACTGGATTTTTACTAACATGTGAGAAAGGTCAGAACTGTCATGGCAAAAACAAACAGAGGCTGCTGTGAAATGCTCTGGCATTCCTTTGTGTTTTAAGCTCAGTTCTGCTGTCCCTGTCCTTTTGGAGGCCATAGTCAGCCCTGATGCTGTGATGAATGTGTTGAACATTAGGACACTTGCATAACAAATGAGGAGAGTGTAAACATCACATAAGCATCGAGTCCAACTCTCAGTAAGCACTCACTAAGCAGTGTGGTCAGATATTGTGTGAGTTGCAGTACTAAACCAAAACTTTAAATGACATTATTTAGGTAGATTATCGAGGCTGACAAGCATGTCTCTTTTTTGTGGCAGACAACGTCGCAATTGTTCTTACGATACTTTTTCCACCATTGCTATTTTTTTTTTTTACCATTCTCATTTCTTGTGAGGTGTTATTCTCTTACCAGCCAATCAGAAACAACAAAGCTCCATATACCATACACAGTCGTAATTTTTAATTGCAAAATAGTTTCTTTGATGGATGCCATGTGGTATGAATGTCACAGTAAAAATGTGAAAAAATATTGCGTATCGAGCTTTGTAGCTTTGCATTAATAATGCAATTTTAATATTAGAAATGTTTCCCTCCCCCTTCATCAGCCATCTTTCTCTTTTGCTTTTTTAGCGCACAAAGTCTCAGAGTTACCGGCGTCAGTCCGCCCCATCTCTGGTCATCACCAAGGCTCTGACCAGGTCCAAGACTCTCTCCAGGTACTGTAAAAGACATGGTCAGGCTGACTCTGGTATCTATGCTTCATTTACTTTTCACTGTAAAGCTAGTTACTGGAGCCACCATATGATCTTAATATGCGGCACCTGTATGTCACAGTGTTTGTGATTTAAAGCAACAACCATCTGCATTGATAATTAACAGCTTTAATTGTAAATTAAATATAAGTCAAAAATTATACTAATACAATTTAATTGTTAGCCTTGTTTTTTAAACCTTTGTAGACACCTTTTGACAAAGAACAGTAGAGACACTGGTCATCGGAAACACTTGAGGTTGAAAGTCTTTGAGCAGAGATAGATTTAGTGTCTCCAAAGTAGGGTGAATGAGTCACATACAACCCTCTCAGAAACCCTCTTGCAGCCCAGGCCACTGATGAAACCCTGAAGCCACACTCTCACACACGTGCACACACACACGCCCTAAGTGAGGTGTTGGATCTGTTAGGATAGATAATCCTCCTGTTGCCATACTTATCAGAGGATCAGGTAGCTATTAATAGCCTCTGTCTTTGAACATATGCACTGGGAAAGTGAAGAAGAAAACCTTGTTAAAAAGCTCCCGCAGAGGGTGGGGCTCGGCAGTGATTAACCACCCACCCACTCCTCAGAATGTGGACTTTGTTTATTCCTTAGATTTGTATTATATGTCATGTAAAGTCAATCAAATCTGAATCACACTGATGTGACTCACTTTTCAAATTCCTTCAGTTTAAAGTGGTCTCAAGTTCAACAGTGGTGACCCATTAAAACCTAATAGTAGCTGGTTCACACCTTAGCATGTTTCCAAGCTTCACTGTGATTTTGTCCAACAAATTCACCACTTGTGGACGGTTTACATACACTCATCAAAGGCATAAATGTCATGGTAATTTTGGGCTTTTAATGTTTTCTTTGAACTGTTCTTTGTCCAAAATTATTTAGTTTTTTCTCTAATCCACAAATACACTGCACAAAAAAATAAAAGAACACATCAGATGTCTGTGGGGGGAAAAATCACGCTGGACACGTGGACTGAGTAATGTGTTAGGAACGAAAGGATGGCAGATCGTTTGATGGCAATTCAAAGAAAACTCTGATAATCAAAATGAAAAAAGAAGTGGCAGGCTGTCACTGCTCATTGCAGCAACTCAAAATGATACTCAGTAGTTTGTGTGTCTCATGTGCTTGTGTGCACGCCTGACATCTGAGTTAATGAGACGACAGATGTTCCTGGGGGATCTCCTCCCAGATCGGGACCAGGACATCACTGAACTCCTGGACAGCCTGAGGTGCAATCTAGCAGCTCCAGGTGGACCAAAACATCATGTCCCAGAGTTGTTCTATTGGATTTAGCCCAAGCACGGCGACCAGTCAATGGTATGAATTCCTTCATCCTGCAGGAACTCCCTGCATACTCTTATTATATGAGGCCAGGCATTGTCATACACTAGGAGGAACCCAGCATCACTGGCCCAAAGATTTCATTCTAATACCTAATGGTAGTGAGGGTGTCGTTACCCAGCCTGCAGAGGTCCATGCATCCTTCCATGGATACACCTCTCCAGACTATCACTGACCACCACCAAACTGGTCATGCTGAACAATGTTACAGGCAGCATATCATTCTCCACAGCTTCTCCAGGAACTTTCACATCTGTCACATGTGATTTGAGTGAAACTGATTAATGGGTCTAACTGTGCAACCTCTGTAGGGTCCAGGTATTACCTCATGGTAGCAGTAGCGACACTGAATCTAGCTAAATGCAGAACTGGTTAAAAAAAAACAGTCACATAAGATGAGGAGGAGGGTGCTGGAGGGTGCTCCACCTGGAGACTCTGTTGTCCTGCTGGGAGACTTCAATGCTCACGTGGGTAACGACAGCGAGACCTGGAGGGGCGTGATTGGGAGGAACGGCCTCCCTGATCTGAACCCGAGCGGTGCT
>NW_005187495.1:2316339-2317689 GCF_000239375.1 Pundamilia nyererei
GTGGGTAGTGACCGAAAGAACGAGATCGCGGATACAAGCGGCAGAAATGAGCTTCCTCCGAAGGGTGGCTGGCCTCTCACTTAGAGATAGGGTGAGAGGGAGGTCTGGGCCTCTTTGCTTAGGCTGCTGCCCCCGTGACCCGGCCCCGGATAAAGTGGATGAAGATGGATGGATGGTTTCCTGGCATGGACCCAGCATTTAAGCATACTTATACATCAACAGGGTTGGGATCAGGGATTTGATAAGGCCAATTGAAATGTATGATTGCTTTATCTATTCCAAAACCAGTTTCTTTGTGTATTCAGGATGCCTTATTGTAAAACCCAGTTGTCTCCAAGTTTCAACTGTTTAGCTTCTTGGTTTGAAGTGAAGTTGAAGAAATTTTAGGTGGACTCATCCTTTTACACTATTTGATTTACTTTGTGCAATGTACCAGTACCATTTGCCGAAAAACAGCCCCAGAGCATGATGCCACTACCAACATGTTTGGCAGCTGGCACAACGCTCTTATGTTTGAAAGCATTACGTCTGTTCATCTGACCATAAAACCTTTCATCAGAGACATTTTTCTTGCCCTAATTGGAAGCTGAAATTTTACTCAAGCTTGGAGGTGTCAACTTTGGACCAGGGGCTCCTGTCTTTGTAGGCACCCTTTCAGTCCATGGTGTTATAGAAGTCGCTTCACTGTGGACAAGGACACTGGTGTTCCAGCAGTTTCCAGTTCATGGCAGGCTTAAGCCTTGAAGTTCATGGGTTTTTGCTGAACATCTTAACCAGTGGTCCCCAACTCCAGGCCTCGAGGGCTGGTGTCCTGCAGTTTTTAGATGTGTCCTTGATCCATCACAGCTGATTTAAATGGCTAAATGACCTCTCCAGTTCTCCAGAGGCCTGGTAATGGACTAATCATTTGATTCAGGTGTGTAGACCCAGGGTGAGATCTAAAATCTGCAGGACACCGGCCCTCGAGGCCTGGAGTTGGGGACCCCTGATCTTAACCAATCTTAACCAATTTCCTCCCTTCTTCTCTCTGAGGATGACGGTTTGGGACTTGTCCCAGACTTTTGCAAAGTTTTGACAAATCATTAAATAGGTTTGCTGTGCAATCAGTGCACTCTACAACAGGAACCGTTTAAAGAAATGATTAAAAGGCCAAAATTGTCATGACATTCATGCCCTTGGTGAGTGTATGCAAACTATAAAGCAACTGTAGCTCTACATTTTGGCACATACATTTATAGGGACTGGCACTTGTACAGTGGGGCAAAAAAGTATTTAGTCAGCCACCGATTGTGCAAGTTCCCCCACCTAAAATGATGACAGAGGTCAGTAATTTGCACCAGAGGTACACTT
>NW_005187495.1:2319390-2330022 GCF_000239375.1 Pundamilia nyererei
CACATTCTGTCTCTCACAGTTGAAGTGTACCTCTGGTGCAAATTACTGACCTCTGTCATCATTTTAGGTGGGGGAACTTGCACAATCGGTGGCTGACTGAATACTTTTTTGCCCCACTGTATAGCACATTTCCAGTGACCACTCAAAGCACCTTTAGACAAACCACATTTAAACATTTATTCATACAGTTTTTTATACACTTTATCCATCTCACATCAATATCCAATTTAGATTCACCAGCTACAGAGTAGGTGGGTCGATTCAGATATCAACGTATGAGCTCATATTGTATGTTGTGTGATAATAAATAAAGATAAAAAGAGAAGATGACGGGGTTATTTATTTGATTTTCAACAAAGAATTTTATAAAACTAGTCAGCAAGTTACAATGAAGACACCACCTGACTGCACTCTGTCAGAGTAGCTGTGATACTACTATGCTAAATGTGCTGCAGATAGTGCTGAACGTGTAAATCATGTACACAGTAGGTGTGGAGCTGCTCTGCTGGTGATGACACCATTTCTAAGTTACTCATAGGGTTGCTTGGCATGAAATAAAGACTGGTAAAAGGGTAAAGCGCTTGCCTGGTCCTGTCCAAAGGTAACCAAATAGGCTCAAAGCAGTCCTGAAACCCACTAAGTAACACATTATTTTTTGCTTGTTTGGTCCTTACAAAAACTCAAGAATTTAAGGTTTATCAGGACTTAAGGTACAGGACTGATTTTTGGCGGGGTGCCTTTACTACGTAGACTCTTGTTCCCATTGGAACAATAGGATTAATTAGTGGACTTCTGAGATGCTGGCACAGGTGTATGAAGAGAGATAGCAGCACCACTCGGCCTTTTTTCCAAATTGTTTGAATAACAATTTGCGGTAGGAAAGTTAGAGAAAATAAAATCCTTCTTGTCTTCTTGAGCTTAAACGTGCATTTGTGGTGTAACAACAAACCCAGTTACAGTGGGGTTCAGAACTTCAAGTGTAGATTAAATGATTTGCACATAATTGTATTCAGTGTGTGCAGTGCATTGATGATTAAGGATGCCATGTGCAGTGAGCCACACAGTTGTAAAGCAGTTTAATGGGCTCTTTAAATCTGGTATCCACTTCCTTTATACAGCAGCATCTTAAGTACATGACTGTTTATGACTTGTCTCATCATGTAATTCTGTTTTTACTCAAATACATTTTAGGAATATTAAATACTTTTCAAGTGTGTTACAAGTGTGGTGGTTAACAGGAATCCCATTTTCACTAATTAGGGTTCATGTTCCTAACTTATATTACCTACGTACTTTTGTCTCCATCCTATTTCTTTTTTTTAGTTAATATGAACTGAGTAATGCTTCATATAAAATGTGAAACAATTAACAGTATAAGTGAGATGCCTGAGAATTAATTAGTAGTTAATACGAATTGGAATTTATATTGTAAAAATAGCAGAAGAAAAAGGGCTAGACCAGTGAGGGAAAAACAAAAATTTCATCAATAAAACTTTTAAAAGTTCTTCTCTGGCTTCCAGAGTACTTCACTCGCACCCTACTCACCAGTGACTCCCGTGAACTTTACATAAGGGAGAGTGCTTTGATGTACTTGCAGGCTATCTTGTGTTGGGTGATTAAGGATGCCAGAAAGAGACAGAGATCTGAAGTGAATAATCTAATAACAGAGACACTAACCTCTCGGCCTAAGAGGCAGAGGCTGACTCTTTTTTATTACCTACAGGGACGTCCAAAGATGCTTTGAGATAAACTAATGTTGTAAACCTCCAAATATCTTCTTGCAAGACAGAAAAGTTTCGACCAATGAGTTAGCTGCTGCTAAGTGAGTCACGCTGCTTCAAAAACAAGTTACTCTATTAAATAAGAAGTGGTAGCACAGGTCATATCAAAGTAATTATTGTAGTAGAACATTCCTGAGGCATGAAGCATTCAGGTGAAGGCTGTTTGCTCTTTTGTCTCAGGTACAATATTTATATTCAATTCAATTTTATTTATACAGCGCCAAATTACAACAGCAGTCGCCTCAAGGCCAAACCCAACAGTCATATGACCTCCACTAGCGACTCCAGCAACAGTGGGAAGGAAAAACTCCTTTTTAACAGGAAGAAACCTCTAGCAGAGCCAGGCTCAGGGAGGTGCGGCCATCTGCTGCAACCCTTTGGGGTGAGATAATGAGGACAGGATAAGAGAACCACTGTGGAAGAGAGCCAGAGGTTAATAACAAGTACAATTCATGGTTCCTACTCCCCTTTCCCATCAGATGACATACAGTTTATCTTAAAAATTAACATTTAATTTCAAAAGGGAAAAAAAGCAAACATTAATTACTTTTGGATTCTGTATGGGGTCGCAGTGATAGACTGTATATAAAAGAAGGATGTAGCGTCCTACAGTGTGACACTATTGTGAGAGTGCCTCGAAAGATTAACAGGTGACTTAGATCATCATGTAAATTAATGCTGTGTTTTTCTGATAGTATAACTCACTGATATGCTGAGATCATTTCAACTTTCAAAAATGTTATAAACCTACATATGA
This sequence comes from Pundamilia nyererei, assembly GCF_000239375.1. NCBI lineage: Eukaryota > Metazoa > Chordata > Actinopteri > Cichliformes > Cichlidae > Pundamilia > Pundamilia nyererei. The sequence goes on from NW_005187495.1 coordinate 2,321,929, forward strand.
ATTCTGAATGTTATCGTTCAAAAGTATTACAGTACAGTGCTACATAAGTTTGTTAGCATTTTGTGAAAGTGCTTAAATATGCTCTGTTTGTAAAGATCTTTAGTCATATTTATTACTAAATGTGAGAAGAAATGAGTGGAGAGAATTTCACTGTTGTAACTGGTGTTCTTTACTTTTCTTTGAAATTCCACCCTTGATAAATGGATTGATACTTATACAATGCTTTTCTACTTCAGCTAAGCACTTCTGTTTTGCCTATAGAACCTTCACGCACCCTCACACTGTGATGCATTCAAGGCAGCTTGAGGTTTAGTGTCTTCCCCAAGTAAAACTTTCAGAGTAAAGTGATTTGGGGAGGGCCTGCCACGTAACTGAGCAGCTTCTCCTTGAAGGACATCACTTGCTTGTCATCTTTGATGTACTGCTGATGGTCTTCGACCTTGCTGCAATTACCCAAACTGCACGCTTTTGAACCACAGCAGACAATTAACACATAATATTTGATATTATTGGCTGGAATAGCAGCAGAGCAGGAAGAAGCTGCTGTTCTTCTAGTTTAAACAGAGCCACAGCTTTTAATGTGAAGGGCTGCTGGAAAAACCACCAAACTCATAGAGAACCCCACTGATTAAGTGAAAGAGATGTATCATAAGTTGTCGCAGTGTATTGAGGTTAATCTGTTCCATTTATTCATGTTCCAGAGAAAGCTTCCTGGTTCCCATGTGTCCAGAGACGTGTCCGCTGATCCAGTCCTTCCTGACTAGTTCTGATAGGTCGTTTCTTCTCCAAGGACATGCTCAGTTAAAGACGGGGATGCAGACTCAGGACAGACACCTCTTCCTCTTTACTGACATTCTGGTGGTTGCCAAAGCTAAGTAAGCACAAGTGTGTGTGCTTGCGTGCGTGTTTGTGTGTGAGCATGTATTCATATCTTTGTGGGGACCAGAAATTAGAAGTTCACTATACTTGTGGATCAACAGCCCAAAATCCTGGTCCCCACAAGTTTGAAGGCATTTTTGAGACTCAAAGTGTTAGGCTTAGGCTAAGGGGCTAGGGAAAGCATTATGTTAATTAGATGTCCCACAAGATATGAATACCCGACATGTGTGTGTGTATTCTTCTCTTTCTGTGAAGCAGATTAGGAACATTTTGGCTGTTCTTCCTGTCCTTCACACGGTAATTAGGTTAATGCCTGGGTGCAAGGTTTAAGTGTAAGGTGTGTGTGTGTTCTGTTCCTAGGTCAGCCAATCACTTCAAGCAGAAAGCCCAGGTGCGTGTGTGTGAGATGTGGACGGCAGGCTGCATGGACGAGGTGTGTGAGGGTAGCACAAACCCAGAGAGGAGCTTTGTAATGGGGTGGCCCACCTGCAACTGTGTCGCTACCTTTAGGTATCACACACAAAGATGCACAGCAGTACTACACACATGCTGCACTCATACGGACACAAATATTCACACACACACATACACGGTGGTGAATTGTACTTATTTTAACACATTTTCTTTTATACCAAGGTGTTTAGAAGTCCTTAACATGGGCTCATTGTGATGTGGTTGACCCAGAAACGACATTTGTACAAACTTTGTTCGCGCTGACGCTGCCTCACGTCAGCAGCTGTGAAGGTGTTTATGTTTCCACAGAAAATATGCTGCTGATGCTGTAAACTTGACCTTAAATGCCAAAGGAACAAAAACCAGACAGGATGAGCCAAAAGAGCTCAGTGACATCCTACCGTGCAACCATTAACACATCAGGCCTTGTTCTTATCCATTATTTTCAAAAGGAAGTTCTGATTCCTGCTTTTATGATGAGGAGTAAAAGTATTTCATCGTGAACCTCAGTTCACGATATATATATATATATATAAGTGTCAATTTAAACATTTGAATAGTGGAAGAAGAGACTTTTTTGCCTTTAGCATTCTGTTTGTTTCGAGCTTCCACGTGTCTTGGAAGAGAGAGACATGCTGATCTTTGCCACAGTTGCCAGGTGATGTTATCTATATGTCCAGGGAGCTGATGAAGTTTGAGCAACAGAGTAAGAATATAGGCCAAGAGGCGCTGATTGAGCTACAAAGCAGGATTTGATGCACCCTGAATCATGTCAGCTTGGTTAGGACAGAAACAAAGGGCAAGTAAATTTTCTGTTAGATATGTGACACTTTTTCTTTGTTCTTCTGTTTGTTAGCAGGGTTAGTCAAAATGTCTTGGACTTATTTGAATCTGTAGAATTTGGGGTGTGGGGTTTAAATGAGTATGTTTTGGAGTGTTGCTTTGCTCCAGGAAATCTTGGAAGAACCCATTAGCAAAGAGAAAAAGGGTAACGCCTTTATGTTTTGCATCAAATCTTCACTAAAGAAAAAGAAAATTGGGAGACATCAACTTGATGTTGTCAAGAGAAGTAACACCACATTGCCTGAAGTCATTGCAGGAATCCTACTCTGAAGGAAGACTAAGGCTGTTTTTTATGCTCACCACTGACCCCTTGTCACCTGGAGCTGTGCGACAAATTTGACGTCACAACTGCTGGGACATGCCGCAGTTTAGGTCTTATTTCTGCACTCTGCAATGTCTTGGCTTTCAGTTTGGATTTCCTCTTTTCCTATATCGGCGGTTATGTGTTGGTATTGTCTGTGTGGTGACACCTATCGTTCAGGTGAATACTGCAGCAGCTACCTGAGCCTTAACAGCAGGCTTAGAAGTGGTTGCTGAGAACGTTAGCAACAGACTGTGAAGCAGCGGGTGTACTGTGGCTGTAAAAGTTTTATAGTCATGGATTAAGCAGTAACACCGTCTGCAGTAGTTTGCATATTTTGCGTGTGGCATGAGCACCAGCAAGACCCACAGAACAGACACATAGATCAGTGGGTTGCAAAGTGGTTTGCAGATCTGCGGCAACTGTGTGCAGACCAAAGCAACTAAATATCACACCCTACCTGCGTGAAGTGGATGTGCGAAAGGGCTGGGACTGAGATCAGCTGATCTGGTAGGCTGAGATTCTAGCTAAGCTTGACTTTGTGACCTGCAACCTGAAATTCTGCAGAATGCTGCAAGTTGCTGTACTTAAAAAAAGCAAAACAGTTAGTATTATGACCCACTCACTGACGCACATGAACGCACACACACAGTCTGCAGTGATACATGATGCTCTTTTGATGTTTGTGCTTCCCTTCAGCTCAGCAGAACAGAAGGAGAAATGGCTCGCCCTCCTTAAGAGGTACACTTCCTTCATGTGTCAACAAAGTATCGTATTTACTGTGTGTGTTAGAGAAAGAGTTATTCTTACAGGCACTATTTCCTTTCCAGTCGTATAAAAGAAGAAAAAGAGATAGAAGAACCAAAAACCCTACCTGTGAGGGTGTACGGGAAAGGAATCAATACATTTGCTCTTGTAAGTTTTAAACTGTAGGGCCTACAGCTGATTTATTTGTGTATACTAGTACAACTGTAGGGTGTTGTTACAACTCGCAGTGCAGTGCGATGCTCCATCCTCCTCATCGGTATCTCCTGTGTTTCTGTGCTGCTTTTCCTGTAATTAGGCCAAAACGATCCCAGTCAGCAACTCAGATTCAACCAATGAGGTGATCCGCCTGGCCCTGCAGCAGTTTGGCATCATCGTAAGTAATAATCCAAAAACACTTTATTCATAAAGTCAATCCAACGCTTAGCCATGTGCTTGTTTGTAGTTGAGTATGAGCGGTGTTCTTTTACCTTAATACACAGCACCGCACCTCTGATTATTATTAAGTTGTCATGTTTCAATTCAAATGTCCAGTGTTTGGCTCTTTACCTATTTTATAATACTCACTTTGGCCATCTGATGAAAGAAACAGTGCCCGACCTTGCAAAAAGCCAGTGAAGCTCAGTACTGTGTTTTCTTACTTACCCCACGGTTGTGTGAACACAAACAGCATGTGAAAAGTCAAAAAGAATACGCATCTCTGCTCTGCCTGCTGTGGTTTTCTCTCAGGACTCCTTTGTGTATTTTGTTTTCCTGACTCCTTGACTCTTCATCTTTCTTTTTCTTTTCTATTTTTAGGGAAATATCAAAGACTTCCAGCTGTGGGTCCTCTCCAAAAGGGACAACGCCCCTTATCCTCTAATTGGTAGGTGAGCTTGGGGCACACTAGTTGAACAGACTGTCAGTTGTTTTTCTGTATTTAGTTTGTTTCCTGAACCAGCTGTGTGATTCTCTTCCTTTTGATCTTCATGTGCTTGACACAGGGGTGAGATGGGTTTTTTTAGGCACACTAGTACCTTTCATCCCTGGAGACGAGTGTGATGTAGCTCCAGAGAGAGTGTGTGCTCACTCATAATGTGATCTTGTTTTATAGCAACAACACTGAGCCTTCAGGGAGCACTATTGTCTCTTCTTCTCTCTCTCTTAGGTCATGAGTTTCCCTTCAGCATCCACATGAGTCATGTGAGATACTCTCAGGGAGGAGGCCGGGATGCTGCTGCTCCACCTGCAGACAGACTGAAGGCAGAGCAGCTGCAGGTGTACAAGCAGTTTCAGTTCATCCTCAAGCCTCGACCTGTTGAGCCGCCACAACAGCACACAGGTAAAATCATCCATTCTATGTCAAAGAAATTCAAAATAAAAATTAGAGCATTAGAATTTCATGCTTTCTGGGCTGCTGTCATCTCTTCAGATTTCTCTGGGAAGCCATTCAAAAGGAGGCGCTCGCTCATCGCCTGGGCCTTCTGGCGAGGCTCCTCCTCGAACCTGAATGAGCTGTCCCTCAGCACTGCACGAGGCTGTTTGTTCGGCCAGCCACTCAGCTCCGTTTGTGCAGGGGACACTCTGCCAAAGCCAGTCATGGTGAGCGTGTGCACTGAGTGACAGAAAGCACACATTTCATTTGGTTCATGGACGTTTTTATTGACATCTTACAGATCAGCATGAATGTAAATATTAACCTGAAATTTTAACCTGTTGATACAATCTTTGACACTTATTTTTGGGCAGTTTTCCCATTTTTCTTTGCAGAACCTCTCAAGCTCCATCAGGTTGGATGGGTAGTGTCAGTACACAGCTATTTTCAGAGCTCTCCAGAGTTGTTCAGTTGGATTCAAGTCTGAGCTCTGGGCGCTCAAGGACATTCACAGAGTGGTCCCAAAGCCACTCCTTTGTTATGGCTGTGTGCTTAGGTTGTTGTCCTGTTGCAAGATGAAGCTTTTCCCCAGTCTAAGGTCCAGAGTGCTCTGGTTTTCTGAAGCAGGTTATCATCAAGAATGTCTCTGTGCATTGCTGCATTCATCTTTCCCTCGACCCTGCTGCTATAAACATATTCCCACAGCATGTTACTGAAACCACCGTGCTTCACTTTAGGGATGGTATTGGCCTGGTGATGGGCAGTGCCTGGTTTCTTCCAGACATGACACTTGGCATTCAGGTTAAAGAGTTCATCAGACCAGAAAACTTTGTTTCTCATAGTTTGAGAGTCTCTCAGGTGCCTTTTGGCAAACTCCAGGCCAGCTATCACGTGCTTCCATCTCGCTAATCTACACTGATGGATGCAAAGGTGGTTGTTCTCCTGGACGGGTCTCCTCTCTCCACAGAGCTGGAGCTTTGTCATAGTTACCATCCAGTTCTTGGTCACCTGTCTGACTAAGGCTTTTCTACCCTTATCTCTCAGAGTGGCCAGATTTAAGAAGAGTCTTCCTGGTTCTAAACTTCTTCCATTTATGGATCATGGAGGCCTCTGTGCTCATTGGGAACTTCCCCAGATCTCGGAGGTCTAAAGACAATTCTTTGGACTTGGTTTGTGCAATAAAAGAGCTTGTTTTTAAGCATTGGCTGCATATTTTCACTGGCTTTGAGTTTTGGCCTTTTTCCTCATCTTGGCAAAGTAGGTATACAGCTCAATAACTCAATAACCTCAAATTTAAAAACTTTTTTAAAAAGTGTCCTAAAAAATTATGGTTTTGCTCAGATAAACAGTTTGATTCTCACATCCTGTGAGTTTATTTGCTTTGTGTCAAAGAAATGAGCTTCACTAGCTCATCAACTCGTATTGAACTCCTTTTATGAAATTCTGCACGTTCCTTCAGAGTGAATAGAAATGAACACCAGCATATTGCTAGCTGGGGCAAACAATGGACTTATACCCTACACTCAGTACAGAACCATGGCCTGACTTGTTTGTCCCACAACAACCAGGCTGGCTGGATTATGCACTTGAATTCGGAAGGGAGAAATAACAGCTGACCGCAATCTGCAATTTACTGACATCTAGTGGTGAGATTTTACACACTGTACCTTTAAAAAAAAACAAGGATACCCTCTCTAATTTTTATCTCTTCTCTCTCACAGGACATGTTGACGTTTCTGTACCACGAGGGTTCGTGGACGCGTGGGATTTTCCGTCGGCCGGCAGGCGCCCGAGCTGTCAGGGAGCTGCGGGATGCTCTGGATGCTGGAGAATCTCAGCTTCCTCTGACGCGAGACCACATCTTCATCATAGCTGGAGTCTTTAAGGTGGGAGATTGGTTTACAGCACCATGGTGTGCTCTTTGTGTACGTGAATCTCTGACGCTTACTGACCCACATCTGTTAAGACGGCATTAATCAGCTTCTTCTGCATCTCTGTAGTGTACGCAGCTGCAGGACAGCCTGTTCATAGCAGAGGAGCATAGTACGCTTGTTAATATAATCTGGACTATAATCTTGTTTAATCTGGAGGGATAACAGAGCCTCTGTGCATGAGTGCTTAAACTCGACAACGTCTTCAAACAGCACATTCAGTGTTAATTCGAAAAAATTCTGTGTTATTCAGTGTTAATTGTTACTTCCAATTAACACTGAATAATTTCTTGTAATAATTTCTCTACTTTATGTAAGAGGACTTTTTTACTCCGACTTAAACAGACCAACCAGAACCTACTGGATTCAGGAACAAAAGTTCTTCATACATGCACTCCCATCAATTAATCTGAATGTCTTTTTCACTGTTGTGCTGTTGCACAATTTCAGACTTGGGAATATGTATCTGTTGCAACAACAACATAGCACAGGACTGAATACATTGTCACATGAGCCAACGGGCACACTCAAGATTACAATGTGGATTTGTTTCCTAAGGCGCTCAACTCACTAAAGGATGATTAATTTGCAGAATGCCCTAAACCACCTATAGGTTCTTATCTACATCTATACAATCGGTGCTCGTGTAGCCTGCGTCATCTCCACAGCACCTACAAGCTAACAGGCTAGCTTACACAGCTTGACAACAAAGCAGTCGATAGTGATTTCAATTCAAGTACATTTAGCACAAAAGAAAAACTCTCAACTACAGCTACTGTACGTTTCTATTACCCCATCACATCTTCACATCTCAACTGATAGAGACAAGTTTAATTTGAATGTGCAGTTAGATTCATCAACAGGGACACATGGGCTGTATATTCAGGGTCTGCAGCCTTAAAGTACGCAGCCTCAACGGTCCTCAAGGGCCGCGTACTCAAAGACGGAAGTGTGAGGCTTGTGAAATGGGACGGTCTAGCCTCCGTCGCGCTGCCCAGGTTGCCTAGCAACCATGATAGCTGGAAACGTGTGGTTGACAGAAATGAAGGAGAACATATTTTGTTCATTTGCTTGTTTGTTTCTACAAGAGCTTTGTGTGATTTAATAAGTATCTGAGGCTGAGACCACAGGACTGTAAAACATGATTGTTGGGCTTCATATCTGTACTGAACAATCATATAAGATTAGCTAGTAAATAACAAATAGTTAATGTTGTTCATGAGACTAAAGTCAGTGTAAATATGATATGGCCAATATTATAGTTATTATATTAATCATTATTAGTTATTGCAGCAGTGAGTTTGAACTCTCAAATCAAATCACTTCTATTGTCACATCACATGTGCAGGTACACTGGTACAGCACATGTGAGTGAAATTCATGTGAGTGAACTCTGTGTCAAATACTGAGCTTCAGTAAAGATTCAAGTTGCAGCTATTCATAAGTCCTAACACCTTAAATCTTCACTCAAAGACACTCAAGTATTTTTGACAGTGTATATATAGATGTATTATACATAAGAGACAAATGTTGTTCCTTCAGTATGTATCAGGGGTGCAAAGCCTCAC
>NW_005187495.1:2330042-2349210 GCF_000239375.1 Pundamilia nyererei
GAGGCTGAGACCACAGGACTGTAAAACATGATTGTTGGGCTTCATATCTGTACTGAACAATCATATAAGATTAGCTAGTAAATAACAAATAGTTAATGTTGTTCATGAGACTAAAGTCAGTGTAAATATGATATGGCCAATATTATAGTTATTATATTAATCATTATTAGTTATTGCAGCAGTGAGTTTGAACTCTCAAATCAAATCACTTCTATTGTCACATCACATGTGCAGGTACACTGGTACAGCACATGTGAGTGAAATTCATGTGAGTGAACTCTGTGTCAAATACTGAGCTTCAGTAAAGATTCAAGTTGCAGCTATTCATAAGTCCTAACACCTTAAATCTTCACTCAAAGACACTCAAGTATTTTTGACAGTGTATATATAGATGCATTGTTCCTTCAGTATGTATCAGGGGTGCAAAGCCTCACAGATGATGTGCAGCAGTGGGTCCCTCAGTCTGTCCTCACTCTGGACACCTGCAGTTGTCACACATGGAAATCAAATGTGTGATAAGCTGCAGGATTCAAACACAAGTGTGACTTATAAACACATGTTCATACTTTTATTCCACAATCAGAGAAAGAAACAGAGAGAGAGTGCAGGACAGACAGACAGGTGACAGTCTCAGGTGTACACACTGCTACAAACAGGAGGATTTAGTGTTTGTGTTATTACGAGTGCTAAACAAGAAGAGTTCCCAGATGGTGCAGTGGACACATGTGTGACTCCTGTGATTAAAGCATCTTTCTTTCAGCTTAACGAATGAACCGTCAGCTCGTTCAAACACACGTTAAAGTCCGTTTGGCTCGACACCACCGAACAGAGGCAGCAATATAACATAGCTAACATTAACAGTGCAGTGAATCCTACTTGTGCCGTGATATTCAGGACTGCAAACCGAGCAGCATCACTGACTTTCAGCTTGTTGTGTTTGTGGATATATCACTGACTTTAATTATCCACAAAATCATCACATTCTCTGTAAGATTAAGGTCAGCTATTGTATTATTATATTTTAAAGGCTTTAAAAGCAAGTAAAAGCTGAACGTACAAACATCGCTAATGGCAAATAAGTTTGCCGACATGTGGCCAACAGTAATGTTTTAATGTTCTTCATTATTAAACATTTGCACATAAATAAGTGACATAATATTCAGTACTTACTTTTCACAGTTTACTCTTCGGCCGCTCCACAAAATTATCCACACCGACTGCCGTGCTATGAATTGTGGAATATGTTGGGCCACGAAGTCTACACTGCCACAGCCTTAAAATTCAGGGAAATGAAGGACGCATTTGAGGGCCGCATTTCGAGCAGCCTTTGAACTGGGACAGCCTTCGGCGCGCCACTGTGACGTAATCGGCCTTAAAATGCGGCCTTTAAGGCTGCAGACCCTGAATTGGGATACAGCCATGGAAAAGCTGCAGGACACCAACCCTCGAGGGTTTAGGGTGATACAGGTAGATATGTATCCACAAGATCAGAATAAAATGTCATTATGTTTTTTTGCATCAGGGTGTATTGCAATTTTCTTAAATTGCCCTTTTTTTATAGATTTTTTTTAAAGGGTTTTGAAACTGTTTGCTGTGAGTTTGTTGTGTGGTAAGCTCCTTCTAAGTATATTCAGAGTGCATGGTTTTGGCCCTTGGAGATCCAAGTTTGACACTTCAGATCACTCCTCTTTTTGATCTAAAATGACCCAATTATTCGGTTGAGAAACAGGTTGTCGTGGATTGGATGTATGATCTGTATGAACTCTTCAGAACTGTAATCAGAATGTGTGATTATGTAATGTTATAAAGGCTTGAGCTCGTTAGTGCCAAATAACAACAGTCAACTTAAGAGGCTTTATGTTATAAAGACCCCACAATAATAAAGAGAAAACCCCAACAATCACAGGACCCATATGAGCAAGCACTTGGCGACAGTGGGAAGGAAGATCTCCATCTTAACAGGAAGAAACTCCGGCACAACCAGGCTCAGGGAGGAGCAAAAGGGTTTCTTATGTGGAACAAAAAATTGTTCCTTTCACGATTGATATGTTCTTTCTTCTTTTACTGTTGGTGCATGCTTGTCTTTAGGATTTCCTGCGCAGCATCCCGGGCAGCTTGTTGAGCTGTGAGCTCCATGAAGACTGGATGGAGGTGCTGGAAGAAGAGGAGGAGGAGGAGGAGCAGGTGCAAGATGTACAGAGGTAACATACAACACGCTCTGTACTGCTTGAACATTAATCACAGGAGCTAAAACACATTTTACACAATCACTGTTTTGTCTCCCTGAAGGATGATTTGCCGGCTGCCCAAAGAGAACGCACTCCTGCTACGCTACCTGCTGGCTGTTCTTCACGGTATCCAAGGCAATGCCCAGGAGAACCAAATGACTACTTTTAATCTGTCAGTGTGCATTGCTCCCAGCATGCTCTGGCCGCCTGGAGTGCCGTGTAGCCCTGAGGTGGAGGGAGAAGGAACCAAGAAGGTGAGTGTGGAAGATCAACAGCATCACATCAGAATTTTTGTTAGCAAAGTTTTGCTAAATGAATGCAATTGTGCCATACTGAGTCTCTCCTCAAGGCCCTGTTCAAAAAATTTTCTCTAAGGTGAAATATCAATTTAACAGCTTTGCAAATTGACCCAAACCTCAGACAGAGTTTATCACTCCTATGATGACTTTGACTCGTAGGATCAGTGCAACATAATTAAATACATCAGTCTGGGCAGCTTCACAGTTCACTCACAAGGAAAACATTATTTTTACCTGCAGACAACAAAAACAGTGACAAAGAGCAGAGAAGTTGCCACTTCAGATCTGCTGGTCTGGGGGAAAATATCTTCCTAATGGAGACTAGGATAAATGAACCCACGTTCAAGTCTTTACTATGTTAGTTACAGAACGTATTAAGTTGATTAAACAGTCAACTGAAAGTTGTTTTTGTGTTAGTCAGAGCAGCATAACACTAAACACCTTCAAGGTTTTCTTACTGGAATATCTGCTTCATAGAGGCTGAAAGCTCTCATTTCCAACCAGTTTGACTTCTTGTTTTTGGGACGGGAACGGAGCAAAGTCTGAGAAATGTTCCACATAGTATGAAGTTTTGTAACATCAAGTAGCTGCTCAGATAATTGGCTTACTGTAAATGCTTAAAGTGCTTTTACGCAGCCTTGAAGACTGGCATTCCGACCTATGTTACTACACTGGCTTAGTATCCACTTTTCTCTGCCTGTAGGTTTGTGAGTTGGTGAAGTTCATGATTGAACACTGTCAGGAGATTCTCAGAGAGGATCCCTCCTCCCTGTTCGGAGGGCCTCCACAGAGACTCAACAGTGAGGAGATGGGAACAGGTACCCAAACAAATGAGACAAATGTTTGCTCAAGGCTAAACTCTCACAAGTTGGAGAGCCTTTAATGAACTTTCTGTTATCTTTATGTCTAATTCATCACCCTGAATAATTGTGTTGCCACTGAATGCTTGAATGCTTGTTTAAAATGTCTACAGTCTTAATTGGTAAGAGTGCTGTTATTTGACGGATGAAGTGTGTCTAATGGCATTTGAATTGATACATTTATGCATTGTATACTCATACAAGTTCTTCATGACATAGACATGGTATAAATATTTAAAGAAGGAGTGCCGAGCCCATTTGAGGGAGTGTAAACCAGGTTATTTTGATGTAGCTACAATTTACAGATGTCCACTAAATGAATCAGCTACAGACAATCATCAAGTTACTGCTAAGAGGGATGTGCTATGTTCAAAAGATTATAACCAATTGGGGCCACAAGATGACAGTATTTCAAAGGATAGATGCAAACATCCTGAGCACCGAGCAGAGTTCTGTTTGAGAAGAAAGGAGATAAACTGCTTTCACTTAGTACTTTTTAATTGAGGTCTATCTTTAGATTTCACTGGACAAGCACTAATTGCCTTGCTTGCCCAAAATAAATGCTACTTGATCAGGTAGACCAATATATTTATTCAAAGAAGAGTTACTTCATTACAAATGAGTCTGCTAATATAAACCTGAAATCCGTGTTTAAGAGCACACCTGTCAGCACACAGTGCTCTTGTGTTGGTTTTACTGCATGCCATGTGAGTCTACAGGTATTTATTAAAGTCAAAGAAAAGAAACAGACCCTAAAACCCTAAACAATGTATTGTAGCATTATCTAGCACTTTTAATCCGAATTCCATTAACAGCTGTATTTTAAAAGCTGTTTCGGTGTGTAATGTTATTTATTTTATGATCAAATACTAAAGATTTTTGTACAAAGTACATGGAAGTGCTTTGTGATGTTGCTAACCGTTGTGTGCACAGTGTTGAATAACAACATGAAGATGCTTTTGTGAGAGACTCACAAAGGTTTTAAGTTAGGCTAGTAACGTTGTATCTTTGTGTCTTATATTCAGCAAATATTACTCTCCTCCCTCTGTAGCTCTCACGAACTTTTGTTCTGTTTCGAGAAGTATATTCCAGTTTCACTGAGGAGTGCAAGTACAGATTTGGTAAATTAAGGTGAATTAAGATAAAGGTGAACAAATGTCTTCACAGACAGTCAAGAACAAAGGACTTTGTGGTTTCTATAAAGGTCTCAGAAAACAAAAACATCACTGCATAGAGTATTTAACAATATTGTTTATGCTTCTTGTTTTCCACCCACCTACATACATCTCTTATAGTGTGTCCTCCTTCTCTTTTCTTCTTCTTATCCAATTATCCATAATTTTCCTGGGGATTATCAGAATCCTGGATTTACCCTCTGACCGATTCATCCTATGACAGTCTCGAGAATGAGTTAGACAACAGCAGTGGTGGCTCACCAGGCCTTTGCAACAGAAGGTGCCTCCAGCCTAAACCCCTACAAGGCAGCTTGGACTCCATCCTCACATTCAGTGATTACGACCAGGATACTGCACCAGAACCAGGTCTCAATCAACTGGGAAGACACAGAAGACAGGAACTAGACCTCTCCAGCCCCAGGCAGGATGCACCAACTGTGGACGCCTCTTCCACCCTGGAGTCGCTGTCCCTAGAGGGTCGGAACATGCAGCGGCGGCGTTCAGAACCAGCTATAGCATATGTGGCCAAGTTTCGGCCATGCGCATCAGCCAGCACAGATGGTGTCACTGGTGAGGATGAAGACGGTGAGGAAGAGCTTTCCAAGGAGCCTAGCAACCACACAGTCACCAGAATGCACTCCAGAGTTCAAAATAGGAGGTATGGAGGTGAGTCTGGGTTGGAAGCCAGCTCCTCCAGCCTCTCATCCACCCCCACCTCCCCTGCACCAACCCGCTCCTCCCCTGATTCTCTAGACTCCCTAAGTGGTGACCAGACCTGGGCAACCAGAAGGGGCCTTTACCCAAAAAAGACGTATCTGCCATCCAACTCCTCCTCTGGATCTCTTTCCACCTCTGTCCCTTCTACACCCCTCACCATCAGCTCTGTACTGGCCTCCACTGAACATGCAGAGCAGGAGATTTGCCCCAAAAATTCCCCACCCAAAGAACCCGTCAGCTGGGGGACATTAATGGGCTGTAGGGGTCTCCACCCAAATTCATGGCTGAAGAAAGACCGGAGACTTTCACTCACCCAACAAGACAACTTGGAGAAGCAAGAAGAGGACAAGACTGCAGTAAGTGAAGCAGTGGTATGTGATGTTTTTATGTAAAACCGCAGTTTGGGTGTAAAATCATTCAAATCCACATTTTCATCCCATATCATATTCAAAACAAAACATTTAAATGCAGTCCCATTTAAATGTTGTGTTCAATCATATGCCTTTGTTTTGAATTGCTTTTGGTCAGTGACATTTGACCTCTTCCAGTGGATTACAGTTCCTTATCCTCTTCCAGTAGTTGACCAGGGAACCTTTGTGTTCAAGTCACACACCCTTCCTTTCCTACCAGAATTTCAAAATGAATTTATGCAATCAAAAAATGTGAAGAATCAACCCGTGTGATTTAATGTCCTAAAAATCTTTCTGGACATTAAACATAGTTTAACATAAGTGGGGGGTTTTTTAAACATAGTTTGTTAAAGAGGTAGTGAATGAAGTTCCGGCTGTACTTTGTACCTTTAAATGTATCCAGGCAAATCATTAAGATCTCGCTCTCTCATTTGAAATGTGGCCTCTAATTAGGAATGTTTCTTGAGGGAAAAAGATCTAAAAACATCTACGCCCACTGTTTAACTGCTACCCCAGAAGGTATTGTGTAATGCACTGCAACAACACACCACCAGAGGGCAGTATCAACCAGATGCTGTTAGTGAGCTGTGAAACATGGCAATAGCAAGTATTTTGACTTTAGTTCTGCTGTGTGGACTGCTTGCCTGTAAAAAGTTGTGATTAAGGAAGGTAACACTTTAAAAAAACGGATCCTCATTTCAAGTTTCATGTCTTTATCCTGTTTTCCTTCTCTTACCCCAACCGGTCACAGTGGATGGCCCCGCCCTTCCCTGAGCCTGGTTCTGCCGGAGGTTTCTTCCTGTTAAAAGGGAGTTTTTCCTTCCCACTGTCGCCAAAGTGCTTGCTCATAGGGGGTCATATGATTGTTGGGTTTTCTCTGTTGCATTATTATAGGGTCTACCTTACAATACAAAGCACCTTGAACCAACTGTTGTTGTGATTTGGTGCTGTATAAAAAAAATTTAATTGAATGGAATTGAAGTTTCGATCCAGAGAACCAAAGCCAAGTATATGCTTACCATTAGCAGCACTAGCACTAGCAGTTTAGTTATTTGTTCTGACAACCCTACAGTAGGAGTGTCAAACAATTAGGCACTTTTCCATTGTGGAGGACAAAAGGTTTAAACTTGTCCAGGCCTTAAACCTCACGTGTGTTCTCCCTAATAAATGCATAAAAATAAGGCTTTTATGAAAACACTGAATACAAAATTGCTTTCTTGAAAATGTAGAGTTCTGTACTGAATGTTATATAAAATAAACTATATGCAAAGTGTCTTTGAATGGCAGAGATGCAGAAATGTCTGCATGTAGCACAGAGCCATGGCACATCACAAGCAAGCACAAGCAGAAATCTTGGACTTATAATTTATGAACATTCATACTACACAAAGTCATTAAGCAATAAACAATTAAATGACAGAAAAGTTTCTGTTTTTCACCTTCTACTATAGAAACGTCTGGGTTTTTTTAAGAACAAAAGTAAAAAAAAAAAAAAAAAAAAAAAAACTGGACAGTCTGGGCGATCAGCTAAGAGAACCTTTTCTGTAATTTTACACATTTAATTCTTACAATTTAAGTCCAAATAGTTATGCTGACAGCAGCTTTCTCTTTATGATGCAGAAAAACAGTTAAATATGTGACTTCTTTACACTGACAGAAAGCAGCGTTTCAGTTGTCCGGCCCACTTAAGATCAAAGCGGGCTGTATGTGGCCCACCATGTAAACATCTCACACCACTGACCTACAGGCAACCATTCACTTTGTCCAAAACCTTTTTGGGGGAGCTGTTTTGTGTGACAGGTGGCAGCTTAATACAAAAATGAAGTGCTGTGTTACACTGGTGACATGAATGAGACAAACGAGTGTTTCTGGTGCCAGATAGCTGGAACATTTATTTGGATAACACCTCACCTAGCCTAGACTTTATCCTCTGATGAACTTTATCTGAACACCACTGACACCCCTGATGTGTGGACCACTTTTGAATTGTGGTTAAAGGCTATAAAACTCCACACAGCTTGATGTTCCTGTGACTAAAGACCCTTCAAACCTGAGACCGCTGGAGCGGTTTGCTTATGATGATTGGGCCAAAATACCTGTGGAGAGGTGCAGAAGCCTCATTGAGAAATCACTTGACTGAAGTTATTTTTATTTTTATGAAGCCTTTTTTTTTTTTTTAAACTAATTCATTAGTTAATTTTCAGTAAACCAATATGAATTATTACTCTGGATGAATGGATACTGCTTGTGTCCTTTTCAAGTTATTGCAGTGACTGTTGTGGGTTTTTCTTTCTATAATGGAAAGTTACCAACAGTTTTGTCCACGTTTGCCATAATTCAGTTCAATTTTATTTATATCCCTGTTGTATTGCATTATTACGAGTATTGATAATATTAGAAACTTTTTTGGACTGTTTGACCTAAAGCTGACCAAGTAACAGATGGAAGCAATATTCCCTAAGAAACTTGCCTGAGCCAGCTCCCCTTACTGTATAAAGACTGTAAGATGGAGTTAGAAGAGCCTGAATGATGAATAGATGAACCTTAGAGGTTAGATTCTCTGGACTACATTAGCTCTCAAAGCTCAAGAACTAAAACTTCCGACAGTTGTTTATGTGATCTACCTTTGTCTCCACCCAGGGAGGGCCTTCTGATAAGTCGCTCACACCTGGGAAACCAGAAAAAGGAAAAGCAGGTGAGAAAGGAGCTGCAAACCTGATCTCAGGCAGCCAAACCAAACCCAGAACATCCTGTAGACCTTCCAAAGATGCAGGTGGAGCAGGAGGGAGCCACGTGAAGGGAAAAGCAGGGCTCCTCAAGCAGGACTCCTCCAGTCCCCCTTCACACTATCACTCTACAGGAAACCTCCAGTTCCCTAAATCTGCCTGGTTCCATTCCCCAGAGGCCCCAATAACTTTAAGACAGAAAAATCCCAGGAGTGATACCAGCGCCCAGAAGTGTGCTGTGCAAAGTGATGTGACTGAACAGAAGCAGCCATTGCCGTCTGTGTTTTACAAGCACGGGGGGCCATCACTGTCCCTATTCAAGCGACCCAAGTCTCAATCCACAGAGCAGGACCACAACGCCCGGCTATATCAGCGCCGCGGCTCCGAACCGGGACGTCAAGTTGTGGACCGAGCCGCCACCTTCACCCGGGCAAGGTTGCCCAGTGACCCGGGGTTGAAAGTGTCCGGGGTGGATTCACAAGGAGGCACATCAGAGGCCCGTTACTGCCTCTCCCCCTGTGCCACCAAAGCAGTGCGGGACTACTTCTCCTCTCACCCCCAAAGCAATCCCCAGAGCAGCCACCAGGTGGCGCTTGCCCTGGTGGAGAGCCACAGGGAGTGGGTGAAGAGATGCAGCGATCCCACAGCAGAGCCAGACTTTGACCAGCTCCTGTTTGCTGAGGAATCCTACGTTTGATGAGTTGGTGAAAACAAACTGAAGTACAGCATCGCTCCAACAAGTGGAACAAACAGAGCATTTCAGTTTCAGCACAGTGGTCGTATCATAACCTTAAAATGAACTCCATCATCACACACACTAAGGCTTTGGTGTCACTGGGAGCATTTTGCTATCTGGAACACCACATGAAATGTAATCTGTTGGCTAAGGTGGACATGGAGCAAAAAGTAAAAGTGTGTTTGAGTTTTTGCTTAGTGCTTAATGCCAATAAAGTAAAGTGAATCTCCCCCTAACCCTTTTCTTAAATGTTCTAAAGGCTGTGTTTACACATGCAAAAAAGTGTTCTAATGTATAACCAATAAGATCAAATAATATTCATTCTGATCAAAGCAGAAAAATTTGTCTTGATTTTTTTTTATTTTTTCCAATGTACATCAGGCCAAAGTTAAAACCTGCCAATCTAAAACACACCTGGCATTGCCTTCTTCATAATGAACAAAGACTCACTCAGAGAAATGCCTTCTGGTTAACTGCAGCTCAGAAAAACTGTGTTGTTTTGGTTCAAGTCCCACCCAAGCAGCCTAAACTGATTATGGGCAACATGCAGTATTTGGTATCACATGTTACTTCAACCACAGTTTTGCAGAAAGCAGGTGGTACAGTCATGATTTATTGAAATTAATAGTCATATTATAAATAGTGTAAATGCAGCCTGGGTACACACTGTGACTTTGCCTCTACGTTTTAATAGTCTGGTTCTGAACTACAGCTCAGTCTGTGTGTTGATCGGTAGTTTGGCTTCAGCTCAGTTGTTGCTCAGTTGTTTACAATACTCAGAAGTATCGTAAATGTGTAGGTAGACTAGTTTGTGACATGTTGGAAAGGTATAAAAGCATGACATCATTCAGTATATTTAAACAAACCGTACGTGTATATCCTGTATATGTGAAGAATGCTCCCCAGAAATCAAGCATTGCTCGGGATCATGTCGACTGTTAGCAGCTTAACTATTTTCCAGCGTTAATGCTTTTTAGTGAACAGATTTAGTGTTTGGATAAATATTGGAGACGTTTCTGATTACAGTCAGCTGAGCAGTTCATTTCAAATGCTTCTTGGCATTAACACTCACATCAGCCTGCTGTGATACTGACGACTGCAGCAGCAACATTTAGAGCTTCTTTTGTTTTTGTTGCCAACAATGCTGTTCACATAAGCCTGTACTGATTGAAATTAATCATATGTTTTATGAGCTTTACATCTTATGCAGCTTAAAACACCGAAACAGGCCACAGGACTGTTGCTTCCTAATATTGTCTACTGCCTCCTTGTTATATATGTACATGTATTTATACGCTGTCACTATACTTTTGCATATGCAAATAAAATGAGCTGAAATTAATTGTGTGCTTACTGCTTTAATTTGGGGAGATTTCATGGGAATGGATCCCTTTGTCCTTTTTTCTTTGTACAAACAGCACATTTAACGTGACATTAAAGAACCAACAGTTCAGCACGCTGTTAGAAAGAGGAAGTTTTATTATTTTTCTTTCATTGTTTAACGCAGATGGTTGTGTGTACACAAACAAGATGAAATTGTTAAGGTTACATGAAGAATCTGATCAAAAATAACAAACATTTTTCAGGGGACAGCAGAAGAAATCTGTAAGGTGTTGAACTTCTTGTTGTTCAATACGTGAACATTTCAGTGAGGCGTACCACCTTTTCCTTCAGCCTTGTTGAGTCGACATTTATGGAAGTCCAAAAATACCAAAATCAAAAAGTTCCGAAAAAAAAACAAAAACAGAATTCCAGTAAATGCAACAAAACTATTAAAGTGTTTAGAAAAACTGACAAAATTGGCATAATTTTCTTTCTTTTTTTTAAATACCTGACACTTTGAACTGAAATCAGTCAAAGTGTGATATGGGAGGTTTATGATTCTACATGCTTTTACATACCAAGTCACATTTCTTTTGGCAGTTTGAGTCCCCCGCCAACATGACTAACTGTTCATGTGAGGAAGTGTGTACATTTCCAGAAGGTCCAGCTCTGTGCTGAGATATAAACGTGAGCTCATATTGTAAATTTAGTCACAATTAGGAAGTTGGGCAGGAAGAAAAGGTACAACAAGTAAGTAACGTTTTTATTTTTTTCCCCCCAGGCAGTGATTCAAATAAACAGAACAGACAGCAGTTTATATCTCATAAATATTTTGATTCCACACTAAGGGCTGCAGGTTTCTCCTGTAAGCCGAGCATTACAGCCTTGTTAGTCTAAAAAAAATCTTGCGTACTGCAGGTTTACATTCTATAAAAAAATTAATTTGAAAGTCAAAGTTGCATACTTGAGCTTCCTGGTTTTTGAGAGCTCAGTTTAGTAGGCTATGACTTTATTATTAAAAGAAAGTGGGAAAGAGTTCTATGGCAGCCCACAGCAGTACTGACAGATTCCACCTACCATCGTCTCTGTGCGCATGTGTTGTACCCTCACTTTCTACACTCATGTTCTCAGCCACATGTTTCCTGTTAAGATGATCCATCTTTGGTCTGTCGGATGTCGGCTACACTCTCTGGAACCCTGGCTACCATTCCCTCCAGAGACTTCGTCAAGCAGATCTGGCAACCCAGACGAGATCTGCAAAGGGGAGGGGAGATGAGAAGCATGTTAAATTCAAGTCTGATGAAGGATGCTTCTCATTTTTAGACAGCCATGAATGTGCCATTTGCTTTGAAACTGAAAGCTGCTTTAACAACAGTGTCCAACATTGTTTGCAAATAAAGCTGATATCCCAAGTGAAAGAAAGCTCTCATGTTTAGTCCTTTGTCTCTCAATGATTAACTGATCAGCCCTGACAAATCTTATTATGCCACCAGAACTGATTCTTCTGCATCAGCCAGGCTGTAGGACTACTGTGATAAAAGCTTCAGCCTCTAATCATTTATCCAATCACTTGCCTTCAATTAACACAAAAAGACAAAGAATGAATCACACAAAAGCTGACATAGCCAAGATCCACGTTCTCCAAACACTATTTAAAACATGGCCTTGCAGTTATATAAGCAGAGTGTCGATAAACTATCACATCAATTAAAATCAGTGTAATGACAGTTTAGCACAGTGGCCTTGTGAGTGTTCACGTGTGCTTCCTTACGTGTCAGTCAGGCCGTAGGCTAAGTCTAGCATGTCCATTTCCTCGTCTGTGATGGGCCCCAGCTTCTTATACATCTCCTCATCAAAGATCAGATGGCATGTGGAGCACGCCAGTGTTCCCTCGCACGCTCCTACAACACACACACACCTTTAGAACTCCACACAATGGATGAGAAGTAGCTCACGCACATACATGCAGCTCTCTGATAAGTCCAGGCCTGTGAAACTCGCTCTGTGCGTACCAAAACCATCAAAGTCGAGGTCTTCGTTGATGACAACGTCTAGCAGAGAATCTCCAGGCAATCCCTTCACTGTGATCTTCTCCCCGTCTCGGTTGATGAAGTTGATCGTCACCTTGTTGTCTGATCTGAGACAAAAAAAACATGACCTTAGTTTGATTGACGGGAACACTGGAACCCAACTGTTGGACTGATAAACTTACAGGTTTTACGTATGACATAATTACTAAGTTTGGACCCTTATGTTATCCAGTTTTCCCTACATAGCACTGCACAGTCCAACTGCCAGAGGTCACTGCCCTCTGGTGGCCACTACTGATAGTTACATTCAAGTCAAAAGATGCCTCAGTGCCCTAAAGAGAACATCTACTGTTCCTTATTTTCTGTCATATACTGTTACTGTGGTGGAGACTCATTATGACCAACAGCTACAGATAATGAGATCCCTAAAATTTCATCTCATGTACACTGCATCATACAAGCTCCGCCCACCTGCATCCTAAAGAATAAGAGTAAAGAAACACACACAAAGAGATCATGAACTTGTTTAACCATCCATCCTTCTCTGGTTATCATTTTCAGGGTTGCAGGGGCTATCCCATGATATCCAATATTTAACTACATTTACAGCATAAGGCCACAATGAAGGAACAGCAGGGACCTAAAAATAACGCGTACAAATGAATTTTCCTGTCTATCACTCTAAGAGAAAACTACAGCACAAACTTTGCCAAGTTGCAAGTTTTAGTCTAAAAACTGATACCGGATGCCAACACTGAGGTCAACCTATTATGCTAATTTCTAAACTTATAATTTCATTATTCGATAATGAGTAAATAATCATTTACATTATACTGGTCCATAGTGAAGCTCATTAAGTCATCCTGAAATAAGCTTGTCTAGCTCTCTTTAACCACCTTTCTTCTGCATGGTGGGGGGTATATGTGTGCTGTGCACTGAAGACTTGTGTGCATGAAATCAGCACTTTTATTCTCTGCTATTTACAATCAATTCCATTTTATTTATATATCACCAAAACACAGCAACAGTCTCCTCAAGGTTATATAGTAAAGACCCTAAAATAATACAGAAAACCCCAACAATCAGACGACCCCCTATGAGCAAGCAGTTGGTGACAGTAGGAAGTAGGAGGCTGAGGGAGGGCGGCCATCTGCTGCAACCAATCTAATTACAGTTCTGTGTAAAAGTCTAAAGCTACCCTCCATGTTTATTTTATTTTGCTTCCAAGGAGCCAGACTTGTCATTTTCACAGCAGTTCTTCAGATTTTCTGAAGGTCTTTCAAAGTTTGCTTTGGCTGCTCTCTCACTCATTTTCAGTCCAGACCTTGTAACTGACACAGGACCTGATAGATGGACCTTCATCCATCTACTGTCCAATGAAGCCTCATCACAAAAGCTCTCAGTGTAAATGTGGCTGTCACAAAGAAGCCGTTCTTAAGGAAGAGACAGGGAGAAAAGACTGGGGTACTTCAAGTTACACAAGAACCTGAGTGAAAAATCAATAAATCAGTACACCCATTTCTCATATTCCTACAATTTTTTTAAATGACAGATAGCTTAATGCTTTTATTTTGTTGCAATTAAATTCCCAACATCATACCAATTTCTCCCTTCATGCTTCTCTTCGGGAGGTGAAGTGTGGGTTAATTTAGGTTAAGATCTGGTTAAAGTCCTCTCTTAATAAAGGACTTCTCCAGATTAGCTCTCTGTAAACTGGCAAACAATAACTTTTTGTAGACTTCTGCTCGTTCTGCAAATTCCATTCAGGCTTTCAGATTTTTACAGCTGATGAGTGCAAATTGCAGTATGACCTCTCGCTGTTCTCCAAGCCTTATTGTTGCCATCCTTGGACAAGCCAATCCATGTAATACATGTAGCTCAGTGCAAGAGGTTTCATTCCTTTTCAGGATGTTCTGTACTGACAGTGGCTGTGCCCAGTGTGTCTGAAAATCCTGTGATGGCCTTTCCTGCTTTTAAATGGCCCTGCTGTTTTGACACTTTTGAGGATGGATGGATGGATATGGCACAAATATATAAAATGCAATCGATCGCTTTACTTTCTAAAATTTCCCATTTATAAGTCCTTTATGGTCTGAGATTTCAAGGAAAGTGCATGTCAGGTTACGATGTAGTTTCAGAGGGGTTTGGGGTAATGACGTACCTACGACATAGATTTAACGCACAAGCCCCCTATAATCCGCTTTAAAAACAAAACCTTGTTCATGCTCTTTCCTGAAAGGGCCCTGCACTGCACGACCTCTCAGGACAAACACACTCGCACTTGGCATCAATCACGTTAAACTGGTTAGTTAAGGGAGGGCGACGTGAGGACACAAGGACAGTGTCAGTCAGTTTAAGGCAAGCCTGGAGAAAAAACAAAACAAACCTTCAACCTAAGCACAAGGTCAACAGTCATGGTGCGCTCCAACAGGGTGGCTGGCACTGGGAAGCCCAGCTGTGGTCAGAGCCTTGTACCTGAGTGGGAAGATGGCTCACTTTCACCTTGGGGACACGTGAGGCTTCAGCCTGCTCCTAAGAACATCAGCTGCACATGTGTGGTGTTCTTAATCACTTTGACTTCAAGCACCACTTTTTCTAGGAACTAAATTAAGACTCATCTTGCCTCATCAACCCAATTACACACTCACATATATTTTACTACACATGTCGCCCCTCAGTGTTTCAACACATATTGGAATATTGGCACATTTAAGTTGCAAATTAGTTCTCCTGAGACCTAAAAGCACGTAGACTTTCCTGTCCTTTGCTTTCTCCCCGCTTGTCCATTTAAACTGACTTAAAGTAAATGGCCCACCGCTAGGTTGGAATTTAAGTGTTTCTGCTTTGTCGTTTTGAAAAACAACATGAGCCTAGTTTCAAATGTTTTGAAACAGCACGACACAAAACACCCTGCTCTGTGAAAGGGACATTCTTTTCTACATGCCAGGAATGCGCTGGAAAGAAGAGCCCCAATAAATTGCACATTTTTTGACTGGAGTTTGGCGTGCGGCTCAATCCATCACCAGGTTAGGCAGTCCTGTTAATAGTAGGTGTTTTAGTAAAATAACCTACCTGAGAGGCTGAGTGCCGATAGAAAAACTCCTTTGTTTCGTAGGCCAGGTTACTGCCGACGCCTTCCTCGAATATTCACGTAGACTATTCTGAACCAGCCGTCTTAACGTTGTTACCAAAGCCATTTGAAGCACAAAAATGAAGCTGGAAAACTAGCGGAGAGGATTTACAGACACCTGTCGAGCGCGTAACTTCTCAGCAGAGACCTAAAGAAGTTTGACTGAACCGATCGAGCAGGCTAGTGGGGCTAGCTTGTTTTAGCTGCAAAAAGTCACTCTGTCACTGTCATTGCATAACGTGAAACATATGGCAACTGCTTGTTGTCTAAGACCCCAAATCAATCACCTGACAACGCAGTGGAGCACCAATGATACTCCACAACAAAACACAAAGTTGACAGATAACTATCAACACCGCCCAGGGTTATGCAGTCAAATCGCAAACATGACTCCCTGTGTGTAGTTCCTGACAAACAAAGATCAATCAGGCGCAGTACAACTTCCTGCCATGTCTTCAAAATAAGAGTTTTAGCTACTAACATATTGTGTCCATCTATGGATAATAATTTGATACCCACAGTTTAAAATAAAATAAGACCGTTATCCTAGTGGGAGTTAATAAAAAACAAACGTCTCGGCTTCCCTTCATGATTAGAAATGTATTATTTTGCTTTTAGTTTGAAAGTCATTGACGCTAACTTGATTCCGGTAAGAACAAACGTCCCCGTGCCCGCTTACGTGAGTGTGTAAACTAGCCAATCAAACTGTACTAACGCTCGTTTTAAATTACCGCGTCAGCCGGTAGTGCGGAGTTAGCACGTCTCCGAGTGGAAGGCTGCTTACGGAGTCACCGCCCCGCCGTGTGTGTGAGTATAGACATCTAGAAAGTTCAGTGTGTTTCCTAATAAAGGTCAAATCCTTCACGCGTTACTCTGACCAGCAAAGAAGCGCAGTGATGTCAAAAATGACCTTGAACTTTTGAACTGTTTTTTAAATCATCTTTTAAGCACCACGAGTTCACGAGAGATATTAAATCTGAGGCATTTCAGAAGAATCAAGTTAGAAGTTACTCGCTTTTTAATCATTGCTAATAAAAAGTGAATATTAACCACCATCTACACCCCATGTCCTGATGGCTACAGGGTTACAAAGTTGAACAAGCGCTCTACACCAACATCAAAGGTCTGTGAAATACCTCAGTCACCCCCAAAACAACCTTTAGTGGCCTCCAGCGTCACGTTTACCATCTGTTGTAACGTCTCTC
Source organism: Pundamilia nyererei (assembly GCF_000239375.1). Taxonomy (NCBI): domain Eukaryota; kingdom Metazoa; phylum Chordata; class Actinopteri; order Cichliformes; family Cichlidae; genus Pundamilia; species Pundamilia nyererei. Next base: position 2,346,882 of record NW_005187495.1, read on the forward strand.
TCTGTCCACATTCACAAATATTGATTGAGCTCCCTTGATTAAACCAAGTGCTATTCACCCTTCACATGCTTGCATGCCCTAGAAAACAGAATGCATACAGTATCATAGGATGTCAAGGAAAACTAGGTGTTTGATAACTTTGGGTCAGAGGCCAGTGGCTGACAGTGACAGCCAACATTTAGTGCTGAGTTCAAATCTTTATCAGTTTAGAGTGAAGGCAAAGGTCATCAAATATCAGTCAATAAAGAGCTACAGGAGATTTAGATTAGATTAATCAGTAATCTCTTTAAAAAGGTTTATGACCAAGAAAGACACATATTAATAGGTGGCCTTTTCTTTCTGAACTGCTGCAGCATTCCTCATTACAGCCTCAGGTAAGCAGGATACAAACGAGGTTAAAAACAACTCCGTTAAGGAGAGCCTGGATACATTTGTAGGTTGTATAGGCTTATGAAGAAGAAGTAAAACATTTTTTTCCAATTTCCTTACAGGATGTTCAAGTTAGTGCTACTGCTCCTGGCACTGTCAGGTAAGATCTCACTGCCTTCACCTTTCACTGGTGCAGTAAAACTTGCCTATTTATTTGTGGCTAGATATTTGTTTCATATCATTACTGCTCACCTAATTTTCAGATGATGTGTTTCTGAGGCAAATGTTGTTGCCAAGTCGCAACAACAGTTGCCTCAGGTGCTTTATATTATAATGTTAAGACCCCGCAATAATAGAGAGAAACCCCAATAATTAAACAACCCCCTTTGAGTAAGCACTTCGTTATGGTGGGAAGGAAAAGCTCCCTTTTAACAGGGAGAAACCCCCTGCAGAACGAGGCTCATGTGGCGGCAGCAATTTTACGCAACCGCTTGGGGGTAACGGGAGAAAGACAGGACAAAAGAAGCACTGTGGAAGAGAGGCCGAGATTAATAATGACTAATGTTTAAATGCAGAACGCTTTCTTAAGCCTAATCTTCAACATAAAGAAGGTTACAGTCTCCCGAATCCTTGGAGCTAGCTCCACGGAAGAGGGGCCTATTTCTCTACATATCAGTTTATGATGAGTTCATGAAATAAGTGCAAAATACAGAACAGATTTTATCTTAGAATCATGCAATTCCGACACAGCAGATCTAGATATAAAAACATTTTGATATCCAAACTTCCATCCCTATATTTCAATTATCTTTAAAAACTAATACAATTATGTGAAACATCAGTAGGGTTCAGTCAATATATTAACTTTCCTGGCTGGTCAGTGTCAAATGTTTTATTTATTTTGAGGTGTCCTTGACATAATTAATGTTGGCTCTGTTGTTTCTTGCCTTGGCAGCAAAACAACTGACAGTAAACATTCTGTAGTTCCCTAATGGAAGTACAGAACGTAGACTTTGACCGTTATCATTGATTTATCACACTGTTAAAGAAAGGTCGTGGCCTATATATCAGCATTGCACAATAGTTAATAATTGACCTAAAAGGCCACACATTTATGTATCCATCAACTGGCAAGCTTAGTGCTATAATGTTAATCAAGTCGAACACCAGTGTCGAAGGCAGGGTGTGCAAATGCAGCTTCATGTATATTATAGTTATATAGTGTAACTGTAATCCTTTGCAGGCCTCCAAGCTGTCCCAATCAAAACCCCTAGAGGTTTGAAGAAGTCATCAAGTGATGTCCATCAATTCCTTCCTGATGGCTTTAGACAAGGTACAGAGCCTACTTTTACCTCCTACCTACATGATCCTACTGACACAGGCCAATTTGGCCAAGACTGAAATATCTCAACAACTTTTGGTTGGATTCAAATTACATTTTTCACATTTATTCACGTTCCCCAGTGAATGAATCCAAATGGTTAATGGTTAATGGTCATCCTCTATTAGGGCAGCCAGTAGCTGACATCTCAAGAACTAACATATTATCCTCTCAAATTTGGTAGAGCTAGCCCCCTCAGGATGATTTTTTTTATTGTAATGACTCTTTGCCTTTCTATTCAGTCCCAGGACATTGTTGAGGTTTAACTAAAAATAAATTGTTAGGTATTTTTTCATCATGAACAAAGAAATGAACATGATAACCTGTTTAACATGATTTTGATCACATTTAGCTTAGCGAATGTACCCTCTAAGTCACCTCTAGAGTATCGTTATGATTTTAGAAGCTTGTTTACTTCCAATGTCTTTTGTCTTTCAGCCGATGCTGATGTTCCGGTCCAAAGGAGTGGTGGTAGTTGGGTCCGTGTGGAAAATCCTTCTCATCTCCCAGATGGTTTCAGGCAGGGAACCGAACCCTCTATGAAAGTCAGAGATGGCTTCAGGCAGGGAACCGAACCCT
>NW_005187495.1:2349533-2363672 GCF_000239375.1 Pundamilia nyererei
CAGGGAACCGAACCATTTCTGCCTCTCCAAAGAGGCTTCAGACAGGGAACCGAGCCCTTTTACAGCTTCATCCAAAGAGCAAAAGTGGCATGTCAGGGGGAGATTATCAACAACAAGTGCTATGAGTTCAACCCTACACCGCTGTCCTTCAAGGATGCTCAGGTTAGACTATGTACCATTCCAAAAACATATAAAAAGCTAATCCCCTGTTCATTTAAAGGATGTAAATTAAATGTTTCTCAATCTACAGGCCAAATGCAGAACTCTTGCCCCACATGCCGAGCTTGCTTCTGTAACCAGTGGTGATCTGCATTCCCATCTGATTTCCCTGGTGACCAAGGGTGGTAAGAAGAGCCCTGTGCTAACCTGGCTGGGAGCCACAGTCACGGCAAGTTTATCATGTTAATTGGCGACCTATATAGGTATATAAGGTTTTCTCAAAACATGTGGTGCCTAAACAACAGTGTGTTTTTCAGGGTGTTCTCTACTTACTTATACCACAATTTTACTCCAGTTCTTAGTGGCTGTAATGCCAGCAGTCTGGTCATGAGCTGTGTCAATGAATGGAGGCCAAGGAGAGTGTCATCAGATATCTTATCAGCAGGACTGATAGTGTTATTCTTACCTTGATGAGACATTGACCTTCAAACTTTTATCTTAAAGTATTGCAATTGTTGTGTCCTGTGACTAAGTGATGTTTTAAAACAAGTGAAGTGGTAATATGGTCATATTAGCCATACTTTTCTTCATAGAAAGGGTCTCATATGCTAACATTTTATTTTTATTGACAGTTTACAAACAATTGGGTTATTTAAGACTACATTTTGTTTTAACCTTTCATATGTATTCTGCACTCCACAGAACCAAGAGGCGTCATGGGTGGACGGGTCAGAGTGGGGTTTTAGCGACTGGATGCCAGGCCACCCCAACATTCACACTGACAAACCTGTCTGTGTGGAGATGTTTGAGCTAGGTAAGAACCACGCTACTCTCACACTAATTACTAATTTATTCCAGCATTTTCCAGACTTTGAAACACCTCTGCTTTAAATTCAATTCAGTTTTATTTTTATAGCGCCAGATTGCAGCAACAGTTGCCTTGAAGGCTCTTTATGTTGTAAGATAAAGACCCCACCATAATACAGCACTTTTGTGTTGTAGCTACAGCCTCACTTAATTTGGTGTGAGTTGTTAGGTAATGGCATTGAACTTTAGACCTCGATATTGCCGTTTTATGCTTTAATAGCCTGCTTGCAAAAGTACAGTACTGTTTTATACACTGCTCAAAAAAATTAAAGCAACACTTTGGTAACACATCAGATAAGATTAGATCTATACTGATATGGACTGGTTAATGTGTTAGGAATGAAGGGATGCACGTCGTTTCATGGAATTGAAAATTACCAACCTACAGGGGGCTAAATTCAAAGCCACACCAAAATATCAAAGTAATTAATTGCAGTACCTCAGAACGGCAATCTGTAGTTTGTATTGGCTTGTAAGCATACCTGACAATGCTAGGGAAATGCTCTTAATGAGATGACATTTGGGGGCTGGGTATGACTGAGCTCCTGGACAGCCTTAGGTACAACCTGGCAGCATCTAATGGATGAAAACATAAAGTCCCCACGGTGTTCTGTCGGATTTAGGTCAGGCAAGTGAGAGTATGCAGAACTGCCTGCATACTCTCATCACAGGCCAGGAGGAATCCAGGACCCAATGCACCAGTATAGATCTGACAGTGGATCCAAGTATTTCATCCTAACCTGTAATGGCAGTCAGGGTGCCTTTGCCAAGTCTGTGTGGTCTGTGTGCCTCTCTCGACCCACCACCAAACTTGTCATTCAGAATGATGTTACAGCAACGTTCTCCAGGCGCTTTCACATATGTCACATGTGCTCAGGGTTTCATCTGTGAAAAACACAGGGCACCAGTGGCGGATCTGCCAATTCTGGAATTTTGTGGCAAATATCAATCAGGCTCCATGGTGCTGAGGAGTGACCGGGGTCCACTAAAGGACGTCAGGCCATTAGACCACCCTCATGAAGTCCGTTTGTGATTGTTTGGACAGAGACATTTACACCAGTGACCTGCTGGAGGTCATTTTGTAGCTCTAACAGTGCTCATGCCATTCCTCCTTCACAAAAGAGCAGATATCAGTCTTTCTTAAGGGGTAATGGCCTTCTCCTGCCCTGTCCAGCCCTCCTAGAGTAACTGTCTGTCTCCTGAAATCTCGTCCATGCTTCAGACTGTGCTGGGAGACACACCAAGCCTTCCGGCAATGGCGTGATTGATGGGCCATCCTGGAGGAATTGGACTGCCTGTTCAACCTCTGTAGGGTCTCACCTAATTCTAGCTGTAGTGACACTGAGCCTAGCTAAATGCAAAACTAGTGAAAAATAGTAAAAAAACCATCAGTGGTCTCCAGCTGTGAAAACATTCCTTTTTTAGCAGTTGTTTCATTGTTGCCGTTGTTGTTAAACACCAAGCAGTTGAAGCTGATTAACAAGCCCCTCTGCTACCGAACTGACCAGACCAAACGTTTAGCTGACTTGATTAAGGAGTGTTCATTTCATTTTTTTGAGCAGCGTTTGAATTATGGATTCTACCACTGAAAGGCAGTGGTTCTATATTATAACTTTTCCCGCCTCAAATTGTAAGAGACTTAAAAATAATAATAGTTTGCCAACTAAAATGCCTGATCTTCTTATTCATCTCAGTCATGAGTGCTATATTAGACAAGGGTTCCTTTTGTGAGGCATGTGTCATAAAAGCACCTTTTAAACAAAGCTTTATAGAGTACTGTCTGTGTCACATAAAATTGATAAGACACCTAATAAAAAAACTGGGATTATCTTTATCCTGCTGGACTAATCTACTATGATCCTTTTCCTATCCACACTGCAGACAACAGCCGGTGGACTACTGCCAACTGTGATCTGAAGAGAGCGTCCATCTGTACGTACATGATTCCTACGTAAGAGAAATCGCAAAGAAGCAACGTGAGACGGGCTCGCGGGTATCATTTCCTACGATACCTTCGTGTTCCCTGCCACAAGCTGATTGTGCATTCTTGAATAAAAACACAGCATATTACTCATCTGTGCGTTTCTTCTTCCTATAAGTTTATTCCCTAAGAAATGAGTAAAAAGTCCTTTGAATTTAGACAAGACTTTAATGATTATTTTCCACTTGTTTATACAAAGCAGTTTTTACAGATTAGGGAGCAAAGTTAAAACAATCTGTTACAATTTAGTACCTGGAAAGTGCAAAAGTACATTTTAACGACGCCAAAATAAAAATCATGCTGTACATTATATACTGTATTCATAAATAATCACAGATATACACACATCCATTTTGGTGACAGTTACAGAGAATGTAGCTAAGACACAAAATAGTACTTTGATTTTTCTTGGAAGTCCCATATTCTTGGTTCCCGGTGCAACTGCGACGAACTAAAGTGTGGAATGCTGCTTTCACTTGATTCACAACAAAGTTTGGGACGAAGGAGAAGGAGAAATCTAGCTCTATGTGGACACCACGCTGGGATAAAAGGCACTCTGTTGCAGTCGTGGAATAACTCAAACAGTGGTCTTTGAATGAAAAATGTGAATAAACAAAAGAAAAATAAACTGCATTAATAGAACATTTTGTGCACCTTTCACAGAAATCTCTTAAAGGAGGACACAGATTGGTCTTTGCAATCCACCAAACTGACATTTAAATAAAACAAAATACAAAAATCAGAAGAAAAAAAACCAAAAAAACGAGAGATAACCGTTAGAGCGACTCTGTGCCCAGTGCCAAACCCACAGGGCTGCAAAAGTTCACAGAATCAGACAGGAATAAAAAAAACATTTGGCAATGGAAAATAAACTCTCACTCGCACACTCACTCGCTCAGGTATGGTGTAAAATTATGAATCACACAGCAGTTTCATACTGCGGTATATTACAGAGTAATGCAATCACATTCACATGCATGTTTGTCCCAGATGACCCAAACATTCTTGAGGCCCCACACAAGGAAAACTCTGAAATCAGTCACTTTAAAATAAACAGGAAAACGAGCGAGAAGCACAAATAATAAAAGAGAGATGGGGTTTGAGGCAATGATGAGAGCTAAAGGCATTCAGAAGGGGAAGAGAGGGAGTCCATTTACAGTCCCAGTTTAGCCATAGGAAGACTGGAAAATAGAGGATCTGACTGAGCGAGGCATGCTGGACAGAAATAGAGGAAAGGAAGCACCGACAGGCATGCGATGAAGGAGCTGTATTGCTGATAACACTGACATCTCGTAAAGCCCTTAAGGATTTCTGCTTTCTCCTTCATTTCTAAACAGTTAGAATAGTTTTTAAATATGTCACTCATGAGACAATGTGTGAAAAAAACTGCTACTTTCACTTATGGATAGAAACAGATTCAAGTAACTTAAAAACATTCAATGAAGCACAGAGAAACGTGACGTTAGTCGTTTTTCGTTGCACTGCTGTGATAAGTCTTCATGTCAAAGCTTGTTGTGATTGAGAATGTAGTGTTTTTTATTTTTATTTACAAAACTAGATCTTAAATGATATGCTAATGACAAAACATTAAAAGTACTTTTTGTAAAATCCCGTCAACAAAAATTAACTGAAGCATCCAACAGAATGTGAATGGATTTGTTTACACGAGATATCAACCAATTTTCCCACGAGGTGATGAAGCGAGTCATTATTTTATCGTTTAACCAGGCAATGCCTCTTGAGGAAACGGTGCATCATGTTAATATCAATGTTAAAATTATAATGTTTGGTAAAAACACTGCCACCTAGTGGTGAAACTGTTAGTTACACTTGGGAAAGGGGAGGGGGGACTACAAAAAGTACCTTTTCTGATGTTTCTCAACAAAAACGTCAGCTACACCCCAAATGTAAAAACGAAAAAACAAACAAACAAAAAACTGACTGACTTCTGCATCACTATTTCTTGTCTAATCTCAAAACCAAAATGCCATGCATATGAACAGATGCCAAGCTGCTGGGCATGCGCACGCACACAGACATACACACACATAAACCAAACTCCCAATAAAACATCACTAAAAGATCACACACACACACGGGTATATAAAAACGATAGAAAAATGCAGACAGTTTGGTCTTGTGAGTGGTAGAGCCGTCTTACTGCATAAGGCTGCGTGGTGGCAGCTTTGAGGCAACCATGAATCGTCCTGGCCTGCAGATCACAGGCCGAGTGTCTGCACCTAAGGCTAACTGAGGGGGTGGGGGAGCAAAAAGGCCACTTGAAACAATATTTTTAAATAGCACACAGCAAAACTGTGTGCAAACACACATCCATCCCTGCATACATACAAGAGAACAGTTAGTTAACCGTTAAATGAGGCTGACTGTAGTAAAGATTCTGATGACGAGGGCAGCTGTGGCGTGTGCGAGAAGTGGGCAGTGGTGTGGTTTTGCTGAGGCTGGCGCTACTTCTGCATTGGAACCACGGCGCCAGCGCCATGCGATCACAATCTAAAGCAAGAGCACTCAAATGCACATGTGGGCATGCAGGCTTTGTGGTGCTCCTGCACCCCAAAACCTACCCCCTGATAAAACCGTGGGAGGTGATGGGAGAAAGAATCTGCTCGGATATGAAATGACAATGTGCGACGTGCTTGAAGGGGATGGTTTAAAGGCTCGGGGGACAGGCGGGGAACGGGTCAGTTGTGGTCTTGCTGGGTGTTGTACACCGTCTCCCCCGAGGAGATCTGAGTCAGTCTCTTGCTGGAACCCCACAGCTTCCGTGTGATCTGGCCCGAACGCATCTGGGAAGAGTGGAGGAGGAGGTGGAAGAAGTGAGGCGGAGGAAGGGGGGGGAGAGTGGGGAAAGAAAAGCGTGAAGTCAAAGGAAACAGGGGGAGGGGGGTGAGGGGGTAACATGATTCATGAGTGATCGATTAGTTCATTGGAGCTTAAATGACTAGTGAGGCAAACAAAGAAAAACAAATCAAAGCTCGAGTCACTTTGGTGCGAGTCAATTTGAATGGAAAAGATAAAAAACTGGAAGGCGCAGTGATTCCAAGGGGGACTGTCTGGATCAACCTCCTACATGTGTGCTAACACACTATTTACATGATCATATTAAGCCAGTGTGGCACAGGATTAGTGATTATTCGATTGTAGCTACACTGTAAATATGGCTTGAGTTTGCAGAATCGTTAATTAGTCTGTTTCACAGCATTTTTTGTTATAGTCCGTAGAGCACACTCAAAACACAGAATGTAATGACACTTCAGGTAGACAGCATCGGATGGAGTTTTGCACAGATGTCGAGTATTCGAAAAAACAAAACAGAAACAAAAACACAGAATGAGGTGCACACAAGAAGTCGCTTCGATTTCACAGTTGTGGTTCTAGTGGCTGAAGGAATGTGGCTCAGATGTGTTTGTGTGCCTGTGTAGTTGTTTTGTGAGGAAGCCATATGACTGTGTGAGACAGCCATCCCTGAGAAGAACAGGTGACTGTGGGTTAAAAGGTCAACGTGGGGTATATGTGCAGCAGGTCTTGTGTGTGTGTGTGTGTGTGTGTGTGTGTGTGTGTGTGTGTGTGTGTGTGTGTGTGTGTGTGTGTGTGTGTGTGTGTTAAATCTATAGCAATAAAAGTGTTATAGGGGATGAACAGCACTAGAGCTTGCTAAGGTTTGTGGGAGGTGGAGGTGGGGCTGAACACCAGTTGGTCACGTTGGTGGAGCAGGCGTGTTGGTGAACGAGCGCGGAGCGGGGCCAGTAGGGGGGACGCCATGAGCGGCGATCCCTCAAGGCTTTGAGCGATGTAGTTCCGCAGCGAGTTCTTTACCTCCGCCGGCTTGCCCACGGCCACGATGATCAGCTTGCCGTCCTCCAGTCCCACCAGCACATGGCTCTGCTCCTTGGTGGCTGAGACGCAGCACACTGGCACCCTCATGGCCATGGGCTCTCCGCACAGAGACAGGCTGCGGAGGAGAAACAAGCTCGAGGTTAATATCTGTAACCTTTCCATGCATGTAGGACGCGCAGCTGCCAGCGAGCAATTTTTATTTGGGACGGTGTCGCTCGTTATGCTCCGAAACAGTTAAAACGTTAAAGCACAAAGGCCTCTACTCTTCAAAGCTTTCGATGAAAGGCTTTATAAAACAGAACAACTGGTGGAAGAGCCAAATACCAACAGCTAATGTTGATTCAAAATCACCAATATTGTTTCTATAAGTTTACCTGTAGAGGTCACGGATGGACAGGTATCCCTGCTCGCTGCCGATGACTACATACTCCCCAGAAACACACATGTCTGTCACCTGCTCCATCAGAGGCTCGCTGCAGAGGTGCTTCCCATTTACAGAGTACAGGTGGAGGGCGTTTTTATCCTGGCAAGAGGGGGGAACAGAAGAACATTTAAAACTTTAACTGCAGATCAAAGGAGTTTATATATCTGAATTCAGATTTAATCTAAAAGAAGTCTGACTATACACCAACATATAAGCACATATGCCCTTGAAACGCTGCATTTCTCACGCTCCCTTCTGCTCACCTGTGCGCATACTTACTAGTCTAAGCCCAGTTATCAATGTGATCTTTAAGTGTCTGCTGGTCAGATTAGGTCTGTTCCATGGTGGCTTGTTCTGCGTTTCACGTGCACTGTGTTGTAATTATTAGTTTATATTTATTTAAATGTAGAGGTCTGAGTCAGCTTATAGCTTTTTGGCCTGCTCTGACTGTCAGAGACAAGGATCTGGTCACTGTGGATAACAAAACAAAACAAACAGACACGTAGAGATGTGCAGAGAGTCCTACCCACCTTTTAGATTGTGTGTTAGCCTAAAAACTTAAAATGTGCACACACCTTGAGTGTTGCTTTGCCCTCCAGACAGGTATGAACCAGCATGTGACCCTCCCAGGACACAGCCAGGTGGAGGATAGAGAGCGGCAGCGAGCTGTCGCACGGTGGACGCAAGCAGCGCATGTATTGACCCCGGCGCACAGTGTGGATGATCACCGTCCCGTCCTGTTGAACGGAGCACAAAGCTCAAAGTAATGCATGTGTTTAGTTTGGGGGGGGCTTCAAACCTTTCAGGTCTGCCCGTCTTCAAAGACTCACAATTCCAGCACTAAACCCTTTTCCAGCTCATTGACTCAGCATGTGATTAGAATAGCTTTTCACACATTCTCACGGTGGTATTACAATTTAAATGACCAAACAGGATGAGATGAAAAGCAGTTGCAGGCCCTCAGCAGCAGTCAGGCGTGTAGACTTACCCGTGCTCCAGATACAGCCATGTCCAGCTCTGTGCTGATGCTGACGCTCACCACCTCGTCCGTGTGTCCATACAGCACCTGAATAGGTTTGGGATGGAGACCAACAGGAGCTCCACCCTGGCATAAAGACAAGTCCACAACCAAAAGATTTTTAATCAGCATTTTCTGTTAAAAAGTGAAATCATGGAATTGTTTTCATTCTTAGGTTCAAACTGGAATTAAAACTAAATCCAACTTAGACAAGAAGTCACAAACAGTTTCTAGTTAATAGCTCCTTATTAGGATTTATTTTTGCACTTTTATTTTCTTATTTCTGCACATACTGTGTACATTTTATTCTGTACATATGGTATTTATTTACTGTGCTTGACTTGCTTTTTCCACCCATGTGGGAAAGTACTCGATTTCTGTTGTAGGATTATAAAACGTATGACTGTGCAATGACAATTCAGAGTAATAACGTGTTGTAAGTGTGTTTCTGTGCGAACCTGCTGCAGAACCTGCCACACCATGCAGGTTGTGTCTCTGGAGCCAGAGATCAGATGGATGCCACAGTGGTCTGTTGACAAGCAGGTCACGATGTCTGAAGGAGAGATGAAAAAAAAAAGCACAGGTTAAAACAAAAAAAAAAAAAACAAAAAAAATCACATACAGCAATACACCTGACCAGTGGTTGTTTCTTTTTGGGTTGATAATCACTTTTTCAGGTTTTTTACCATCTTGCTATCTAGAACAACTTAGAAGCTCTCAATTTAGAAGCTATCCAATCACATGCCTGCTCCTCGACCTTACAAACCTAACCTAGTGAGGGCAGGACTGTCATATCATAGTTTTCAATGCGGTGCGAGTGAAGACTTTTCCTTCTTTACCCATGTGCCGGATGTGCTGTCCTACAGTCTTTCCCTTAACCAGTGAAGTGACCCGCAGGCTGTTGTCCCAGTGCCCACCACTGAAGAGCAACTTTCCATCATGGGAGACCACAAACAATCCAGCGGTTACCTCCACACCGGGGGCGAAGGGTCCTGAAAGGAAGCGCTGGGTTCTGTGAGGAGATGATGACAAGAACACAGAGATCACACTACAGGCAGAATATCCATCCATCTAGATATAAAGGGCGTTACTTGATTTGCTCACTGCCTGCTGTTGCATGGTGTTTCACCAATTACAGGTAAAGAAAAATGCAGATGTTACATTCTATTAAAATATGTATTTCATGTTATATTACCAACATTTAGTTGTTTGTTATTATACTTAAGAGTCCTGTACAAGCTGATGAAACTGGGCTAAAAGTATTAGATTATAAAATATATACAATAATTTATATTACATAAAATAAATTTGCTTGTTTCTCTTATAGTTAGGTTATGGGTCGTACTATTACACATGAACTTGTCCTCCTAGTTTGTTCTTTTATTCGTTGTTTCTGGGAAGTACTTTGAAATGCTGGTTTTGAAAAGTATACACAAATAAACTCTATTATTATTATTATTATCATTATTATTATCATTATTATACACCCTGCTGATCCATGGATAACTGCACAGTGCCCACCATGCCCACTGCCTTGCAGGACATGCAAATCCATTCTAAATGAATTGAGCACCAGAGTCAAACCCAGTAAAAGTGCTTCATAGTATAAACAAACATGCTGACTTTTGATGATATGATATGCATATGATGATGGTGCAGTGTCCTTACTTGGTGTTAGAAACTGTGGGGTCCTTAATGAAGGTGAAGTAGTTGGAGATGTTCTTGTTATAAGGCAGCCACCCATGGGTCCCCACCAAGCAGTTCTGACTCACCGTTACCTGCAGACAGCATGAACACCACAAAGGCATCACTGCCACTGATCAGTCATTCCTCTTCACCTTTCCTTGATTCTTTTCTAAAACCAGAAAAGCCAAGTACAAAATCATGGCTCACCATGGTGTCTGGGCTCCCCTGGGTGATGAAGGAATGTGACTGATTCTTTGGGACCACAACCTTAACCAGCGGCACATTGTCACTGATGCCCTTCATAAAAACACAGTAATACGTTTGGTCAAATTTGAGCTCACAGCATCTGACATGTGAGGAAAGAAACTGCAGTATTTTATTTTATTTGAGCTAATACCTCAACAAAGAAGGACTTGAGGTCACTGAGGTGCTCAAACATGCTGGTAGGACACGAGTCCAACTGAGCTTTCCTTTTCTCCACTTCCTCCTGAGACAGGCGCACTGGATGGGGCTCCTGAACACACACGCACACAAACTCAAATATCAGACTGAGAGCAGCAGATATTCACTAACAGATGCCAGAGTGAGTCTGCACCTTGAGTAACTGGCAGGGTGTCTGACCAAAGTTGCTGATCATGCCTTCCAGAGCCTTACGCTCCTTTTCATCAGTGATGGCATCCAAGTCCACCGCCCCTGCAAACCCAGACCATCCTCTTAATACTAATAAATTACTGCACTTATAAACACAACAGTCACGGTGAGATGTGACAGCCTGACGGCTGCTGTGGATTCGTTACCCTCATATGTGCAGTAGTAGAAGACGTTGAGGGCTTCCACCGCTGCAGGGCCCCTCTGTTTATAACCAAAGATCAGATCAATCCACTCGTGGAGGTGGGCTGACACATACTCTGATTCCTGTAACAGAAAAAATGCGATTACAACCCAAACACTCCAAAGCAGATAGTGTCCATCTGCAGTTACAGGTTTTAGTCACAGGTAATCGAGTACTGCATCATTTCTTTCTTATACAAGAAACATATGTTTGATTTTTACCTGGAACTATTTGACTATTACTGCCTTCCTTCTGCATGCTTTCAAATGACTGATAGTTGTGTTAGATTTAAAATGTTGTGCTTCTAGGTGCATTATCACCATCTGTTTAAATATATACGATCTATTTAAAGCAGCTTTAAGAAGCATCCCGATATGTCAGCTAACTCAACTATTGTCTAGAAACAGTCAGTCTGCGATGCATCCAGACTTGCACTGTGAGAGTCTCTGCTGTGGGAATGATCCCTACGGAGTGACATCACACAGCAGTGGCAGCAAAACTGCATCTCACCAGAGCTTTGCGGTGCTTGTAGATGAAGTCTTCAGGGGACTTGGCCCATTTGGGCAGAACAACATCATTTACTCTTTCCTTGGAGATCTGCAGGCGACCCAGATCAAATCCTGCAAGGACAACGAGAACAAAGCATGAGGATCTAATCGTATTTGTCTATGACAGCCACACAGAGCACAAAAAGGACTACATTTAAACTGGTGGTAGCTGTAATATCTGAAAAGACTTCTGCATACATACACCAAAAAGTGAAATCTCACCATTTTGGTTTTCTAAGAACTCTGGGAAGTAGAAGAACTCAGGGATGAGCTCCTTCACGTCGTTGGGGTTGTCCATGAGGGTCTGCCATGTGGCTGGGATGGAGTGGAACTGACGGTCTGCACAGTCGAACCTGATACAGTCAGGGTGGTACAGATTAAGCTCTGCAGGCTTTCATGCTATGATTAGAGTCTACAGCCATACAGATAGATGCACATAAACAAGAGGAAAGAGGATGGGAAAATAAATCATGTATAATGAGACATTTACCGTCCACTCTGTAGCTGGATGTGCAGCGATGTGAAAGGCTCCACCCTGATCATGTAGTGCATCACGCCGGCAGCGTTAGAGTAGTGGGTGCCATAATGGAACCTGTCTATGGTTCCCGTTGGGTCTTCAAAACTTTCATACCTGACGGACACGTTTAATGTGTTAGTTAATGCTCTCAATGATCAAGATGCTCGTCAGAACATTTGGATGTTAATTCAGTACGAGAGTGAAACGTACTTTTCTCTAACCGCCTTTGCGTTGCGTTCATTAAGCACAGCGACTGGTTTTGACAGGTCCCTGAATACCCGAGGATCAGAAAGGTCCAGCTCCTCTGAGGTGTAGTCCGCTAGAATCCAGGGAAACTGAACAAACGGCCACAAATGATTCAGTCAGAATGGAAATGAAATGAACCAAGAAAGCAGGCTTATGGGTTTCACAGCTGTACAGTATTGTACTGAGTGATGAACGTACCACCGGGTACTGAGCCAGGTTATTGTACGTTCTGCCGGCAATCGTGTTGAGCTGCATCAAGTAGTCAAAGTTGGAAATCTCTCGGTTCACCCATTTCTGTGACCAAACCAAGACACAAATCCTGTGAGCTCATTCTACTCAATGTTGCCCAAGAACCCTTTGTTCTCTGCAGACAGAGCTTAATATTTCAATGATTTTTTCCTCAGTGGTAAAAGACACTGTTGGGCTTTGGTCTTTTAGAAGCTGCAGAGTTTGTGTAAGAAGGCTGATACTGTTACTGAGTCCTGACCTGTGTGAGACCGGAGGCTTTGAGGAGCTCCTGAGGAGAGCGGGTTTCATATAGGTTGAGGGATCGCAGCAGTAACATGCGGCTGTAGACTTTGTTTCTGGCCTGTAATAAAAACACAGTGTTAGTATCCTACTTTTTTCTTTCACTAATTTACTTGCTGCTCATAGAAAATGACACTTGTGTGCCAGCACCTCTTTTTTAAAGTTGAGGAAATAGTTGGTTTGGTCAATTAGGAAGATTTCCAGAGCTGAGCGCCGCAGGTTATAACGTCTAAGGTGGACCTCTCGGATTTGCGACAGAGGCCATTTGAAGTCATGACCCACTCCTTTGGGGGGAAAAAATGACACATCGAGCATTAAGTCTGTTCTGTCTTTCTCTCTTTTTGGCCTCCACCTCTCTCTCTCTCTCTGTGCTTCCTCACCTTCCTCCTTCTCCTGGCTGCTATCATAGAAGTAGATGTGCTGTGTGGTGAGTTCCAGGCGGCCGGGAACCACGTCCACTATCGTCACCAGCTCACAATCCTCCCACAACACCAGCTTCTCCTTCTGGCCCGCCTCATCTGCTTCAACCCTGCAGGAACCAGAGTGGGATGTTGCTTAGAAAGCCTTTCAATAACTCAGCACATCTACACGTGAATATGTTCTGTTGATCGACAGTCATTATTTGGTGACTGACTGGTTGTTGGCAGCAACAGGGTCGTCCTCTGGCAGCTCCAGGATGTCATCTTCCAGGTCGCTAACTTTGACTTGCTTCACAGCCTCCAGCAGCAGAGACTCCGGGTTTAAACGCTGCTGATGGACACCTGAGTAAAGCAAGTGAGACGGGTGGAAATTAAAAATTGAGGCGGCAAATTAATATTACGCAGCACTGCTAAAAATCAGCTTCTGTGCTCTTCTGTCAAGGGCCATCAAATGACAAAACCATACTGGGTTAGCTCAGCTCTACAGGTTTATGTACGCAATTTGTTTTTGGGGTTCCCATATAACCGTTCATATACTTTGTCTGGGCAAAAATGCAAATTGGAAGGATTTATTATAAGATTAAGCCCTAGAATAACAACATCAGTGTTTTTTACTCTTAGTTCCACAAATCTGTCAAAACACGTGGTGCTTAAGCTAATCCATCATCTCTGAAGAGGAACTACTCAAAGGCAGACAAAGACCAAGATGATATCTGACATTATTCAGAGACACTGTTTAAGAAGACAACATGGGCCCAGAGGAGGCTGAATAGGAATCTGCTGCCCTGCTCGTGTCCCCAAAAACAGCTGAGAAGCAAACCTCTGATGCTGCAGTGATGTATGTGCACAGCAAAGCTGCAGCTGTGTTGCTCTGGTGGGACTGAGCTGTTAATCCTATGCAAGCATGTATTCATGCACTACACTGGGACAAAGCTAAGGTTCAAAATAGCTTTAAAACACATGGATTTAAAAGATGGCTGCATAAGAGACCTGCTTCTAGAAGGACTCTGACTTGTTTCTCATATCTGTTTCTGTTAATCTGTTTATCGCAAGTAGGTT
>NW_005187495.1:2363843-2366644 GCF_000239375.1 Pundamilia nyererei
GCCTGCTGCCAAACAGAGACTCTAAAGTCAAAAATATTCAAGCCTACATTTCTCTACAGAGACGACTCAAGTGGCAGGAGCTCGTCTAAACAGAGAGAGATATTTCAGAGAGAAAAAGAAATGCTATCTCACCCAGGTTGTCTCTCAGAGCACTGGCCTCTCTGTGAGCATCAAAGTTGTAGTTACGGACCAGCTTCAGTCTCATGCGGGAGTAGTTTTCAGCACTCGATACCCTCCAGTGCATCTCATCCTGGCGCCTGTTAAAAATGTTACATAGGAGACTTTAAATACCTCCAAATCACACTTAAACTTAAACCCATCTAATTCTATTCTATTTATGCACTTATATTTTTCCCTCCTCATACCAGTGTCATTCTTTCCATTTCGTCTTTCTGAGCCTGAAGCTCATATTGAGAGCATTTGTTTTACAGCAACAGGAACCATACTATGGAAGAACAAGAGTTGAAATCAGTACCTGTCAGCCCAGGGCCCTCTCTCACACACCAGACCCCGCCGCGCTGCCTTCCACTGCCTCTGGGTGGCGTTATTCTGGCTGTGCTGCTGCTTCAACATGCTGTTGTAGCGGAGGTTCTCCTGGCGGCCACGGCGCGAGAAAGGCTCCACAAATTGCTCCTGAGAGACAGCAGAATTTTGATT
Source organism: Pundamilia nyererei (assembly GCF_000239375.1). Classification (NCBI taxonomy): domain Eukaryota; kingdom Metazoa; phylum Chordata; class Actinopteri; order Cichliformes; family Cichlidae; genus Pundamilia; species Pundamilia nyererei. The sequence continues at coordinate 2,364,501 of NW_005187495.1, forward strand.
TATTTTTATTTTTACAAAGAGGAGCTCTCTGAAGTCATCACCAATTCACGAACATGCCAGCTAACCTGGAAGCGGATCTTGCTCTCTCCTCTCTCCCGCTCTCTCTTATGCAGGCTGACCATGAAGGCCTCGTAGCACTCTTTCCAGTACAGAGCCATGGTCTCGTGGCCCTGACTGAACATCTCGATTTCATACTGCTTCATGTACGGAATAATCTGAAGACAGACAAAAGACGGGCAAAATGAGTAACTCTTTCATTTTTGTCCTGAAGCAACAGCAGCACTATATTCTAATCTCCTACATATTTATCGAGGTAGACACGCCATTCGGGTGAGTTGCAGTAAAGCTTGAAGTCGTCGAAGAAGGAGGGGCTCCCGTTGGTGTCGGGCAGCTGAGGCAGGTGCAGCTCCATGTAAAGGAGGCGGTGGACTTTGGAGAGCAGCGTTCGTAGCAGTGGAACCAGGAAAGAGTACATCTCCTCGGTCTGCTCCTGGATGGAGCGCCGCAGAATTCCCTCCACCTTCCCTAGCAGGTAGCATGCCTCGTCCTGGCTGGAAATCTCCTTGGTCTGCAGGATGCCGTTAAGCTTGGCGGTGGCCATGGCACACACCTGGGACAAAGGTTATTTATTACTGTGTGTGCATGCGATGCAGTATGACGATGGAGCACTGAACAAAAAAGGTTCACCTCTGGGTCTTCCTGAGCCATGAAGCCCAGGAGCAGTCTCAGTCCAACCTGGGAGAGCTGGAACCACTGGGAGCCAGAGGAGTACCACACCATGAGGCTGTCCATCAATGTCACCGCCTCTTCCAGCACCTTCTCTGTCCACAGTGCTGGGTTGATGAGACCCTCTGCCTGCAGGAAGTCTTGCACCATGTGAAGCAGGCGAACTGCATTCTCGGTGTGCTGCGGTAGCGTAGCAGCTGAAGCCTCTCGGTTGTCGCTCACCGCCCACTCCAACATACGCTCCATCAGACTAGAGGAGAAAGAGAGCGCACGGAGATCATTCAACACTTTTTAAGCTTCGACTTTGCCCAGCACTGTTAAAACTCAAATAGAAGGCTGACCTGAGCTTGATTTGGTCAACAGGAAGGAGCAGCTCATTGGCAGTTCCCAGTTTGGTGAGAGCAGAGAAGACCTGACCACGCTCCAGCCACGCTGAATCATCGGAGCCCTCGACGCCTCGCCACATCACACACAGGATGATCTCCAGCAACATGCTGCACAGCTCCTCTTCTGCACGCTAGGGGGCGACATTAGACCAAAGAAAGAGAGAGCTGTCATTAGATCAGTAGGGTCAAACACAGGTTTACTAAAGGCCACAGCGGAAATGACAATCACAACATGAGCCAGAGATATATGTGTAGTTTACTGACACGCTAAATGTCTTTAAAGATGAATATCCCCACATAAGCTTCCAGAATTCGCCTTCAGCAAAATGTATTAAGAACACAAAATTACAGTAGATTAGATTATTAAATAAAGTGCCTTTTATTCATCTAATGGAGAGTGTAACAGAACATAATGTGAACAGGAATTAAGCAGCCTTAACGTTGTGCTTCGTACGTAAAAGAGTACTTTTTATTTTACCATTTAATGTTTTCAAGCTTTTCTCCAACCTTCCTACAGCTTCACTATGACCCTCCTTTGATGGCAGATTAATTAGATAGTTTCCAAATTTTATGCTGTTCAGAATAGACTGGACTTCACATAGATATATAAAGTATTTCAGCCATTAATTATATGTAAGGACTACTGGGCAATGAATTCTGGGTAAACTGAGTAGCGGTTTGTGAAACAGGCTTAAGATTAAGCAGCGACTCCTTTTCCATAAACCACTTTGAAAATGTCAAATTAGAGGTTCTAACTGACAGCATCCTGCCGTGGGAAGAGACAGGTTGTCTCTGTCTGCTCTTCCCTGCAGTGAGACACTGAAGTGATGGAAAAAAGCTTATTAGATAAAAGTCAGCGGTGGGCACCCTGAGGTGACAGTGACATTTCCCTCAGTGAGTCGGAAGCTCACGCTGTTTACTAGCATTAACATGGCTGCCTCTGCCTCAATTTTATCCCACAACTTAGACATTCACATTACTCACACTCTCATTACACATACATATAGGATCTTGGGGGTGGGCACGATACAC
>NW_005187495.1:2367900-2399598 GCF_000239375.1 Pundamilia nyererei
TCAAATGGACCATTATGGCAAGGCTGGGATGGTCAGTTTGGTAAAGTAAATCCGTTGGGCATCTTTCTTTGCCTTTAGACAACAATTCTGAGGGCAAAAGAGCCAAACGGGACAGGCAAAAAAACAAAAAAACAAAAAAAGCATTAACATCAGAATACTGACTACCATATACCATCGGACTGCAGGTTGAGATCAGTTGTTTTGAAAACTTGCAAGTGATAATTGGATTCAATCGAATAATCAGATCCATGACTGATGGAAGGTTTTCATTTACAGTTTGCACTCAGATTCCACCGACTGACATCACTACTGCATGTTTACCTTAGAGACCATCTGTTGGCATTTACGTCATTACTATTCCTCTGCAGGAACAGACGCTTCCTGCACCGTGACTCCAGTTCTTTAATTCTGTTTTAGAGAGTTTTAGGAGGAGTTGCAAGCAGCCACAGTTTGTGCTGTCACTCTGTACAAAGATGTAGATTTAAAAAGGGATACAGGGGACATGTCCCCCCAAAAATGTGCGCATTTGTGATTTTTGTGTTTTCTTCACCAGAATGAAGAAAATGCAACAAACAAAATGTACTGGACCAGACTGTGTGGCAAGACCCCCGGTTTAACATCTTCTCTTCCCGTACCTCAATATTTGAATGAATCCTAAAGCCAAGCCAACACTTTTAAAAAAAGACAGAATAGACATAACAACAAATTAAATCTGGGCATATTAAAACTGTTACTCAGGCTGACCATTAGCTCCTTACAATGAATACACACCCACACATACACACACACACACACACACTGCGGTTAACAGTCACTAAAGCCGCTGAACATTAGCCCCTAAAAAGGGAACCATTTTCTCCTGATTGAGTTATGTTTGCTTAAGATTTTGGAGCCTTAAAATTAAAACACAACATCTCTGAGCCAGTTTAAAAGTCTCTTATGTCTTTAATAGAGGCCAATAGGCTTGATGCTGAATGCAGAGACTGTAGGAATATCAATAAATAGTGAAAGATGGACTAATTGAGGACTTGTTGAAAATAACTATTTTTTTATTCCTGGGCTCTGATATAGCAGCTTAACAGGATCCCCAGTTTAATATTCCTTATTGATTTTTTTCTGGGGCTTGTTTTTTTTTTTTTTATTTGAAAAATAAGCAAAAGCATAACATGTTCAATTTAAATCAAGTGCAAAGCTGTGTAGAAGATTTGAAGGATCACCTCAACATTGTTGAAAGACTCCCCCAGCGAGATGTTGTCACTAAACAGGAAGCTGTCTTCAGTGAGGGAGGAAGTTGCGTCTCGATCCCCGGAGTTCCCTGGGAAAGGCTTCGAGGTTTCCAGTGGTGAGGGTGTGCTGGGCATGCTCCCAGGTGTCTGGCTGCCGCTCTCTCCACCCTCATATGCCTGCAGATGGGACAAATCCAGCATCAAGCCCCCTGATTTTCCCACCACCCAGGGCTTGACGTGGGGCTGCGGCTCGGTGGAGGCAGAGGAAGACGGCGTATCCAACAGCGAGATGACGTCGCCATTCTCCAGGCTGTCCACAGAGCGGGTATCACTTATGCTGATCCGGTCATCCTCCACCCGGTCCAAGCGCCCGGCGCTGCCTGCCCGTGCCCTCCTCTCCAACGGCAGCTCGAGACGGTTGCTACCGCCGCTGGTCCGGCTCAGCTCCAGGCTGCAGGTGCTGACAGTATCTGAGCCACGCAGCGCCAAGGACCCTTCGCCCCTTAGGTACAGCCGCATGAGGGTGTCCTGCCAACACTGCTGCTTTGAGATCTGAGCAGCAGCATCCTGTTGGGACTGAAGCAGCTGGTACACCTAAAGAGGAGGTAGTAGATTCAACTTTGAAGATGACAAAAAACAAAACAAAAATCTTCAAAGGCAAACTGTAAGTTACAGATAGAAAGAACTTGAATTAAGGCTTTTAAACATCACCTCACTGGTATTACCTCACTAAACACTTACCTGACTGCAACTTTATGATTACAATCAGTAGAGTCCAGAGCTATTGAGGAATTATGTTCCTTTGTGAATTATGACCCCATCACAGTTAAAAAAGGAGGATAAGGCAGCGAGCGAGCAAGCGCTTGGGGACAGGGGGAAGGAAAAAAACTCCCTTTGAATAGGAAGAAACTTGAGCAGAACCAGTCTCGGGGTCAAGCCAGAATTAACTCCCCTAAGTGACAAGGGTGTCTGCATTTTGGCCCATCTAGACGGTTACGCTCCTGCTTGGTGCTCCAGAGAACCCAGGTTCTCTAGGGAACATTCAAAAAGCTTTCCTCTGACTGGAAACACACTCACTTTCCAGTTTGAACGCAGTTTGAACAACTGTAAAGTTTTTGGCCATGCCATGGTATCTATGATTAATGCAGTACCACTCTGACTGTTAAGGCTAAGAGCATTATGTCTATAACTTCCTTCTGTTCCTTGAAAGAGAGGAATGAGAGACATCACCAGGTTCCCCTGCAGCACACGTGGGCTCGGTGAATGGTTAGGGGTAACCATGATGACAGGCTGTGCAGGCAGGCCCATGCATATGTCAGCACAGGTCACACAGACCGTGATATTGCATACAATATATATTGTATGTCGTTCCTTTCCTTCAGGGAATAGAACATATAGACATAACAGTGTTTTTATTAATGTATTGTCAGTTAAGAAGGTGAGTTGTCTCAAAGCGCTTAAATTTTCAGGTAAAGACCCAACAGTATAACAGAGCGCCCCAACAATCAGATGATTCCCAGAATACAAGCACTTGGTGGCAGTGGGGAGGAAGAGAGCACAAACCGGAAACAAACGAGACAAAACACAAAACTACAAGAGAGAGTAGACAAACGTTAATAGTGGCATATAAATGCACACTGAAGGCTTTTCAGGGAACTTAAGACAACCTGATAATAAAATGTTTCAATAGTCCAGGCTGGAAGTCACAAATGCATGCACTTAGATTTTGCAGATGAAAGAAGGCAACACTCGAGATTTGTTTAATGTGTGTAGTTGCTATACAGAGATCATATACCATGTTTTATCACTGCCTGTAACAGCAGGGCAACTAAAGTTATAACTGTTTCCTCTCAGCTGTTCACATGTTATTGATCTACTAATGTTCAATAATTATTTTAGACTAAATCATTCATCAGTGTATTCTCTCTGCTGCTGATGTTTTCACATGGATGTGAGTATAATGCACTGATCTAAATGTGTGGAGGCGGCGAAAATAGTGGCAGTGAGTGCTGGAATTTTCCAGGCTTAAGCTGAGGACACGCATTATTATTATCACTTCAATAAATAAAAAGGAAATAACGTATGAAGAGAAACAGAAAAAGGAAACAGAAAATATTGTGCAAAGGATTAGATACTGTGCACTGATTGCAGGAGTCATTTCCTGTGTGCTAATTTGCTAATAAATATGATGAATGGTGTGAGTGCAGCAGGTTTAAGTGCAGGTGTTCCCTCACCCTCTTGCAGACGATGAGTCGCACGCTGGGTCCGGCCCGGTGAGTGAGCTGGACCAAAGCCATCAGGTCCTTGTAGTTTACCACTTGATCTGCAGATTGTAGACACATATGCTTTTACATTGATCCAAGTATATTCAGTATTGGTTGGTTCATTGAAGTGCTAATGCATTATTTCCCCTCAGTGACCGAAATGTACAGCCTGTACCCCACCAATCTGTCCAAAGTAATCTTTACCTGTCTCCATATAAATGCTTTTTGCCTTTAGCACCAGTGTGTTATCAGCGTGAAAGTATAATCCACAGTGCTTTTGTTTTTAAAGAATAACCAAGTTATGCATTATGCCAATCCTTTATGTTCCTATATGTGTACTTTGTTTTGCTACTAAAGAAAAAAAAAAAAAAGCACAAATTTTTAAAATGCACTGAAGCAAGCTCTGACCTGTATGGAGGACTTGGTTAAGGAGACAGCGGATCAGGGTGGGAGTGATGTGAAGTTCAGAGAAGAGCAGCGACAGACCGGAGTAACCCGCCTCCCTCAGCCGCAGTCGCTGCTTATTTTTCTCATAGAGCCGGTCGCAGCGCAACATTCGCTCAAACAACTGCACGAAGCGGAAGAGAATCACACAAATCAATGATTCTGAACATTTTTTAAAGTAACTGTGCTGAAACGGATGTAGGATATTCCTCTTCGGTAGTACTGGTGAATTCTCAGAATGTCATATTAACAAGCAGGCGGCTACATGCACAAACAGCATGTACACGCAAAAATGTGCATGAGTGTTTTCCAAGACAAAACAGAGCACAGGATCAGATCAGGAAGGCCAAGGCTAAAGTAAACCTCACAAACCTGGCAGATCACTGATGTCAGTGCTAGCATGCATCAGCTGATGTCTGACACTAATATTAGTTTATCTTTATATATAAGATCCATTTCTCACCTTATTATTTAATATAAAACAGCAAATTTCAAAGTTTGCCTTTCTTATCACCATGGTGCATTATTTCTATTTAGAAACACCTAACTATATTAAGTTACAATCAACACTGATGACTGTGGATCTATGCTAAGACACTGAGATGGCTTTAATGACGCTTCTGTCACCTACCTTAAAGACAAGTTCTCGGAGTCGATCTGAGTGTTTGTTATTGAGGAGGAGAGCATAGCAGGAGTCAGCCGCCGCGGGTTCAAAGAGAAGCAGGAAGAGCTGGTCTTTGGCTGGGCTGCTCTGCAGAAGGCTCAGCAACAGCTCCAGCAGAGCACACAGCTGCAAAACAAACGACCACAGTTCACCCATCACATCTTCCAGTAAAGACTGTACTATACTTTCAATTTTCATATCATCTGCTGGTTTAGACACGTTTCATTTCTGCTTTAAGTGAACCTTTGCTGTTTCACATTGGTAGCAAAGCTATCTGCTATAAACTATACTACAAACCGTACATACCCAACAACACTTTTTAAGCCTGCTTTTAGCTGGGTTTTGATTTCACTGAGGACTATCTTTAGATATACTCTTTAAAAAAATCTAAATGTTCACAGAAAAAATTTATTAAGTGCGACATAAATAAGAAAGTGAGGGAGCAGATGCCTGGATCATCTGATTATGTTGACCATATGCTCACAGGAGGTGATGTAACCTTCCACATACAAAGTTTTCTTAAATGAAGTGGGACTCAAAAATTGGGGGAGAGGAGGAGGTTTGACGAGAACGGTAAATGGAAATCACCAAACTGTTGACAGTAAACAAGTCCAGTGAAAGGGTTATCTGCCGAGAGTCAGAAAGGAAAACGGTTAATGTCAGTGTCAGCTAACAGCTGCTGATGGGTAATGCTGACTGAGAGGAAAATGTTTAAAAATAATGCAGAGAGAAAGAGAGAGGCCAGCAGAACAGCTGCCAGGTGGGAAACGAGCGTAGAGCTTCCTGTGCAGGCATCCCTGCACTTTGGTCTCATTGGGAAACACCATATCCTGCAGTGGAAGCTCCTCTCATTTCACACTGAAATCCTCTAAATGGCACATTGTTGGGATTATCCAGTTTCACAATTTATAGGTCACCTGGCAAGCAGACGCTAATAATAACATGACCTACTCCAAATTTATTAAGATGCTGACCTGACATATTTCAGTCTTTATGATCCAACAAAACTACTGACTGGCTCACTGTAAGGCTGAGAAAGGATTAACCTTCTGTTCTTGGTGGATGCAGTACTCCCACAGTGAGGTTTCCATATTTTTGGGGGTGGGGTGGGGTATTGGTTTTTCCTGAGGACAATCCTATTAAGCTGAACGATTTAGCAAAACAACCAGGCAGAGGAAAAGAAACAATTCCCTTAAAAAAAAAAAAAAAAAATAATAATATTAATATTTTGAGATTTCAGGGAAGCAGTTCCTCTCTGCTTCCTCTGATGTTTCTCAGGTTTATGCTAAAACTGGACCTCAACTATAAAATCCTAAATCTAACCTGATCTTCGTCTCCAATGGCAGCGATGTATCCCAGAATGCTCTGCATCTCCTCCTGCGACATGCCCTTACTAATATAGTACTTGATGAGGCTGCACAGAGATGCACGGATGGTCCGAACGTCATCCTCGCTCAAGTCACTGTCTTTGTTAGTGTTCTTCCTAAAATATGGAAGAAATGACAATCAGTTCAAAGCCTGGCAAACAGATCCCCACCCACCCCCCACTGGAGTCTTACCCATAATAGAGGCGTATGGTGTCCACCAGAAACTGAACTCCATATTTCTTCCGGAACTGCTTCCTGTTGTCTTTGATGACAGTGGACATGTACTGGATATGACCTGCATTACAAATAAAGGGCACAAGATCTGTCTCATTAAGGAGCATAAACTCTGAAGACCCGCTGTTTTACATCTTTAATACATTTTCATCAGTATTTAACTTTCACATAAGATCTTATTTCACTGGACACTGCTGATATCATCTGTTGCTATGAGTATCAAATCTCAAACATTTTATGAGACTCAAAATATGAGTTCTGCAGAAGACAAAAAACAACCAAACAAAAATAAACAAACATACACTTTACAATTTCAACTCTAATCTGAAAGGAATATGACTGACAATTCTGTCGGAGCTTCTTTAGTCAAAACAGCCAGACCAATGAAGGCTAAACTACTGAAGATAAAGTGTGAAGCTTGTATTCCCGATGCAAATATGGAAAGCCAAAAGGCAGACAGCAGCAGTAAGGCTACCTGACAATAATGAAGCAATATATATATTTGTGTCTGCCAATACAAGTAAAGTCTGTGCATGGAAAAATGTATTGATTAAGCCAGAAATGGTATGAAATGGAAAGTCTAGGGTTGAGGTGTGTTGCAAAGTAGCTTGCAGAGGCAGCAGAAACTGCATGCAAGTTAAAGTTCCTTAAATAGGAAGAATATGACAAGCAATAGCTGAACAATCCGCTAATGTGCACCTAGATCAGCTCATGTGCCTGGATTGTTAGCTGAGCTTGGCTCTGCTTCCTTGGTCTGGCTCAGAGTTACAGGACATGAACAGCGCAGGAATCAAATGTAGAGTAGCTGCGTTTGTGACCCTGGTATTAAATACCTTGTTGTGTAGATGAGAAACTGTAAAATCATGTGTATTGAAACAATTATCAAAGGCACACAAATACAAATGTATAGATCTAACCTATGCGTAGTGGGAAGTCCCCTTTGTTCCAGATGTTGAAATTGAACAGCAGATGAGTGTGAAGCTGCTGCAGCAGAGCTTGATTCTTCTCATATGTCACTTGTTCTATCAGGAGCTGCACAGCAACCAGCACGTTGACGCCAACATGCCCAGCTGGCAGCTAAACACACACAAACATAACTATTAACTCAAACACTAACATGTTCAGACACCCATGAAAAATGATGACACGCAGAGGAAACACAGTACAGTTGACTACACGTATGATATGAAAACGCACCTTTTAAGAAACAAAGAAAAGCTTGTTATCAGGTCACCATAAAGCCATGTGACACCCATAACTCAGTACCCATAAACAGATAAGGGAAGAAGTAAGCATATTAGTGGATTATTTGGATACCATTTAAAGGGTGTGGTTACATCGCCTAGAGCAACTGTTACCACATCTAAGACACTTTCATTTAATCTCGGTCTCTGTGGAGGCTTTTATTTTCCATTGGTGTAAATGCTGACTCAGTCTCCTCGCTAAGTAAATAAATAGAGAGGGACTTGCACATGACAAAAGACTGAGGAGGAAAAGGAGGGTTTGGATTGGAGAGCTGAAGATTAAAGAACCAGCACACGAAGGGGCAAACAAAAGGACAAAAACACAGACAAGGAACAAACACAGATGAAGCGACAGACAGGGACAAAAAGGATCGGAGGTGAAATAATTATAAAGAATACGTGGTCCTTTGTATCAGAAATCAAATGATGTCAGCCAGACAGTCTGAATTCCTCAGCTGTAAGCTCTTAGAGTCAAACTAATCCATACTGAATAGGATGAAAAACAAAAGAGGCTCATGGTCACTGGGCACAGCCTAGTTTAATTAATGTACTGCCTGAAATAAAATCTAATGGATGCTTTGCACCAAAAATACTATTAAAACATCCCTCTATACTAAAGGGAATGCTGACAGGATATGCTCATAAGATGAAATGCATTTACTTTCACCAAAATCAGAAAATTTGACATTCTTTAAAGGGAGGCTATTCTGCTCATTTCAAGCTCCATATGTTTGTTTGTTTTTTTTTAATCTTTGGATGTTTTCTTGGACAAGAGATTCTAAATATTTCTTATTTATCTGGACCTTGGTCCAGCCCACCTGATTGGCTGCCCCTCATGAACAGGACGCTTAAACTGCAGGTGGGTGGAGCTTCTGTGCTCACGACAGACATGCGTGCCTGAGATGACCATATTAGGCATATCCTCTCTCTGACATCACACAGAGCCAAGTGTAGAAAAAACAAAACAAAACCGTAAATATAGAAAGTAACAATTTGCAGAATGAACTTGGTTTTATATTTAATTGTAAATATGTATCCACCCAAATTAGCCATATGCAAAATCATGCTTAAACCAAGACCTTCTGTAGCAGGGCTCCCAGTGTCCCGACGCCATGTAAGTACAGCAGATTCTCCTGGTTGATTGGGTGTCTCTGCAGAAAATGCTTCAGCACCAACAGGAATGTGGCTACCAGATTCTTCTCCAGGCGGGCCTCTGAGGTAGAAAATGTATCTCAGTTTATTTCCTTATTCTGCCCATTAACACAATTGTTTGTTTCATGACAAGGATTTGACAGTTGTATCAGAACAGACCTGAAGACCTGTTAGATGGGAGAATGACCCAATCGCCATCGGCTGGTGTGGTCACATCTGGGGTGATGAAATCAGATCCAGCTGTGGGATCATTCATCTGCTGATCAGGAGTCACGAAAGCCAACTGCTCCAGGATTGGGAAGAGAATTGGCAGGCCACCCACACAGTTGATCATGTCCTGCCAAAGATCAATATCATAGAGCTTAGTAGGGGGACGTGTGGTGCTCAGAATTGAAAAAGAAAGCTGAAAATTCAGCACCACTAAAGATGGTGGTTGTCCAACCCCTGCCTTCCCCCTAGTGGTCAATATAAAAACTACAGATTTAAGGCACTTTACTTTTCATACCCAAAAGCTTTTTTTGTTCTCTAGATCAGCGGTCCACAACCCCCGGGCCTCGGACCGGTACCGGTCCGTGAGTCGTTTGGTACCGGGCCGCGAGAGTTGAGGCTCAGGTGTGAAATGTATGGTTTTCAGGGTTTTTATCGGTTTTCAGCGTTATTTTGTTACTGTTTTTATCGTTAACTCGGTTTTCCTGGGTCTTTTCACGTGTGTTATGAATAAATCTTATTTTTTTCGGTACCGGTACTAGTTTTATTTTGTTGTATTTATCCGCGACACCTTAAAGGCCGGTCCGTGAAAATATTGTCAGGCATAAACCGGTCCGTGGCGCAAAAAAGGTTGGGGACCGCTGCTCTAGAACACAGATTTGGATGATTAATTTATTCAAGTGCTCTGTTGGGATATGTCAGAAACTGATGTCAGCATTGTGGACTGAGCCAAAGTCATAATATCCTCAGGAACGTCTGTGGACTAAAGCTTTTAAAACATTATTTTGGGACAAACTTACCAAACATTCTATATGATTTGACCAGTTTCCACACAAACTCCAGAACGTGTAAGGAGAATCATTTCAGGCACTGTCCAAAGTTACCCTCCCACAGGCAGCACATCAAACACAGCCAACCAACCAATCACAGCACTTTAAAGACCAAGCCACATTTTACATTGATTCAATTCTTCTTCCTTTTTAAAAAAAACAAAACTTTAAGCATCAATGGCCTTGATTTCATTCTAAAAATAGCTGCTGAGAGGGAAGATGTGCTTCTAGAAGGACCTTCACTTCATTTTAAAATAGTGTGTATATTACATCCATGCAGTACAAGCACAAATACTCCACTGGCCATAAAACTTTTCCATGACAGCACGAGTTTCAGTTTCCGCCCACCTTGATATCCCAGTTAACGACTTTGTTCCCTGTCAGGCGTCCGTGGAGCATGTTTGGAGACAGGTCCAGGCAGATGGGGTTTCTGCAGGCCTGTTAACAAAAGGACTTTGTTTAGTTAGCAGGTAAAGTTTCAGCTAAACACAAACAAAAGGAAGTGATGTAACCCCGGAGAATCCCATCTGCTGCTACACACAGCTGATTCTAAGAAGGCGTGGCTGAGACAGTAATCACAGTAAGCACCTTGGGTGAGTAGTGCAGCAACAATTTGGCTGAAAGGTCCCCAAGCTCTGATTCTTGGGCTTTAAATGGAGAGATGCAGTTTGGACCTGTGCAGAAAAAAACCTTAAGTTATAAAACTGATTCAAACCACATTCTTGTTCAATTTTTTCTTCTTTACATTTATTTTTAATTTTGCACCTCTTCCATAATTTCGCATCACTTACCAGCACTACAGATGGCTTTTATGTGGTTCTGCTGCAGTGGTTCATGAAACACCATGACACTTCCTAGCTGGCCCTGCAGGGACGTGGGGCTTCCCCACTCGCTATCCTGAGTGCCCGCTGAGATTAGCTTAGTCACAGACTCAGGCTTCCCTCCCAGGAGGCCTCCCCAGGTGTGAGGGGACAGGATGCCGCCCAGTGACGAGCGAGTGGTAGGGGTGGTGGCCGAGGAGAAGGGAGGGTCTGGGATCTGGGAGGGTGGAGGAGTGGTGGTGCGCTGGCCTGCTGAGCCGATGCAACAGGAGGTGAACGGCTGCAGGAAGAGTAAAGCAGAAGAATGTGGGAAACAAAGAAAGAATATAAGACAGCAAAAATATTTTAGAAACTGTAAAATTTAGGTGTTGTGACAGATAAGCTGATTGGTCCATAATAATAATAATAATAATAACGGAGGTTCAGGTCTCACCTCTGTCATGGACGGGTACTTGAGGGGGGCAGAAAGTTTCTGCTGTCCGTCCACATAAATGTAGACTAGACTCTGTCCAAATGGCCTCTTTCCAGGCACATGCACCACACCGATGCTGTGCTGTGGACAGAAATTCAAACACCTCCATTAGACGTCAACTTCCTAAACTACAACTCCACAAGAGGTCCAAATGAAGTATTCATCTAAATAAATACTCTACACATATAATCTTTGTGTAGCTGGATTTATTAACTCAAGGAACAGTCAAGGGTGTTACACATCTTTCTGATTCATCTCTGATAAATACTGATGTATTCATGTGCTCTGGAGACGCATTTTTCAGTGGTACTACCCTTTCAGCAAAGAAATGACATCATTAAATCTGACTCACCCAGAGAGAGTCACAGAAGCAGTAATCAGGCAGCATGACTGTGACATACTCCTTCTTTGTGCATACGGCAACAACCAGCACACCTGCTGAGCTGATAAAGGCCTCAAAACCTGTTCCTCCTGGAGTAAAAAAGCTGTAGAGAATCAAAGAAAACCATTTGAAATATGTTGAGTGTTTAACATGCATAGCTTTTTACTGAAATTGTTGTTATAGGTTACACTGGTTACACTGAGGTTACTACTTCAGGTACGAAGGGACTGGATTCCCTTTTTTCCTGGTAAAAACAGCGTTTCCCTTCTCAATGCAGCTTTGTTTATTTTAACTATTTAATGCAGAATAATCCAATATGCTTTGAAAGATTGAGTGCTAATTATAGAATTACAGATTACAGATGGGTTTTTACCAGATTACTGCCTACCATTGTCAAAAGCCTTTGATTTACAAAGGTTAACATTATATGTAAAATTTAAGATGATAAACATCCTTCAACACTGATTTAAATATGAAATGTGTTCCCAGTTATTCCTGCCTATATTTATGTCTTTTCTTCTGACCTGTACAGCTGTTTTCTCTTGTCTTTGCTGGATGGACCCAGCTGGTCCTGGTCCAGTGACAACCAGGCGAGGAAGCTAAAGGCAGACCCTGGCCAGCGGTGCACTGTTGGAACTACGATGCCAGCCATGCTGGGCGACAAGTCAAAGTACTGCATGGCACTTTCCAAGCCTTGCTTGCGCACCATGACGAGGAGGGCTTTCAGAGCAGGACCTACGTATGGATGTGCTTGGCTGGACTCTGGAAGCCGAAGGAGACGCAAGAACTCCAACAGTTCCCTGGCACTCAAAGACTGGCACCCAAGTGAGCCTACTAGCCCCAAAAGGCTTTCAGCACAAGCTCTGTGTAGTCGCTCGTGGCGCTCCAAGGCAGCTAGTGCGCGCATGACCATGGCGGCGTTGACACAGGTAGCACGGGTCTGGCGGTTGAGGCAACTAAGGCGGCGGAGCCAATCGGCTGTGAAGAGCTGCAGTTCTGAGGAGTCCAGCTCTGGGAGCCACTGGACCAGCAGCAGCAAAGGCTCCACATTACTGATCCCCAGGAGGCCCACTGAGGTGTGCTCACCCTCCACTGCCTGGACACACACACACACACACACACACACACACACACACACACACACACACACACACACACACACAACTCTAGTCACCAACCATTAACAATTTAGGAAATACAGCCATTAAACACTTTGGATTATTCAGACAATTATAGAAATTTGAAAGTCAGACAATAAAAGTCTTCAGTGTTTGTCTCACCATATTCATCAGCTCTTTGAGGAGGTGTCGAGATGGCTGCCCGAGGGAGATAAGTACTTCGTACAAGTGATTGTACCCGATCCTCTCCTTAAAAACCTCCTGTACAAATCAAGAGAGCCACAAGGAATTTTGTAACAATTTGACTCCAACTAAACGTCTTTGTAATGTTTCAGAAACGTTTCAGGACGTTACAAGTTTTATTCACTTAGCATTAAATGAAAGTCTCTTTAATGAAACAATATCAATTGTTCTATCATCTGTGTGGCATAGAACAGCACACCGACAAAGATATAAGTGTCTCCAGTCACTCAGTCTTCCCAGGATATATTAGGAGGCCACCAAGTCAAACCCTGCTGACTCCACTGATAGCCAAATGGTTGTTTAGCAGGCTCTCATATACAAGGTGTGCTATTTAAGCTCTTTTAGCCCACAGTCGCTAGCAATCTCTAAAAATCTAAAATTGCAAAATTAAAAGTAACAGACTACCAATAGTTTTACCTTTGCAGCTGGCGATTTGTGCATCACTGTTGTTAGGGCTTTGATGGTTGCTACGGCAAGGGAGTCCAACCGCCCTTGAAACACCTGAAAGAAAAAAAACTAGTCTGTCCCCGTTGCTAAAAAGTTGTTCTTTTAGTAGGAAAAGTTGGTACTGACAGATTATTGCAACACTGAAGACCAACTTCTTTCAGGGCCTAAAAACAACATGCATCACTATAAAAAAAGATAAGAAGTAAACTTTAGTTGATGCCTTGGAGTCTGATTCATTTTGTTTGTGTAAAAAGTGAGTAAAAATCACTGATGATGGTTAGAACCCTGCAGTAGGAGCTGGCATCAAGGCTTGTACTGCAGATGTTATAGTGAAGGTAAGACTTGTTCTTCTGCTCCAGGTAAAAAGCAATCCTTTTAATAGCATCGGGACATCAAGGTTTAGTTTAAAACAAAAAGAAACACCCACTTCCACACAGACAGTCAACCACAAAGAAGTACCTCACTGTTTTTCTTTCCACAGTGGCACACACATTTAAAACAAAGCATGCAACCCATAAAACACAAGCCAAACCATGACACATTTAACACAGATCCATCTCCATCCAGCTTTGTCCTGCTCATGCCCGACACATTCTGGGTCACTAAACCCATTATTTGATTGACATGAGAATGCCCTGCAGAGTCTCGGAGCAGCTGGAGAGGGACTGTGGCAAAAACAAAACACTTAGATCATCGTCACAGAGTCCAGATTACCTCAAACCACTGAACTCTGTGAGAACACACACCAGGCCATTGTGATAGCATTCCAGTGGAGCCCTTAGTATACCAAAGAAAACCAGGACAATGCATGAGAAGGTGGGTATAGGAGTGAAGAGGTGCTCAGGGGAGGGAGGAAATTGCTTTAACACACGAGGCATTGAAGTCACTCCACAGCAAGGCCACAAAAATCACATTGTTGAGTGGTTGTTTATCACCTTAGCTCAGTTGAAGTTTTAAAACATCAGTTTTTGTCTCCCCACTTCATCGCATTTATATTTGTGCTCTAAATTGAGTGAACGTCTGCTTTTTTCCCCTTTCCATTCTGTGTGAAGAGCGCTGACTGACAGCTGAAGTAAAAGAAGGACCAGGAAATATTAAAACTTAGTGAACTTAGTAAAGTTTTACTTTTCACTGTTCAGCTGGTATTTGTTGACTCACTAAAGTAGACCAAATCTTTCATCTCTGTAGGTGAGATAGGTTAACTTACCTGCTGCTACATGTTACTTTCTGTTCATGCTGGAAGCTGTTTTTCTTTATTGTTTGGCGAGACATCTTTTTGGTGCATTATCGGCACAAATTACGGATCCTGATCGAGCCTAACATTTATGAACCTTTCAAATTAATTATGGGAATGATTAATGGGAATGTACCTTTATATCTGTGTAAAAAGATTCTGTAGGCAAGAGAAAAGATTTTAGGTACCAGAAGCATTTTGGTTTGGGTTTGTAGTCTGCTTGTGGTTTTAGTTCTATTGACCAATCACATCTGAGCAGGATCTGGTTTGCTGGTGAACAGTCCCTGTGCAGAGCAAAGGTAGGAAAACATTTTCTGAATCTATGAGCTATCGCCTGATTATACATTAGCTGCATTTGCAGTCACAAAGAATGATCAGCACCCTGACAGCAAGAGGATTCTCTGTTAATCATCTTTTGGTTGCTCCCTTTAGGGTTCGCCACAGTGAATCATCTACCTCCATCTCACACTGTCCCCAGCATCCTCTTATCATACTCTGGCACCAAATAATATCTTTTCTCTAGATCCACAAATACACAGTGGACCTCTTTTTTGACTTCCTGTATCAACCCTCTAAAACATTGTATATGTAGTGCTCTCTCGGCATGAAGCCACACTGCTGCTTGCTGATCGTCACTTCTGCTCTTAACCTAATTTCAACAACTGTTTCCCATTGTTTGACTTATCAGCTTTATCCCTCTGTGGTTACTACATCACCCGTCATCACCCTTGTTCTTAAAAACTGCTGCTGGTACACGTTTTCTCCATTCCTCAAATCTTGTCTGACTGAAAGTGTTAAAAAAAAATCTCCTGGACATCTCTATACCAGCGGTCCCCAACCCCCGGGCCTCGGACCGGTACCGGTCCGTGAGTCGTTTGGTACCGGGCCATGAGAGTTGAGGCTGTGTGAAGTGTATAGTTTTCAGGGTTTTTATCGGTTTTCAGCGTTATTTTGTTATTGTTTTTATCGTTTACTCTGTTTTCCTTGGTCTTTTCACATGTGTTATGAATAAATTTTCTTTTTTTCGGTACCAGTACTAGTTTTATTTTGTTGCATTTATCCGCGACACCTTAAAGGCCAGTCCATGAAAATATTGTCGGGCATAAACCGGTCCGTGGCGCAAAAAAGGTTGGGGACCACTGCTCTATACCTCCACAGGTATGTCATCTGGACCAGCTTCATCCTTGTCACAGCTGTCCTCACTTCCTCTTTACCAATCCTCTGTACCTTTTGATTCACTAACTTACCTCCATCAGTCCTCCTCATTCTCATTTTCTTTATTCATCTGCCTGTTAAAGTACTCCTTCCATCTTCTCAACATACTCTCCATCTCTATCTTAAATCACCCTAACCTGCTGCACATCCTTTCTAGTTCAATCTCTCTGCCCAGCCAATTGATACAAGTCTTTTTCTCCTTCCTAAGTGTCCCGCCTCAGTACTACTTACTTCATCTCCCTTACTTTCCCACTTTTTCTGTGCTAACATCTACCTTTCTTAAACTTTGCACCACGAAGTCTCCTTGTCCTCTTTCCTCTGTCATGTTGGCTTCAGCCAACAATAGCAAAGTTTCCAATGGCACTTTATTGGCAACCAAACCATGACCAGTCTGGTATGGAAATTTCATTCCTGATGATCTGCATGTTTGATTTGGCAAAGACTTTATGGCAGATGTCATTCCTGACACAACCCTCCCCTTTTATTCAGGCTTGGGACCAGCAGTAGGAAAACATCAGCGTGTTCTCTATTGTGCTATTAATTCACAATCTAAGTAAAATCGTAATAATAGTAATAATAATAATAATAATAGTAATAATAATAATAATAATAATAATAATAATAATAATAAAGAAAGGTAAGGCAATATGAGGGTCTTGCTGTGGAGCGGCCTCATGATTCTGGTGAGATGAAAGTGGAGGGATTTGGCAGCAGTAGCAGATGAGAATAAGGGCAGGGCAGATGAATAATGTGGAGGGGGTGAGATAATGTGGGGCTTTTCTCGGCGGTACCTGAGTGTCCCTCTCGCCTGTCAGTAACCTGTTGTTGGTTATATCTTTCTGGTCCTTGTCTGCCGCCGTGCACCTAGCATTAACCAGCTGATAGACACAACAGGCAACATGTCAACATAGCATGTGGGGAGGCTGATAGAAAGAGACAAGGGAGAGACAGAGGACAGTGCAGGGGAGGAGGAAAGATGTTATAAGTGGAGGAGAGGGTGCTAGGTTAATAGCAATGCCACCGTGTGGACGCGTTGTTTGGTGATCCAGCTGCGCTGTGCAGAGGTAAACATGCAAGGAGGGCAAAATGCTCTTTCTCACACTGAAAGTGAAATACTAAACATGACAAACAGGATTGACGAGACCTGGACAAAACTGTATTCAACTTCAAATGTGTCACCTGCAGCAGACTGACCAGAGATGTAATAATAAAACCGATTTCTAAGATGTGAACTTCAACTCCATATTAAAAAAAAAAAATACAATTTTTTCCATCAACTCATATGCTACTCAAGTGAATCAATAATCTGAAAAATAATTACACATTAATGTGATTCCATATGATACCATCTAGTGCAACTGTGGGCCCAGGTATGGGTGTAGTATTCAGAGGAAAAAGTCACATATTTACAAGTAAAATCCTGAATAATATCTGAGATGCAGGACAGTTTGCTGATGCTCGTCATGTACTTGAATTGTAGAACCTAATCAAGTAACTTTGGAACAAATTTAGCAATAAGGAAACACCCAACTCCAGCCTGGAAACCCCAAATTATCAGAAACCTCCAGACTTTAAAGAGACACGGCTGTGTGATGAGCCCATTTAGAGGGCAACAACATTCTTATTTGGTGGGGATGATAGCTGCTCTGCATCACGTACTACAGCAAATGCAAGCATATTGCTGTTTACATCATATATACTGTGTTTAAATATTCATCCATCTTCTTCTGCTTATCGAATTCAGCTTCGGGGGTTAACATTATTAATCTAATCCCATGCACATCTATGGACTGTGGGAGGAAGGCGGAGGACCTGGAGAGAACATGCAAACTCCGCATAAAAAGGCTCCATCCGAGGCCTCATGCATATTCATGCAAGGTGTGCATGATTATACATGAGCTTGCACGTCCCTGTTTAGCAACAGTATCTGGGGTATGATGAGGTAGATTCAGTCTTAGAAGCTGAAGATTTAATTCCTTAACATAAAAAAAAAGTCTTAGTATTTTTTTGACTTGCAAATTTGCAAATGATCGTTTTTCTCTGAATATCACCCCACTTCTCACAGCTCCATGTGTTTGGCTTCCTGCTCTCTCTCTCTCTCTTTTTTTAATAACAAATACAATGAAAAACGACAAGATACAATACAAGCATTGCATCACAGTGCGGCCTCCTTATCAGTGTGTAAACACAAACAGCCTTAGGAGGCTGGGGTATCAGATACAAGATACTAACAAGAACAACAAAGATCCTGCACAGTTCTCGATGCCAGCTGAATCTACGGGTTATAAATAGACAAAAAAAAAAAAAGAAACAGAAAAAAAAAAAAGAGCTGTGCTTTTACCTTGCTGTTCTGGAGCAGTCGTGTGAGATGCTCAAAACAGTTACTGTTGAGGAAGATGGCTTGTAGTACTGGCCTGTCTGAACACAGGAACATGTCCCTGATAGTGTCTGAAAGGCAGGAGAAATCAACACAGAGGGGCAAAGACGAAGAGAAGCACAGTGAGACAAATAAAAAAGGAGTAGAGAGATGAATGACAACAGAATGTAAACACTGTTAGATTAGCTCGGCTTCCATCTTTGAAAATTATCTTTAAACAAAATGTAGCAGCTGGTAACTAATTTAAAATGTCTTCAAAATGATGAAAGACACACTTTTGTGGATTAAGATCATACCTAGCATGTTTACTTGCAGGGCCACAAATCTGCTCTCCCAGTGTCGACCCAGTGTTGGCACTCGGCCCTTGGCTTGCTGCTGCTGCTGCTGCTGGGCAGCCACGACAGCTGCTGGGTCCGAGTTGAGCAGCTTAAAGTAGTTTTCCAGCACTGAGGCAATTTCCACCTGCCGCTGGTCTGAGCTGGAGGCCAGGAGCCGCTGGACCACCTCCCGCAGGCAGCCCAACGTCAGCAGTGCTTTACGGTCCGGGGCCTCACTATCCCAGTCCTCGCCTTCCTCTGAGGAGCAGCTACCCATGGAGCAGTCAGCCAGGACCCGCATCAACACTTCCATGGTGGCTGGAGAAATTGCAAGGAGAGCGTTCCTCTGCCGGGGTTGCAGTGGTGGAGGGAGGGAAACAATGTGAGTTAGTCAAAGCAAGTCACTTGAGATCAGATGAGAATTGAAAGCGCCGTCCTAGAGTGTGGGAAAGCGGCAAGATAAACAACAATACCACTGAAAAATAAAGAATACAATAGCAACTCATGCACTGCATTCAAGATGAAGAGTGCTCATTTAAACATCAATGCTGTATTCCTTTGCTGGTGATCAACCAATCAGATAAAGCAGAGAAATAAAAGAAACCATAAACCAAAAGTCACTCCTTCATATCCACAACATAGTCTGAGACAGTTAACAAGAAGCAGTTCTACTTAGTACTACTACTACTAATAATAATGATGAATGGCATCTCAAAGCACTCTATCACCACATCTATGGCCAGCAAGCCCAGCTCATTTAAGCTGAAGCTTACCTGATCTCCAGCAACTACTGCTCCAAACAGGTGTAGCAGGCAACATTTCAGACTCTCCTTTAGATGCTCGCTCTCCTGGAAGCACTCTGTAAGGAGGGCAAACATGTAAATACACAAGTGTGGCTTTCCTCAACTTCCACCTCTTAAGTAAACACTGCATGAATTCAGATGCAGAAACAGCAAATTCTCATATTTTTTATGAAAGGAGGGTCGACGAAATCGGCAAAGCAAATAAGATAGGACCTTAACTATCACACACACACACACACACACACACACACACACACACACACACACACACACACACACACACACACACATGGTAGTAATTTTAGTTTTACAGCGGTCCCAGTCACCCATTAACTCATCTGTCAACACATCCAGCTGGGGAAAAGAAATCCGACATTTGGGCTCCGTGATGTCTACTTCCTTCATCCCATACATTTCAAAACAATTCAATTTAGTTCCCTGAATAACACTAATTACAATCCTACAAATTTAGACATAATATACAAACATGTTTAATGAAAGGAACAGTACTCTCACAGACTTGCTGCTTGCCCACAACCCAAAGCACACAAGCGGGAAAAGAAGTCTGGTTGAGCCTTGGGTGTTATCTTTTGTGATAAACCACAGCAGCCACACATTTGACACAGGACAGAAAGGAGTATTTGTTTAAAATGGCCCCCAGCAGCGCTGAAGTGGCTTGACAGATACTATTCACTATCTGCTCATCTCCACGAATGGTAAACAGAAAAAAATGCACAAAGAACGGATTCAGCAGGACCCAGAGAGGAAAGAGGGGGAGGCGGTGGGAGGGAGTGATGGCGTGGGAGCTCTTAGAAGAGATGATAGGGGAGGACAGAGGAGAGCACAGCTTATGGTCTGTAATCAGAACAGTAGTGGGATGTACTGAGAACTGCTTCTACATCCTTACTTGAAGAGGACTCTGAAGAAGGACCATATACACATTTAAAAATAAGTGCACACAGTGGCACACTGTAAAGTTCAGAGCAGCTGAAAGTTCTGCACATTTGATTCATATACCTCTAAAAAACACTCTGGTACATTGAAGGGAGTGGGAGTGAGGGCTCGAGTGAAAAGCAAGACACTTACGGTAAAAGAAAGGAACAAATTCAACAGTGAGGGGAGCTGCTTTGTACTTCTGCCTGCTCCTCTCTACCGTACCCATCTGCTGCTCCCTGGAAGGAACAAAAACAGCACACTGAGGAACAGTTCCTGATCATTTTCAGTACAACTCAATTTTATTTATATAGTGCCAAAAAACACAACAGCAGTCTCTTCAGGGTGCTTTACATTGTAGGGTAAAGACTAGGGGTGGGTTTTAATTATCGATTAAAATCGATTCTGAACATGATATCGATTCATTAAAATCCTGAATCGACTTTTAAATATAAATTTATTTTGCCCAAAACACCAGAATTTCTACAACCACAAAACAGTAAATGAGAGCAGGTACAAGGCTTCTGCACAAAAACGTGGACCCAACACATCCGAATCAGTGAGATGTCGCCTTTCTCACCCGACGGCACGTACGTGGACATGGACACGCTGTCGGGGCTGAAAGCCGACAGATCACTGATTTTGAAGTGTCGGCCAGCGCTTTGTGTTTACGTGTTTACTTATGTGTTTACTTTTTGTGCTAGATTCTGAAGCTGCAGGTTTTATCTCTCTCCAAACAATATTGACTGAACCAGCAGCCAAAGACGATCCAAACTACGCTTCACATTTCGCTTCACATAAACATCATCACGAATTTCCTCTGACTTTTGCTGTTTTGCTTCCACCACGATAAAAATCACACTTCCTGTAGAGCTCTCTCTCTCTCTAAATCGATAATCAAAACCCACCCCTACTTATTACCCACCAGTCTACGGTATCGGCCGCTGGTTTTTTTTTTGTTACTTCCGAAAAGAAAGCCTCATTTCTGCTGTTCAATACTGAACAAATTTAAACTTTTTAAAATTATGCAAAATTGCAAAATGCTTAGCTGTGTCTCTAATCAAACCTCTGTAACTTTGCTCTGCTTCACTTCGTTTTTGATCTACTGCACAACATTTTTAAGGTCATCTGCTATAAAAACCCAGACCAGGAAAACCGCCTTCATGTTTTTCTGTGTTTTATCCTTATTTACTTTGACACAAAGGTATCTGCTGTGATGTTTACACCTTTGATAAAGTCTCACAAATGTCAGCTTTCTTTTTATAGATATAAAAATATAGATATGGACTGATAAGTGATCAGAATTATAATATTTCTGACTATCTGAGGCAAAATTCCCCGATTTAAATCGAATCGAATCGATTCTAGAAATCAGTGACGATATCCAGCCCTAGTAAAGACCCGACTATAACACAAAGAAAACCCCAACAATCAAACCACCTGCTTTGAGCAAGCATTCGGCAAAAGTGGGAAGAAAAAACTCCCTTTTGACAGAAGAAACCTCCAGCAGAACCAGACTCAGCGGCAGGGCAGCCATCTGTCATGGCTGGTTGGGGGATGATGGACCCGAACTGAGCAGATTACCTAATCAAGGCAAAGTTAACCTTCCTTGCTGCATTACCATGCCAACTACAGAGCCACAGTTTAATATAAATTATTATCTGAATGACACACCTAGGAGGAAACAGACCAATGAGGAGTAAGCTTCTTCGTAAGCTATCAAGAGAGCACCTTCAGTAGGTTTGTATGTATTATCAGATATTAAAAGGTAAATTTTAAAATAAAAATCCCATCATTGCATATTTTGTAAATAACGCCTTCAGGAAATGACTTCTTTGCCATTTCTGCTGTTGGTGTTGCAGGATGGGGGACAAACTAACCCTCATCCCCTTTGCAGTTCTAGGAGTGAAAACTAAATCAAACTGCAGTCTGACTTTTGAAAATAAGAAAAATAATCTAAAGCAGTTTTATGTAAAGCAAAATCGTTTATTCCAACATAAAGTTTAGTCTTTAGCTTTAAAGAGTTTCCAGTCCTAGCTTTGCAAACCCAGAAAATAAATTATATTTATGGTTCTAGCAATGTTCACTTGTGCAAAGAACACAAATCTGATGAAAAAAATTAAATAAAAGACAAACAATGTGCGTTAGGATGTTTTACCAACAGTCTGATGACTGATAATGGAAAAAAATGACTACCAGTAATAAGATATGAGGTGTTATCAGCCACAAGAATGGGGAAACAGACTGTGAGACTAGGCACACCTACATGTGCAGTGAGCATTTGCCACCAAGTCAAAAATCCAAAGTGCAGCAGCTTGCTAGCACATAGCTGTTAAACACGGGGTGTTAAATTTCACTGTCAAGAATTATTTTAACTCCTTTTAGCCAAATAAAAACAGTCTGTTACTCTGAAGCGGACCGCGTTCCCCTCAGGTGTGATTGTCAGTAAAGCTAGATGTCGTTACCCGCACGTTCGATGCCTCCAGTTGTGGTATGGATCGTAGAGGCTCTCGCAGAATGCCAGTGCATGACGGACAAACTCCTCCGCCTGACTCTGGTCCGCCATCTCCTTCTCTTTGGTCTTACTCTTCAGCTGTAATAGAAACAGCCACATTACATACTGCACATACTATTCAGTCTCAGTGAGACTTTCTCTGTTTAATCAATACAGTCAGCTGTGTGTAAAAGTTAACCCAAATTTCTGTTACTGGGAGTAGGTAGCCAAGTAAAAGCTATTAGTTATTTCTACTCAGTTATTTCTGTTTTAAGAATTTTTTTTCATCTTTTACAAATTCAAACAGGTAAAAAGAAGGAAAAAATGCTTTTTTAAAGTAACAAGGGGAGAATCTCATTGCATGGTTGGAGGATTGTGACCCACTCTTGCAGAATGTTTGTGCGTTTTTTTGTTTGGGTTTTTTGGTAAAGGTCTTTGAGGATGTTCAGTTTGCATAAATGGGAAGACCAAAAGGTCAGGCTTCTTTTTGAACAGTGAATCATGCACAGCTGCTCTTTTTAGTCGAAGAATGAAAGTACAGAGGTGGATATTACAGCAGTTGGTCACCTTTAACTGAATCCATTCTTTCATCCAATACTGAAATCTTTTCCACCTACCCCAGTTACAATATAAACCAAAACCATAATCCATCCTCCTCTGTGCTCAAGCATTTGAGAGTTGTTCTTTTCATTGAAATAAAAGCTCTCCTCCCCTACCCCCAACATACCAAAGCAGTTTTTTTCCATCAGTCTAAAAGATTTGCTGGTGAGATGCATCAGGCTATGTTGACGGTGATTTTTTGGGGGGGGTAAGAATTAGAGATGGATCGATCCGATATTACGTATCCGTGGTTCAGGGGGTTGGGAAGCTCATCTTGTAAACGGAAAGTTGCCAGTTCGATCCCCAGCTCTGTCTGTCTTGGTCGTTGTGTCCTTCGGCAAGACACTTCACCTGCCGCCTACTGGTGATGGCCAGAGGTGTGATATGGCAGCCTCGCTTCTGTCAGTCTGCCCCAGGGCAGCTGTGGCTACAACTGTAGCTTGCCTCCACCAGTGTGTGAATGTGAGGGTCTCGAAAAGCTCGAGCAATCCATTATTATTATTATTACTGACCTAAATCACTGGATCGGATATCAGAGAGAAATAATCTGATCCATTAAATATCACAAAAGCACCTCAGAAAACTTGCGACATGGCGTAACTCAGCTCATAACCTTAGTACATCGGAGCAGTATACGTCACGTGATAGAGCGGCTGTGGCGTGTGAGACCTGTCGGCGGTCTGGTTGAGCATTTGTAGCCTCGCTACCAACCCGGCATTTCATCTCCGAGAAAGTTATCCCAGACAGGAGTAAAGCAAGTGTGTAAGTTCATCTCCGAATGTTTGTCCCACATTAAGCTTAACAACCGATATATGGAGCGACTGCCTCTTCTCTATCCCTCCCTCTCCTGTCACTACTTCAATCATGAAACTGATTAATGATCAGCTGATCGGCTTTTCTGTCGCGACTCCCGTCTCTCTTGTTCATTTATCGCCCACTTTGCACCAGAAAGAGGAAACCAGCGGCTAAACAACAGTAGCACGTTTAAGCTTGATAAGCTGTTGTTAGAATTTATTTAATATTATTATTCTACACCAGGATCCTTTTCTACGCACGGCTGGTAACTGTGCAGCAAAGTTTTACCAGGTGGGCCGATAGGGCATTAACAGGGAAAAGGGGGGTACAAAGAAATACTTTTCTTTCTTATTCTCATTTAAAATGTCCAGCTTTTAATAAATAATTATCTGAATCTTAAATCCAAAGTTTTAATCTGATGTAAAATGTATAGAAGCCCATTATTGTATATAGTAACTATTAAGTCTAATATACCCTAGTAAGCTATAGTACTTTTGGGAAGATACAATCCGTGCAGTCTGCAATTCTGTTGAAGAAAGATGTTGAATCTATTTAATTATTGTAGAAAATTAATTGATTTCTGTGCATTTTTTTTTTTTTAAACACGTGCATTAACCTCCTAGGCCCTGGCGTCCACATATGTGGACATCACATTTTGGGGTATTTAGACCAAAATACTCAATTTTGCTCTGCAAGAGCCTGATATCCACTTACGAGGACATTATACTGCTACTGTTCTATCAAAATTTTAAATGGATATCCTCATATGTGGCTCTTATTTTTCTTAGAAACAAAAATTAGGTAAAAAATAAATAAATTTTTTTCTAATTCTTTGTTTTTACATTCATCAGGTCCCAATCAGATCAAATATCAAAGAGAAATTAAAAATGCATGCCGTGGAAGAGTTCGGGTCTTAGGGGGTTAAATTAAAGTTCATTACGTCGATTAAGCATCACGAGGCGGAGGGTGGGGGGTGGTTCCCTTTTTCTTTTCTTTTTTTTGCTGGGGGTTGGCAACCCTATTAGTTAGGTTGTTTAATACTTCTGCTAAGTACACTTTAAAATACCAGAATAGGGAGGATGGTGCAGGTGTAAGGTTATTAGCTTGATGAGTGTTGCTGAACTATGAAACATCTTGGGTGCAGTGTACTTTTTGAATATAGGTATAACAGAATAGCTTTAGTGGTTTTTTTTGTTTTGTTTTTTTAACTTGGCTATGAACTTATACACAATGCAGCAAGATATAAAAAAAACAGTTTTATTAATTAAAAAATACACTATATCGGATTCATATCGGTAGATATCCAAATTTATGATATCGTATCGGACATGAAAAAGTGGTATCGTGCCATCTCTAGTGAGAATGCAGGGAAACGTTTCCATAAAGGTCATATTTGCAAACTTGTCACTGCACAGTAGAGCCGAGCACCGATCCCCTAATTTGCTAAATCATCTTTAAAGGTTTTCCATTAATTTTACAAGTAGTTTTCCAAGTTAGAAAGTAATTTTCTTGATGTTTTAAATCTTAATTGAAACTATGTGATAAAATGTTCAACTTCAGAGATCAAGCAGACATGCTGTCTTAACAATCATTATCTATATAATAAATAATAAGACAAGGAGAAGATTGTGCAGTGTATCTTTCTCTAGAACTACTAGAACAATGACTGCAAAGACAAAAAAATAAAGCAAATTAAATAAAAAAATGTCCACCATTTGAAAAAAATAGAATTGGTGCAATTTTTATGGAATTGTCTGTCAAACAGCATCAGTGGGTGACATTACAATGGCTACATTCAAGTTTTACATATGCTGTATGTTTATAACTGACATTCTCTGGACTTTTAAAACCATCACATCAGCTCACCAATGTCTCAAACGTTGGTCAAACAAAACAGAGCTCACATTTTTTGCATTGTCCTTCCTTTCCTTTCCTTTTTCAGTATAAAACAGTTTAAAGGTAAATAAATGAAATAATCTTAAATTGTGTTAAGGAAGGTTTCATCTTTAAGTCTATGACATTTTGGAGATGGGTTCATCTTCTGCTAAATTAATATTAAAAAGCATGCATATTAGATTTGAACTTCTAAACATTGAGCTTATTTTTCCACTCTAAAATAATACATTCTTCAAGACCACAGGACACAGAAATATGTGCAAAAGAAAAAGGGAGGAGTCAGACCTGCTGAATATAAAGTGTTGTCATGGTGATGATGTGATTGATGTAGGAGCAAGTACCAATCTCCTCCACATTGGATAGGTTCCTTTCGTAAACATCGAATCATGGACACACAAACACACAAGACAAGTCAACTGTTAACTTCTCCATCACTTACTTTGGAACACCTACTTCATTAGAGTGAAATTTCATCTCAGCAACTTTACAGCATGTGTATGTTTAACATCCTGACCTGCAGATGATGATGAGGAATTTGAGCAGCAGCAGTGCTAGGTTTTGCTGCTCGGGCTCCAGGCCGTCAGAGGCTTTTTGGACACACTGCAGTAACTGGTGGCGCAAAACCTGCAGGATGTTGTCTGGGAGGAGCGTCAACACCGGGGGAACCTCTTCTGGTCTGTAGACACAGAAGCATCGCAAGCACATAGCTGGATGAAAAGGAATGTCGACTCCATGTTTGTGTACCAGGATCAGCAGATTATCAAAGCACCATCTGCTCTCACCGCGTCGTACACATGCCTGGTGCATTCAGGCATTCATTACTAGAGAAAAAAATTGCATGACTGCTGCACTCTGTTCATATATGTGAGAGAGAATCCCATGGTAGGGAAGCAGATGTGACAGCTGCAGAGGAAGGGAATGAGATGAAGAGGATGGGGGAGAAGACAAATGGAGGGAAGAGAGGACAAAGATGCAAGGAGGAAGAAGAACATGACATCATTCAAAGGACGAAAAAAGCAAATAACAGGCTGGCAGATAAAAACCTTAGCCAATTAGACTGAAACACCCATATTCTGCCATCCTACTCCACCCAATCCTGTGGCTCTGCCTTGCTCATAAAATGTGACTGACTTCATAAGGCTTCAACTGAGGTTCATGCGATCACAAGTGGCAGAACAGCACAGCCACAGTGTTAACCAAGCTGCTCTAAAATCCTAGATACACGCTCTCCAATGATGAGTGGGTGTCTCTCACTTAACTGATTTGTGTCGGCATGGTGCTTTTGATGCAGAGCATCACCTGCAACAAAATTAAACCACTCTGCACAAAAGCATCTGTTGTGGCCATGCTATTTCAGGCTGCACTGTGGAAAGCTCACGATGACATACAAGAGGAGGTAGCTCTGAACCCGCTCCTTACAACTGATTAGATGGCACTGGTGTATTATTAAGTATATTAGCATATTAACATCTCGTTTGAATACAATTTAAATAAAACCCAAACCAAAACATAGCAGCAACCAAAATACCAAACTTGAGGCTTCGTTAGTAGTGCACGTACCAAAAGGGAACAACACAAATTGTGTTGGCAATCTACTTTGAAATAATTTGCTGATAAATGAAAACATTGTTAGCTAATAATGGTGCACATGCTAGAAATAAGAGCGTAAATTACCATCCTATTAAAATATTCCTCATCAAGAAGACAAGTCATTGTCAGTGTTTTCTCCTGCCAACCAGTGTGGTTTGGTTAAAGAATAAGAATGGGTTATTCAGTGTAAATGCTAATTCCGGTTTATGACCATTATATATGTTATACTGAAAGAAAGCTTCAGGCACTCAGCATTGCAATTTGCCACAGTTTACCTTGAAGGTGTCTTTTCAAAGTCTACATCGAGACATCGCTCGTAGGAGCTGATGAAAATCTCCAGCCATAGCTTCAAGTAGTCTGGATCCCTCTGAGAAAAGAACAGAAGGGTGCAGAGAGGAAACAGTATTTTTAGTTACCTTTGTAGACAAATGTGTCATACTTAGAATAAATAAATGGCTGACAGCGGACAGACTGTAATTCTATTGAATTTATTGTTGTGTGGTGTATGTGTGAGACATTAATGACTTTTCTGTGTGGAACTTCAGGAAGCAGTTGCTGGTAAATGTGAGGTCGACATCGGATTTCTGACTTTTGGAATACCATTGAATCCTGGCACCTCATGCATCCCTTCGTAGTTCTTTCAATGTTCCCCAACAGACATGTACGCATTTTGTCCTTTCCATACATACATGATTGCTTACCCACACACAACACATGATGCTTACGCTGAACTGCCCCATGACCTCCTAACTGTACCTCAAAATTGTTTCGCAGTTCCACTCTTCCTCACTGTCCAGTGAATGGTCCTCACAGGGATAGGAAACGGCAAACATGTGTATGCTTATATTGCGGGGGTCACCATTCTAGTCTGACATTTCATTCTATACTCAGCTGATGTACAAATCTATACGATTGTGGAATTCCTATTAAATATTTGTATATGAAATTTAGATATTTAATTTTACTTCTGCAAAGTTACATCAAGATTGGTTTTCTCATGTAGGAGGAACTACGGAAGACAGATACATAAAATCTTTACAATGATAATGGATTGGATTTATATAGCGCTTTTCAAGGCACCCAAAGCCACTATTCATTCACTCTCGCATTCACACACTGGTGGAGGCAAGCTACGGTTGTAGCCACAGCTGCCCTGGGGCAGACTGACAGAAGCGAGGCTGCCATATCGCGCCATCGGCCCCTCTGGCCAACACCAGTAGGCGGTAGGGTAAAGTAATGGCCTGCATTTGTATAGCGCTTTTCTAGTCCCTAAGGACCCCAAAGCGCTTCGCACTACATTCAGTCATTCACCCATTCACACACACACATTCACACACTGGTGATGGCAGCTACATTGTAGCCACAGCTGCCCTGGGGCGCACTGACAGAGGCGAGGCTGCCGGACACTGGCGCCACCGGGCCCCCTGACCACCACCAGTAGGCAAACATGGGGTTAGTATCTTGTCCAAGGATATTTGGCATGCA
This sequence comes from Pundamilia nyererei, assembly GCF_000239375.1. Taxonomy (NCBI): domain Eukaryota; kingdom Metazoa; phylum Chordata; class Actinopteri; order Cichliformes; family Cichlidae; genus Pundamilia; species Pundamilia nyererei. The sequence continues at coordinate 2,396,755 of NW_005187495.1, forward strand.
GCCAGGGGGCAGCCTGGGATCGAACCACCGACCTTCTGATTAGGGGCTGATCTGCTCTGCCACCTGAGCTACAGCCACCCCGTGTCTTGCCCAAGGACACAACGACCAGGACAGAGAGCCTGGGGATCGAACTGGTGACCTTCTGGTTACATATACGCTTCCCAACCCCTTGAGCCACAGTCACCCCATTATAAGATGACAATTGCCCTTAGAAAAATAGTCCAAAGACATAATGTAGCATGATGATATTTCAATTGAAACATGGATAAAAAAAGGATATTAATCTCACGCAGATTTGGTTGTTGAACTAGAGCACTGATGCTGGAGAGGACTAGCTGTTAGCCTCTGTGTTTACCTATGCTGTTAGACAAGCAGAAGGAGAATGATCTCAAGAATAAAACTAAGCTGATTTCAGTTTAAGCACACTACCTCTATGCTTATGTGCACATCAGATTTAGCTAATCACCCCACATCATTTAGGATTGAGTAAATATTTCCCAGTGCCTTTTCTACATTTGGCTCTGGTTATATTTGAAGCAAGAAAAACACATACATACACTTCTGGTCAAAATGTTTTAGAACACCCGAGTTTTTCCATTTTTTACGTGAAAACATCTAGTTTAAAATCTCATTGCACTCTGAAATGAAAGCATAGTACAAATAAGCAATTGGAGTTAAAAAAATAAATCAAGGAATCAATTTATAGACCAAAATGTATTTTAAACTTTTGACTAATCAAAGTAGCGACCTTTGGCAGATATAATAGCTGAACACACCAGTGGCATTCACTCTACAACAGAGATCAAATATTCTTCAGAAAGTTCTTCCCATATCTGTTGCAGAGGTTCCCAGTCAAAGAAAATTTTTAAATTATGAAACTGACAATTATGAAACTTTTTGCTTGTTTATTTATTTGTTTTGTCTTTTGCATACTGTGTCAAGCTTTCCTGTATATAATCATGTCCTAGATTTTGGAGAAAACAAGAAATTGATTAAAATTTTATTTAAAAAAAAAAAAATCAATAGATTCATATTTATACAAGCAGTGTGTTTATGTGTGTGTGTGTGTGTGTGTGTGTGTGTGTGTGTGTGTGTGTGTGTAAATTATGTGGTTCACACAACAAGCTGCAAAGTGTGACCAGACTTTCTGCCATCAGTTTTTACAGCATTGCTTCATATTCAGAAGCAACAGAATTTGAATTTAAGGTTTAGTGTATACAAGCAAAATAAGAATGAGAGGCCGTGGTTCCTGTAACTGATGGTGACACACGTGCGTTTTTTCTTAGGGTGTGAAAGCTAAAACTTGCGCCTGACTGAATGGAAAACAGGCCCGGCAGTGTTCCTAACAGTCACATTTCTAGCAGCCGGCTGACCGGCATTTCCTAAATTCCATGGAACAATGCCCAGAGAAAGATGGGATACCAGCATCAGCTGGAGATGAGGACTGGCCAGACAGGAACAAACAAGACAACACACACAAGTGACAGTGCTACAATAAATTACTCCGGAAATTTTTTTATTACTGTGACACGCAGTATTACATGTAATATGTTGCATTAGTAAATGCAACATATTTAGAACAATGCATTTTTTGTCCCTGCTACATCCTTTGCGCTATAACATTACATTTTCCTTACCTAATGCCTGACTTTGTTTGTTTTGCTTTATATAAAGAAAGACCTATGTATCATAATCAGAATGTAATAATCCAGAATTCAGGAAATAAAGTCTGATGTTCAAAATTTCTGGCGGAGGACATCCAAAGCCTTCACTGTGTCCCTCCCCATTGCTCACACAAAATCGATGCCAACTGGTCTGACCTGAGGACACTCAAAATGAATGGCTGCAAGCAACACGTACAGAAACATATTTTTCACATTGTTCATATAATCTCCGAACATTGAGCATAATTGATGGGTGTGTGTGGCAGTAACAGCATTTGCAAGTAGTATTGTTACAGCAGACACTGCAACAGGACTTCAACTAAGGATGATTTACTGTCTCTAATTAATCTACTGCTCATGTTTGGTTAAGTGCTTTGTTTAGAAAATGTCAAGTTAGTGTTTTGTTTGCTTAAAAACCAGAGCTGTAACAACTAAATACTTGCCAATGTCTCTTAAGAAAATTACTAAAATGAAAAAAAAAAAAAAAACCCCAAACAACAACATAAAACCCCCACACAAATCTGATCGTTTCAGCTCTGTATCACAGACCTAACTCTGAAAGCATCATCGATTCAGCATACACAAGTTATCTCTTGTTCAAGCACTCTTAACAGATGCTGTCATAAGGACTTTGGGCCATCTGGAGGGTGTGAGTGAGCAATCTAGGTCAAGGAAAACTGAAGAGTTAAACATGGCAGATTATAGCAACACTCGGTTTATTGAGCATTTGGTAGAGTGGTCTGACCCCTACTCGTTCAGAGGTCTTTAAATATTTAGATCGTGATTTGGTGGTAACCCCTCTGACCCCCTTTATAGAGTTAACTAAAAAGCCCGGAGCTTTTTAAAGGCCTTAGCATTCACTCTCTAGGGAACTGCCTACTGATATTATGACAATCAATCCAGTGAAAACTGTGTGAGAGGTAAAAGTTTGAGCCCGTTCAAGCCACGAGGAAGTACAAGAATTTTGAAGCGATGTAATGCTACTCCTCTTCTCGTTCTGTTGCTTCTGCCTAACGAAATTTGTACAAAGGGAGCTATAACAAGAACTCACATCATACAATGCCCGTATGCAATATATGTAAAATTAGGGCTGCTCAATTAATCGAATTTTAATCACGATTACGATCTGGGCTTTCAACGATCATTAAAAATGACTGAGCCGATTATTAGCCCCTCCCTC
>NW_005187495.1:2400467-2401667 GCF_000239375.1 Pundamilia nyererei
TTCTCCAAGTAGAAATATATGTTAAAAAACAAAAACAAAAACGATTTTCAATTTTTTTGTAGTTTATTGCACTTTTTTGCAATTAATGTAGTTACTATGGACTTAATGTATACATATTATTAAAATATGGGCTATAACAGTTGTACAGCAACTTGAAATGCTCCCACAAATGGCACTACAACATGTAAAAAAAATAATATAAGCTCTGGCGGACTTGGTTCTATGGTAGGTCTTAAAGGGTTAAATAAATATCGTCAAATAATCGAGATCTCAATTTGAAAATAATCATGATTATCATTTTTGCCATAATCGAGCAGCCCTATGTAAAATAAAACTGATTTTGATTGGATGTTAAGTAACTCTGTATTTGGCACTTTCTCATTGCTGTGACTTCACTTATATGGGAGCTCAGAAAACATCCCATCATTCCAAAGGCCGACAAACAGGAAGACCGACTTGACAAATAAATAATGGAATAATTCACTCCAGTGACTTTTATCCAGAGTGTATATTAAAGACTGATGCCGTTACCATGACGCCACCCATTGGTTTTGGACTCTACATTCTGAAGCCTCAAATTAGCATTTCGGCTGCCACCCTTTTAGCTTTTTGGAGCCAGAAGTTGTCATTGCCAGCTGTAGTCCAAGCTACCACAAGACCTAGAGAAGCAGTTGAATATTATGATTTGTAACCTAGCCAAACCAGCTGCAGCTGGAAAGTAAAACTTGACACATAAATCGTGAGGCTGGTTATGAGTGACAGAAAGATGGGACATTAAAATTATATTATACTGAGGATGGGGTTAAAATAAGTCACAAAATATACTCATACAGGCAGCCAGCCCATATAAAACCTATGTTCGTGAAACGGTGAAGGAGAAGGCAATTCATAAACCAATTCACAAAACTCCTTATCAAATCACTGCATAAACAAAAAGAGTTTGCAGACTACTAATTCAGAACTAAGGAAAAAATATTAGCTGGAAAAAATAGAATCAGTGTTTCTTAGCCAGCACAGCCCCTGGCTACAGAGGGGGAGACTGCTTCTGTCTGCGTGTCAGAGTGGGAATCAGCCAGCGCTGTGCTATTCCAAGTGAAGTCATCAGAATAATCCTGTGACGCTGACCTCCGTCTGCGTGTGTGTGTGTGTGTGTGTGTGTGTGTGTGTGTGTGTGTGTGTGTGTGTGTGTGTGTGTGTGTG
>NW_005187495.1:2403880-2422200 GCF_000239375.1 Pundamilia nyererei
ACCGGTATTACCGTGAACGGTATAATATGGCCCAGCCCTATTGGATGGTGCCCACACTGCTCTTTAACCAGAGCAATAAACAGTCTATTGTCTTAATGTACATATGAATGCTGCTGCCAGGAAATTAGAAGATGATGATTTAAGCCAGTAGTTTCCCTCTCAAGTGAGTTTGTGGCTGAATGACTGTGTGTATGTCTCTTAAAGAATGTCCTCTTTTAGGCAGCAGCTTGGGAGCACAGATGCCCATTGAGGGTTTGTACTGTGGCAGGCAGGGGACACACCCTGCTCTACATTGCCCTGTTTATCCTCAGCCTTCATCACAGCCCCCCCCCACACACCCACACACACACACACCTTGTCCAGCCAGACTCCCACAATATTCTTGTGTCCCAATGTGTATACAGACAGTTCCCATGAGAGAATCACATGCCTCTATGATTTAGTTCATTATCATATTAAATTCTATGCCCAGCTACATCACAATCCCAAATATCTGTTTAAACTGACCTCTGTAAACCTTCCAAGGTCAACAGCAACACAGACCAATGCACGTCCTTCTTAACAGAGAAATCCCCACTGACCCAGACTGGATTTATCAATAGCTCTCAGTCATTTCGAATGTCAGAGACATGCATGAACGAAAAGAAAAAGCTGAAGGGCTAAAGAGAGACCAATGCTGGATTTTCTAATTGTTACTCATTTTTAAAAAAAACAACAACAACAACAACAAAACGATTCCTTCTGGAGTCTATTCTCATTCTTGACCATCCATTTATTTTCTACCACTTATCTGGGTCCAGGTACAGTCTAAGCAGCCATGCTCAGACGCCACTCAACCAATCACCACCTCCAGCTCCACTGTGGGAATCCAAGGCATTCCCAGGGAAGCTGTTTCATTCCTAGGGCATTAAATACTGCTTTTCTGTCAATGCTCTATAACTCTAAAACTGTATGTCGTCATTTTGCCAGGATCTTTAGTTGTATCGTTTTGACTTGATCTGTTATGAGATGCTAGACAGGCGTGGTCAGCCAGCTGGTCGGGTGGCAGTTCAGGGGAACCTGGTTAGGTGGAAGTGGCATAGAGTCGCTGAAACCACAATGTTTAAAGGCCTCCTCCCTTTAGATTTAATAGACGGCTGTGGTTTTTCTGTTTCTGCTGCCATACAGGCTTACAGCACTACCCGTCACTCTGTGACAACTCCTCTGGCCATGACATAAGTGCCAGAGGTGGGTGGGTGGGTGTGTGCGTGTGTGCGTGCGTGTGCATAGGGGTCCACACTGCACGAGGCACGTCTGATACACCCTGTTAGTGACATCAGTGTTATGCCAGAGATATTCATAGCATGGAGGGAAAATGAGAAGCAAGAACTGCACCAGGGAAGAAAGTTAGCCTGAGGGAGCAAACTTCACGGAGCAGCTCATTCAGTAAACCGAAGCCTGAGTGCATGAGCTTGTCAGACTGCGTGAGGTATGGCGTATGCACATGATTATTTGTGTGTGTGTGTGTGTGTGTGTGTCAGCACTGGGTAATCTACTTGACCAAATATGTGAAAATCTGAAACCTTGCACCATTTCCAGCTTGACTCTTTTGCTTCCGATTTCCACCAATGCTTTCACTGCATGCTGATTCCCATAAGAGCAAGGGTTTATGCAAATTACTGGCATTTGCTCCAATCCAGTGAAAAAGCAGGGTGGTGTGGGGTGACATCACACAGGATGATGGTTCTGTGAATCCCCTGTGTTGTGGACAGTTGAAAAAGAGAGTGAGGACTGTTCCTCTTAAGTTACCAGAGTCAACTTTAAAGCCACAGGAGGGTAAAATGTTCCCTGTGCTTGGTTAAATCAAAAAGGCTTTTCTGCAGCACATAATGGCCTTAAGAGCGGAACTGGCACGATTCAGGAATCTGCTAAACCCTCCACTGTCTGACAAGCCCTTCTGGATAAAACACTGGCGAGAGAGCAGAGCTACTGCGCCACTGTATGCCGGCAGCCACCAGCCGCTGCTGGGGGACAACACTATGGCACGAACCAATGACAGTCAGCGAAGAGGATCGCTCGTTACATAAGCATCTTGGCTGTTGTCTGCGACCTCTCTGCTTCACTATAACTCAGAGAAGCAAACTGGAGTTAGTCTGCAGATTCTCATTGAAATGCATACAACATAATAACTGACATCTACCAATACATTAATTTAGAAGCTTTAGAAGCTTTAAATAATGAATACCAACAGTACTTTTCAAACAATGTAAATATAATCATACAGACTAAGCTTTTACTATGTTTCCCAACTATTCCCTACTAGCAATATATAATGAAAGGTCAAAGATACAGTAAGCATTCCTTTGACCTTCTGACTTTAAGGTAAATATTATTTTACATAATAGTGTTCAAAACTTTAGAGTGCACAGCCTGAAACTACACTGGAGGACAAAATACTACATTCTGCCCACCTATACTTCCCTAAATACTGAAAACAGCACCAAATGTGCATCAATCTGTGGTAGCAAATAGTCCTAACAATTGTTATAAACTACAGTCGACAACCGTTTCAGGAAATGAATGAAACAAAACAAAAACACTATAAACACACATTTGTCATTCAACAAGGGAAAACAAAGGCCAGTATACCAGCAACATATGGTGCTGAGTGTAATCTGAAGGCACCTAATTTATTATTTGTTTTTTCATAAATTACCCTACCCAAAGAATAAACATGATGTATAAATAGATAAAGCTGTGATGTTGTGCCTGTGTTCAGATATGGCTAATATGACCTGATACATACACAAACACCAACTCCTGCACACTTCTCCACACTGGAACTGATGCTACAGCTGTTCAACCAACAATTTCTGACTTCATCAGTATGCCAAAAGGCCAGCTGCCACTTCTGGCTTAAAGTGTATTCAAAAGTAGTTTTATAATGCCATAAGTCAAACTTCTAGGAGAGACACACGTCTGTCTAAACACAAAATTGCCTCTTCCTCTTTCAGTACCAGGAACCAAGTGGTCAGGTGAATGATAATGATTCAGAGAGAGATAATCAGAAAGCAGACATCTGACTGACAGAACAGGACGAGCTGGTTCTCCCAATGGAGCCGAGGGCTGGTTGTGTTGTAAAAGTTTCTACTGTCAACACCACTCACCTGAATGACTCTTTCTTAGACAACAGTGCCAGTATTAACCTCTGACACTAAAGGCTACCATGACTCTACTGCTGTCAGTGATTAACCAGGCAAGGCACATGAAAGAGGTGTGTATCAGGATGAGTACACAAATATGACAGATGCCTCCAAAGTCATCTAACTGAGTCACATAGTCAAGTTTCAGGAGTAAATACAGCATTCAGGATAACCATTAAGTCTTAAAAGTGTTATAATATTGCAAATTACTAACTCTATGATAAATTGCATTATCATTGAAAGTTGAATTAGAGGTTATTATAAAGTTTAAACTATAGCTTAAATGCAGTACTGTGTGTTTTACTAGCATTTCATTGCAAATTAGGCAGTTGTTTCATGTATTAATTGTTTTTTACTGCTAATGTTTAAAAGGACTCCAACCTAATTCGAACAGTAGATTTTCCCTGACGCTCTTTGTTGCCTCTAACAGCATGTGGTCTGATTTCAATGTCAAGGACTTGAATCAAATTTTCCATGAAAATCCAAAGAATGTGACGTTTATGCTTATTCCCATTGCCTTACTCTGGCTCCCAGCACAACAATTCAACACAAGCTCCACATACAGACAACAAAACAAACACAAAGGCTGTGGCATCAGATAGAACTTAGCTAGTGACACCGTTAGTGAGAAAGCAAACTAGGTTTAGCCAACTAGCTGCTAGTTAGGCATTATGTAATTTGTGTGAATTTGCAGATAAGTTAGGTGAAAATGGCTATAAAATAGCTATATCTATGTAATAAAGCCCATCCTGGAATTTGGCCATCAGGGGAAAGCTGGTTAGCGTCAGCAGAGTGTTCGAGTCAAACTGTTTGGTTTTCAGGACCAAAACCTGATGCCCGAGTCATCTTTCTGGCTAACGGACAGTTGTAGCTTAAGGGTCAGAAAAAGGAAGTTAATGTGGAAGAGATTTAAAAACAAAACAAAACAAAAACTGAAATAAATAAATGAAAAATTTATCCTGAAGACCACCAAATGACATAAGCTGTTGTTGGACAAAACTATTTAGAGTTAGAGACCTATAGTTCTCTGTAGTGACCTCACTCCTGAGTTTATAATCATTTTGTAAATCTTGCTTAAATTGTTTTTCAGAATGGGTCTGGAATGGATGTTCTTTGGGTAATCACTTGTCAATTATAAGATGTTAGCCAAAAGAGGAGCACTTTCACAGTCAGAGCTGCACTTCTTCATCCTGTTTTTTTTGTTTGTTTGTTTGTTTGTTTTTGTGTAAATAAAGATGAGGAAAGAGGAAACACTCATATCAAGGCTTCATAACTGGACATTGGGTGACATCACAGTAGCTACGTTTTTGAATCTTTTATACTGTCTCTGGGCTAATGTGTAGCTCGTTCTCATACCTCAGCTGGTCATCTTCAACAAGCTGTTGCCATGCTATCACTGTGACTAGCAAAGTCATATATGAGTTGAAATGGCAGTTGGGGATGTAAATGATGTAAAGTCATAAAGCTAAATAGTATCGACTTTTCACATTGAAAGCCAACATGGGGGCAGTCAGTCAGCCAGCTAGATGTAACTTAGCTACATAGCAAGTGCCTACCTGGTTGCTTCATCCAAGTCAACCTTGTTCTTTTACTGATACTTAATATACACACAGCTGGTCTCCTAGCTTTTGGAAAAATACATGAATAATAATCAAAGGCAGACTTGAGTGTGTCCACCGTTTTGGCCAATAAAGGTTTGAACGAACTGCCCGCAAAGACCACTTCACTTAGCAGCCATGGGTGTTATTAATAAATTAATAAGAGCTCCTTTAAGATCAGGCTTCCTACACCATTTCATAAAGGAGCGCAAAGCTTTTGCAGAGCTCACTGAATAAAAACAAGGACAGAGCACCGTCTGCCCTTCAAACCGTTTAAGATTTTCTAATGACCTGCAGAAGCCCTGAAAACAAGGAAACTGTTTCGCTACTTTGCAATGAGAAAGAGTTGGGAAGAGAAAGTTGTGATAAGAGGCCGGTCGTAGTTGACCACTTGGTGGGACACAGTGTGGCTGGTCTCAGAGCTCAGACAAGAGTCAAGCCTCAGAAAGAGACATTCCTTGACCAATTTAGACCATGTGACTAAAGGCTAGACAACCCACACACCCACACACAGACCATATCATTAAAATGGTCTGCCCCATACTGTGTAGATCTCCCTAGTGTTGATTTAACAGGCTCTGGGCTTCAGAGGTGTCCTTGTCAAATAGCATTAGTATGAATGCAAAGCTCCAGTGTATCCCAGCATTGTAACAAGATCAACAATGATTCAATTCACCTGTACGTGCACATGTATATCATATATATTACAATGCATCTCTCGCCACATCTCTTTTGCTTCATGCAGACATAAAGATTAGCTCAGTGGACTCTGGCTGAAAGCCAGGCTCGAATGAAATGATCCTTCCCTGCATTATAATGCTCAGTCAATGCAAAGAAAAAGTCCTGCTAGAGCAAATGTAATGTATATGCTCACTTTTTCACAGGTGACTGCAACAATCTCAGAGACCCCAGGCACCCAGCTCGCTGGTATTAAACACTCTGTGTGTGTCAGCATTCAAATGCTTTACTTCTCAGGATGAGGATTATTGGATGTCGTAATCTAAAAATAAGTGTAACAGCTTCACAGCCCTCCACACTTCTCAGAGGGCTATGCACGGTGCGTTATTGTGAGGGATTACTGTGGGAGGTAGGTAGTGTGACTGCAGCCAGGCTCACGTGAGGAGCGGCTCAGGCAGCCCGTTTTGATTGGACGGCAGGATGCGCGCATGCTTTATCACAGGGTGAATTAAATCTTGCCAAGAGCTGACTCAAAGGGTGCTGTCTCTACTCTGGCGTGCCTTCATTCATCTCTACTGGTAAAGTAAGGGAGCATTAACAACATATCACGACCATGATACATTTAAGAATGCATCCTCGCTGGGGTTGAATTTAACATTCATTAGAAACCACATCCACCTGACGTTATGACAAAATGTGTCCTCAGTGAATTAATTATTCATTTATAAACATAATGTGTCTCGCTGCAATAATTCCTTCAGGATCTACAAGCAATTTCATTAGTCTGCCTTTTACCGCAATGCACTAATTGTCTTTGCCTTCAACCTGTCTGTCAGCACAGGCTGTACTTTCTCATAACCACAGCCTGTCAGAGCAAATGGGCTTAATCTGTTGCTAGACTTCAAAAAACATAAATAGCATGAGTGAATAACCCCCCCCCCTGGCAATTGCCAGGGAGGAAATGCCCTCACTCGGTCCATTACTTCACACCAATGACATTTCCACAGGGGAAGTGTGTGTGTGTGTGTGTGTGGAAAAGGAGAAACCTTACCTTGGTGCAGTAGAGCATCCAGACTTCATACAGTCTCTCGTTGGATGCCATGGTGCCAGTGAGGGGCACCCTCGGGCTGCGGTGTCCACAGAGGTCACTTCCCTGGTTGCTTCATGGTTCCCCGTCATGAGCTAAACGGCTTCATTGCTTCAGTGCTCATGACTTACCAACTCTGACAAAGGTGTGATAGTCCTTTTAAAAAGAGTGGGGAAAGCTGTGCAACGTGTTGAGGCAACAGCCTGATAGAGGGAGACTTTTAAAAAATATATTCCATGGCAAAGGAGAAATGTGAAGCCCCCGGAGTGCAATAGCTGGAATTTCTGGAGCAGCTGGGCCTCGACTCCCACTTTTTTCCCCCTCCCGATTCTTCTTCTTGGAGGTATTCCCAGCAGCGTTTGCGCTATGAAGGATAACAACACAGACAATTGCATATGATGGAGGCGGATGTTTGGTCACTGTAAGCCAAATGGCAAGGCTATCGACCGCAAGCAACAAAATACTTTCAGTAACGTTACTCCCTGTGTACTTTGAGCAGCCCAGCTGGCTCCGAGCTCAGATGTACTGTGGCGGTCAACTACGCGACAAAACACATACATATACACATGCCTATTTTCTACTGTGTGCTCTTCTGATAAGCTGAATAACTAGCGTATTCCGTACAGTCTCTTCGGCCACCCTGGGCAAACACTGCTGTGTAGTTAACCTTACCTGACCAAGCTACAAGCTAGCTGTCTGTCAAAAAAAGAAGAAGCCTTTTTCTATTTTTTAAGCCACCATTTCTCCTCCTCCTCATGTGACACAAACGCTTCATCCGCCAATGCCTGCCCGGCTACAGAGGGTTCACATGAAAGTAATAAACCGATAAAAACACCAGAAATAAAAATAGACCTATCGATAACTTGCAGACCGCTCACCTGTGCAAAGAAAAGACCAACTGTCACTGACACCGTTTCCAGGGTAGTTGGTTTTACGTCCAGCGTCCGACAACAAGGACGCACAGCGACTTCCTGTGGACTAACGCTTTGACTTATTTCAAAAATAAGAGTCGACTGATTTCTATAAAATAAACATATTTTATTTAGCTCCAAAATTTGGAAAACACCGGTGTTACAACTGCCAAAACTGTAAACACTTTCATAATCAAAATGTCATAAATAAAGTAGAATACTTTAATGAAACTAAAATAATTACACATAAAAAGCTAAATATAACACTATAAGGAGCTTATTAAGTTTATGTGATGTTTATTTCAAGGGAGCCACAATTTTACTCTCCCTAAATGGAGGGTTGTGGTCTATCTTGCTGTCATAGTAGGCATATAGTACCATTTAGGAAAGTGTAATGGCTCGAAATAACAACATGTTCCTATAGTTATAAGAACTAAAGACATGCCTAATATGTAGTCCAAAGCAAAAGCAAGTGTAAAAAGGAATATTGTAATATTGTACTTTTATTAAACTAGACTTTACTTCTCAGTACTTCATATACTGTGTACAGTATAACAAGCGTAAAAGGGGATTTTAATTTGGTGGGGGAACCGGATAAACAAGAGACTGCAGCGTCTAGCACGAAAATACAAAAACGAGCCACTCGAAGGCGTTCATGAAGGCAAGGGTGTTTTTTTTTTTACTTATCGTTTAAAAATGAAGCTGTTAAACAGTGACGAAATATGCTTCTGATGAATATGACACTATTCAGAGTATTTGCGACAGTTTTCACTCACTTACGTTGTCGATGTGGACCTACGTGGTTGCTAGGGGTTGGGTTACGGTCTGTTTGTTTTGATATTCTATTGCCGCCCAGTGGAGCAGAGAAAAACTACAATTTTCAGACCTCTAGAAATGGTCATATGCAGAAAGAATTAATATTGCCGCTACTACTACTACTACTACTACTACTACTACTACTACTACTAATAATAATAATAATAATAATAATAATAATAATAATAATAATAATAATAATAATAGCAATAATAATTGATGTTCCTTCTGTCACTTAAATGCGTCGTGGGGGGTTAATGAGTGAAATAAGTATTGGCTACCCAAGCAAAAATGAGTTATTATTGGAGGAGAAATCCTTGTTAGCAAGCACAACTCTAAGACGTTTCTTGTAGTTGGTCGCCATGTTTGGACACATCTCATGAGGGATTTTGGCCCACTCCTCTTTCCAGAAACTCTCTAAATCCTTTAGGTTTCCTGGCTGTCATAAACTTAAAGCTTTGGCTCTCTCCACAGAAAATTCTGCATGACTGAGGTCAGGCCTGGAGGCCACTCCATGACCCTAATGTGCTTCTTTAGCCACTCCTTTGTGGCCTTGGAGGTATGTTTTAGGTCATTGCTGGCTGAGGGAAGGAGGTATTCATCCAAGATTAAAGAGTACATGGCTCCGTCCATTTTTCCCTCAATGGATTGAAGCTGTACTGTACCCTTAGAAGAAAAACAGCCACAAAGCATAATATTTCCATTTCCGTGCTTGACTGTGGGAATGGTGTTTCTTGAATCATAGTCACCATTGATCACTGATCACTGATCATCTTCCCACCAAGCTTCTTGCTGATGGTCTTGTAGCCCATTCCAGCCTTGTGGAGAACTACAATCTCGGCCTTGACATCCTTTGACAGCCCTTTGTGCTTGCCCGTGGTGGTGGAGAGGTTGGAATGGGAAAAATGGATCCTGTGGACAGATTTGCTTAATACAGTGGTTCCCAAACTTTTTTTGCTAGGCCCCCCTTTGTTTTACAATAAAAATGTTCGCGCCCCCCCCCTCCCGCGCGCGCGCGCACGCACGCACACCCACAAACACATCCTCCAACCACACGCACCCATATTTTGCTCCATTGCGGTTTATTTCACAACTTAAACATTTAGCAAACAATTAAGCAAATACAAGTAATCTGCAATAAATTACAGGTAGTAAGAAAGTAAACTACTAACTCTTTTACGCTACGTCCACACCTACACGGGTATTTTTGAAAACGCAGGTGTTTCGTCCACACGTAAACGGCGTTTCCAATCACCGAAAACGGATATTTTTTTTAAAACTCCACGTGGACGAGGAATACAGAGTTGGTCACCAAAGGTATGTGCCTTTTTTCACGTCACGCTATTGTTTACATGAGATGAATTGCAGAATGGCAGATAGAGACAAAATACTGTTACTGTTAATCTGACTATCTGCAGGTTTTACACGCTTACATATACACACGCAGTTACTGTCCCTCCATTTACAAAGGCAGAGGCGTCACGGTGTAATTATTTTAAGCGTAGTTGTTTTTTTTCCTGTGTAATAATATTCAACATTGCTATCAATACATTTTTCAAAAAATGCCTCTCTGTGCAAAATGGGTTTAAAAACATAAACAACTGTGGGATACTGTTTGTCCGGGATTTGAAGCGAGGGAACAAATCGTGGCAGGATCAGCCTGATATGTCAGGAGTAGTTAGTCATTACAACAAGTGTTTGTGAACTAAAAATCAAGAATGTGGGATACTGTTTGTCCGTGATTTGAACAGCCCAGTGCTTCTCCCGATGAAGGGAAAACCAATTCTGCAGGGGAGACCTACCTTGGCACTTGTGTGCAGGTGAAGCCAAAGGGAAGATATGCTTCACCATATTTTCTAGTCTTTGGCTTATAATGAAGTTGGTTTGGAAACATATTCAGCCATGCTTCATCTCCTGCTTTGCGTTTGCTTCTTACTTCTGTAGCAGGGGGGATACTCCCACTAGGTTTATATCTGGGACTCTCCACCATTTGACCTTAGAACTGAAGAAGCTTCTCGGATGAGAGGTGAAACGTCTTCAAGTAACTTAAAGAAGTCCAGACGCTTTTCTTTGCAAGCTCCTTTGACTACGATGACCTGGATGACTGAGAACCTTCACAGACTTCTGTAGCTTGTGCATTGCTGGGAGTCTCTTCCTGTTAAAAGGGAGTCCTTTCTCCTCACACTTGCCAAGCGTCCCTCCAAGATGATCAGCAGAACATCTATGAGAGAGACCTGCTGGAGTTCCCTCTAGTACCTACCTAACTTTGAGAGAGCATTGCATATAATAACAGACCACTTTGCTACTCAATTTTCTTGACGTTTGAAAAATAACCATCTAAATTTATTTGTTAGTATTAAATATGTCTCTCACAACGTAATGCAGCGTACTCACATTCAGAGTGTCGCATTCACCATACATTCATACAGTGCTTTATTCTATGACTTAAAGCACTTTATCTACCTAACATACACATAACATATTTTATAATCACCACTTAACCTAAGATGCATGTCTTTGGACTGTGGAAAGAAGCTGGAGTACTAAAAGAAAGCCATGCAGGCACAGGGAGAACATGCAGACTCCACACAGAAAGGCCGCAGCTGGTAGGTTTGACCCACCTGGGACCTTGTTGCTGTGAGGCAACAGTGCCAACCATCACACCACCAAAAGACAAAAACTGCAAAAAGATTTATGACCACAAGTTGGCAAAACATTCGGTATCATTTTATAACACATGTATATATAAGGCTCATACAGCTACCATATTTGATATGTACTGTAAGTCACAGTTTTCATACACAGTACACTTAATCACAGTTACAGAGAGATCACTGTATTCTAAATGCACGGTTCAGTAAAACAAAGGCATTATTGGAGAAGTGGTCATAGAGCACAGTAGAAATCTTCTTTCCACGATTGGGACAGGAAACTTTGTTTTTCTATTTCTACCTGTGGTTTCTAACTACTACATGGAACACTAGATATATTCTATTGCTCATGTATTCTATTGTTCATAGCACAGTCCCCCCCCCCCCCCTTCCCCTTTATGACAGGTTTTAAGGATACTATACAGGAACTCTATGTGCATATATGTTCAAGCCTACAGCAGGAATGTATTTACACAGCTGATTGTGGATGTGTTGTTTTGTTGTTCTGCTCTTTAAACAATGTAACCTGTGGTAAAACCAAAGAGTTTAATTTTTGAATATAAAAAAATAAGTATATGTCAACAAAATATTATATATATATATAGGGAATAACCAAGGCCTCAATTTAAGAACTTTTCTTAAAATTTGGTGTCAACAAAACATTTAATAAAGACTTGCCATGAAACAAACTAGCTCGCTGCAGGCAAGCTAACTGGTATGCAGACTAATCTTTTTTTGGCTGTACAGTATTTTTTACGCTTTGGCAAAACAACCGTTAAAAGCTTGCCGGATTAGATATTAGTAGTTTCTGTTTGCATGAGTATAAAGGCAACTTCTACTGCCTTACTTTGTCACTGAAGAAAACTTGAACATTTCTAACACAGATGAATATATATGCACATATGTTTAAATCTCACGTAGTGTACCTTTCACTATTCACAGTCTAAAAACACAGTGCCTTAAAGTGGACCTATTTTGTTTTTTTTCTATTCTTGGATTTGTATCATGTTAAAGTAATACCGTCATCCCAGGTTGTGAACACAGAGGAGTTAACGAAGGGCAGCCAGTCAGAACAAAATAGGCTTAAGTAGAATGGAAATGGTCAATTTTAGACACAACATGAACAGAGGAGTAGCACAAAAGCCCAGGATGAGACAAATAAGGGAGACTTTGAACTGTGAATCATGCAGTGGAACTCTGTGGAGCTGTAAAAGAGCATAATAGGTCCACTTTAAAGAAAATTCAACACAAACATGATATCTTACAAAAAGTGGTTACTATTAAGAAATAACTTCTTGGTTGTACCAGAGTCACCCACCTGAAAGAAAAAATGCAAACATGGATATAACATTTAAAAAACAACAAAATGCTCACAAACACATGCACAACTGTTAACAGGGGGGGCTTTTATCTCAGAGGAAGTGCGTGATTATTAGCAAGCAACTTGTTTTTTTCTTATTCCTTTCGCTCGCTGACGGCCCATTATTATCGTTACTATAAAATCAGAGCAGCTTCTTTGTTCCAGCACTTTCACAATTGCCTCACCACTCTGTGACCCAAAAAGTTGCCTTCAAAAAGCATAAAAAACAATTTAAAAAGGCTCAGAGAGTTGGGTTAATAATAAAAATTAAAAGCACAGTAGAATTTGGCCTCATTGCTTTTCTTTGATTGTCTTGTGTTTGGCTTGCTAGTCAATGGAAGTGTAGATGCTGCAGTTAGGAGAAATCCCAAACGGCCTCAGTGGAGTCGGCGGTGGCTGACGCTGGAGTGTGACAGGAAGGGGTGGGGGGGCTGGATACTGGAGGGTCCTCAGGACTGGCGAGGGGCACTGCTGGGTACATGAGACTGAGGAAGGAGTCACTGGTGTGCCTCTTCACCTGTAACAGAACAGAAAGTCCCTGCTCAAACATCAAGTTTTCAAAATAAAAGCCTACTCTTTTAAATTTATTGCCTTTGTTCTGTTTTTGGAGTTTTGCCTTCAAAGAAGACGCCCGACTGAAGAAACCCACCTGCTTGAAGAAGGCGTGGGTCAGCAGCTCAGATGCTGATGGCCTTTGGAAGACAAACAGAACCAACACCAGCATTAAAGTCTGTGTGTCTGTGCTGTAGGTGAATGTGGTTGTATTTCTTTTTAAATCCATCTGACTGCTGATTCACTGAAATCACCTGCGCTCAGGCTGCTGCTGCAGACACAGCTGGACCAGGTTGTGGAGGGTGGCAGAGTGGTTTTTGGGTCCGGGGCTTTGAGGTCGGTCCGTGGGAGGAGCAGTGGTGCTGTGCGTCAGGCTCCCCGTGGCCACACTCTCCCCAATGCCGGAGTCCACCCCAGAGCGCGACACCTTCAAACCCCCCAACTCTCCAAGCGGGAAGGGAGCCACGTCCAGCAGGCAGCAGTGGGAACCGCGCAGCTTCTGAAGCAGCATCTGAGTGGCAAGATTCACACACTGACACAAACTATAGACAACGATGTGTAGCTACACATTCTTCTAGAGCAGTTTGGGTATAGCTGATTACCTGAGTGGGTGGCATGTCCTGGAAAGGCACCCTGCCGCTGACTAGCTCACAGGCCACAATGCCCAAACTGTAGATGTCTGACTTGACTCCATAACCGTGCAGGTCCTACTGAGGACAACACCAAAGAGGAGACGTATAACAGGCTAAATTTTAGTTAAAAAAAACAAACAAAAGAAAATCGAAAGAAAAAACAAACAAACATAATTTTTGATGATTTTTTTGATCCAGTATTTGGTCCTCTAAATACTGTCATCTAGCACAGAACCTTCAACCATCCTACTGATCAGCCAATAGAACAAAACTCGGCTTAAATGGAGATGGAATTAAAAAAAGAGCATGTGTGTAGGGTGAGGAGCCCTCTTACACACACATACACGTTTGTTTGGCTATTGTTGTGTGGACTTTATATGTAGCCACTTTGACTTTGACCACTGGACTATCTTGGTGTTTAGAAAACAAGCGAGGAACTCACTGATGAAGTGGCATGCTCACCTGTCCTAGGGAACATCTGCAAATTTTAGCTAATAAAACATATGTTTACAGTCTTCCCAAAGTGCTGCACTAGTAAGATCTGATATCCTTGTGTTGGTGTTGTTTCTGCATCATCATTGGTCATTTTAACTGACCAATCATGTTGTCTGACTATTCAGTTAGGATTAGCCAAGAAGTTAGCTAATGCTATTAAAAACCCAACCGCTCGTGGCAGATGGCCCCGCCCCTCCCTGAGCCTGGTTCTGCTGGAGGTTTCTTCCTGTTAAAAGTTTTTCCTTCCCACTGTTGCCAAAGTGCTTGCTCATAGGGGGTCATATGATGGGTTTTTCTCTGTATGTATTATTGTAGGGTCTACCTTACAATATAAAGCGCCCTGAGGTGACTGTTGTTGTAAGTTGGCACTGTATAAATAAAATTGAACTGAATTGAAAAGCCATCATTAGCAAACCTACATGAATAACCTAAATTTGGCTAACAGGAACCTAACTTGATAATATTTGTATCATATTGTATAAACTAATAAAGAAAACACCAGAAATCATTTGTTCCAGAAGAGAATTTTCTATAAACAAAGGCTCCATACAATCGTATTGGTCAGATGCAACGTTTAACAACACCAACATAGAGACATGAGATAGTCTCACTGACTATTGCATTATTTTAAAGTATGAATCATGCAAGGTATGGCAGAGCAAAAATCTGGGGAGCTGGGGATGTGCAGAATTCACTTTGAAGGGGAAGCATGACACCGACCTGTCGCAGTAGTTCAGGGCTGAGCCAGGGCAGCAGTGCCGGGCTGTGGTGGGGCATGTCAAACACGGTCCTCATCCTCTTGCCCTCACGCATCATACTGTAAACACTGTGGAGCCCTGAGAGGTAAACACGCCCCTCCCCTGACAGCAAGATATGACTGGCCTTCACCCCTCTGAGAGGACAGATACAGGTATAAAAAATACACATTACAAAAGATACAAATACTCTTCCCCTTCTAACACATATGTTGTCTTATAGTTTAGCTTTATAGTGTCTTGTACATTCCACTGACCGGTGAATGTAGCCCATTCGGTGCAGGTATTCCAATGCTTTGAGCACACCGTACAGCAGGTACGCTATCAAGGATTCACTCATTCCATCTGGGAAATATGTCCTCAGTAAAGTATCTGCAGAACCTGCACAGCAAAGCAGAGGGAAGAGACCAGTCGAACAGCTAATTATGGAGCTTTTATTATAAAAATCACAGCACAGGAAAAATAAAAAAAGCCATGAAAGCTTCTACATTAGGATAAAAAGCTGTGGATGTGTGGTTGTGGCTGACCGTAGGCCATGAGCGGTGTCAGGACCCACAGCTGGCAGCAAGAGCTGAAAACCAGGCGAGAAGTCAGCAGGTTGGGGTGACGGAAGAGACGGGACAGCAGTACCTCATTCTGGGATTTAATATAGAAATATCCAGTGGATAAAGACACGTGTACAACTGCGTATATCTCAAATACATGACAGCATGTAGGGCTGCAATCACCATGAGCTGCAGAAGCTCCTCCTCGGTGCAGTCGTCCAGGTTGGTCTGTTTGACGGCCACCAGCTGGCCAGTAGGGATGTGGCGAGCCATGTTCACCTGGCTCAGATTATTGAAGCCCCGTCCTGTGACACGGTGAGTTGGCATGAAGTGAATTGCACTGCTATTTTTTTTAAGATCTTTAACTCATTTTTATGCTTGGATGTGTGTCCTTACCCAGCTCTGACAGTAGCTGGTAGTGGGCCGGCTCGGCCGACAACCCTGTGATGTCATCGCCACCCGCTGGGCCCTGCAGAGTGTACTCAGAACCGTCACAGCTCTGCAGAGACGTACACACAAACAAGGCCAGCAGAACAGAAAACAAACATGATTCAGGAGAGAGCATACACAGATTAAAATGCACAGGAAATCATCTGCGACCTTCATCAGTCCTGACTGTCTTCATATTTGGCTCCTCACTCTCAACACTATATGCTGTTTCTGTCATAACTCGCGCAAAGTCTAAGGTTTTTTTTGGCAAATGGCTTTTCAAATAGTGCAGAGGTGCCACTATGTATTTAAGAGGTTAAGAAAAGTCATGCAATACACAAATTCCCCAAATAAATCATTAGTGTTTATAAGCACAAATGTGTATATGTTGCTAACAAAATTAGTTTGTTGAAGATTTTATAAACTTGCGAGTCTTATTAACCTTACGGACATGTAATCGACACAGACTGTATCCTGTTCTCTGGTGCTTATGAAGCAGTGTTGGTGCTGAAATGTGGAACAAGCCTGATGGAAAGACTAAAAAGCTTTTTGACCGAACCATTTTATCCTGAAGAGTCTGACTTTGAGTGTCTCTTCATATCTAAGGTATTTAAATCACTGTGATAGTCCATCAATATACAAAAAACAGCAGACTAAAATACTAAAGAGAGGAATCCCTGGAAGTATGTCTGTTCTGTTTCAGATGACATCAGAGTTTAAGCACTGAATAAAATCTACCTTTGTTGATACTAGCATGCCTAAACAGCTATGCGAGAGAAGATAAATAAGGCCCGAGGGTGTAAAGTCTCTGAATAACAACAGAAGTGTATGAGGTCAGCAGGGACGGAACAATGGTTTATCCTGGAACACCACAGCTAAAGTACATGTTGTGTAGTAAAAAATGCAACAATTGCTTTGAAAAAATAGAACAAATCAAAGTCAGTCTTCACAATGTAACAGGGTCATAAATCACATTGTTATAATTACACAAAATGTGTTCTAAACCCCCAAACTGCTCCTTTTATACCTGACTTTTAGGACCTCCAAGCCTGTAGTTGTGTTCATTATCAGTTAGAGCCCCTCCTCATTCTTTTCTTCTTCTTCTTTGGTGCAATACTATAAATACAGTGTACCCCTTTTGCCTCTCCCCTTTTTCTACAATTCCCCTGTGGGAGAGGAGCTGGAGTGGGCAAATTAATTACTTGGAGGTCTTTCTTTCTTTTACCTTTTTATATCAGACACAACGCAGAATCACACCGGTTACAACAATTTACAACATTCATTACTTTGTAATATTTGAAAGCATCTCTTCTGCAAAAAAGAATCATCATTATTCTGTTATTTTCACTTTTTCCTAATTATTTCATTTGAAAGTAAATTAAATGCAACGATTGCCTGATTCAAGCAATCCCATCTTTGCATACAACTAAATATCTGTAAGGTTTTAAAAGGAATGCAGTCGAGCCCAGAGCAGAAGGAAACATTCATTTACATATTTGATGAGTCTCAAATATGTTTACCGTGAACACAGCACCGATGTGTTCACTGAACATTTTCCCACTAATTTCTGTACTGACTGCCAGTTGTGTTCACAAACTGGAAGCAAGCAGCTAATGTAAAATAATACCAATGGGCAGGATTTCCTCCTGTCCTCCTCCATTTGTTGAGCCACCAGCTGCCACTTAACCCTACAATCTTCTCCAGCTACAACCTCAAAGGAGATGAAGTGTCACAGTGACATTGGGTTTCTATTTTGCTCCACACTGTGTGAGGTGGCTGCCATCAGGTGGCGCTGTGACACAGAGAGGAACAAAGGGGAGGGAGTGAGGGGAGGATGCTTGGGAGTATTAGTGATGCAGAGGCTTTCTGGGGATGTCTGTTTCACAGAGACACTTGTGTATGTCTTGGACTGAATTCAGGGATACACACTCCACCCCAGGATTTACTCTGCATCAGCAAGAGGAAGTGATATCACACATTAGCTGTACATTCATAATTATTATTAAGTTGCTAATAATGCATATTAAATATAAAGTACTCAATATAGAAGAAAGCATCTAGACTGGAAAATTTTAATGTTTTTGGTGAAGGGGTGGGGGAAGGAGCTTTGGAGTAAAGTCTGATGATGTCATAGTAACACCCCAAAACCTGAGGGTATAATATAGCAGAGCATTCAAAATGTAAGAAAAAAAAAGTTGCATCATGGGAATCGTAGGATGCTAATTTATTGGAGCCTCAGGTATTATTATTAGAATTAAAGGGAACCTATTAAGCTACATATTGATTCACCAATGAATGACCACATTAAATACGGTCTAATGAAGTTTCTAATAATGTGGTGAGTGCATGTACACTTATCAGTGTATTTTTGGCCGTCTAGGAGGCACAAATCTTCAGACTGCTGTAAATGCTGAATAAAAATTTAAGTCAATCATATGTAAATTTAGGCTGTTATAAACATGGCATAATTATTAGCTTGGTATACAAATATTTGAAGTGTTGTATAATGTGGTGTAGGGACTTGTACTGCACACTTGTACCGTTCTGCAGGTCTAGTCAGTCTAAACATATTAATGTAGTCCTAAAGCAACCTGTTATATACATATATACATATATATATATATATATA
>NW_005187495.1:2423205-2425523 GCF_000239375.1 Pundamilia nyererei
ATAATAGGTCATCTTTAAAATGATTTCATTCTCTTTTAAAACTGTCTTTAACAAGACTGAGTAAGTAATAAGCAGCTCCAGACAGGTGACAAATGATAATACGATGAAAGAGCATCAGTGTGACACCTGTCTCCATGCTGACAGAGTCTTGGCTACTGACCAGGAACTGGTGGCTGATGTCCTCATAGCGCTCCTCTATGTCCATGGGCTGGACCTGAGCGTGGGAGATGCAGGAACAGTCCTAGTGAAGGAGGGGGAGGAGGAGCACATGTGAGACATGCTCTAAAGGAAGAGGAGGAGGAGGAGGGGGGTGGAAAGTGTAGGGTGATGTGCTGCCAGGCAGCGCGGGGGATTGGATAGGGTCAGAGTGAAATGAGGCAGAGAAGCAAGCACAGGGGAAGTAGAGGCCATGGAGGCACTCTCACCGGGGCTTTTATCGTAAATGGTGAATGGAGAAAGAGAGTTAGAGTGATGGTAACAGGCAGCAAAGAGGCAGCTTATGTGTCCCAAAAGAGTGAGAGAAGAGCTGCATACATAATCAGATGCACCATTTAGATGTGAGGGATGTGCACAGGTAGCCAGTATTAATATCTAACCTTCTCAGATTTACATGTATAATAACAGGCTGACTGCTCGTGTTACTCACAAACTAACAAAAAACTGATTTGAAATCGGCTGATGCCAAATGCATTTCTGAATGTCTATACATTAGACTGATTGAACTCAGAATGTCCCAGCACCGGCTTGAGACAACTGATTCGTGACTATACAAGTAACAAGGTACCCATTCAGCTACACCAGAGGGCATCAACCAAGCAAAACCACATGCGGAACGATATTCTTACCAAGAAAGACATGGAGTCCTTTTGGCGATGGCAAAACCACAGACTCGGGCATTCATCCGCTCGCAGGCTGCAGGAGACCGATCGCGATGGAGAGAGAGCAGCAATGTAATGTGAGACACACCGAGAATCTCCCCCCACCACCCCACACCTCCACTAGACTAGAAAGCAGCCAGCAGCAGCATTACATCCAGCCTCGGCCATTCATCCATCCAGGCTGCAGCTTACCTGGCTGCATCAGCTGATGGAAATGGAAAGAGTGTCCCCGTTCAGGAGAGTCGCTGTTTTAGCTTTGGGGAAAACTGAGGGCTGGGGGTGATCCTGGAAAACAGAGTGCTCTGTTATTAACGTCTTTGTTTATAGTTCTTTCTTTCTTTTTTAAAGGTCGTCCTCATGTCATATTTCGCAATCAAACTCATCCCCACTTCAAGGTTACATTCACTGCAGCCATTTCAGTAAAAGCAGTGGATGATTATTATTCTATTGGCGTCCATTAATTAATATGCATGTTAAGCTAACTGTCACATTTTAGCTAGATAATTAGTTGTTGCACGGATTAAATATTAAATTATTAAATATCAGGACATTTATGGGAGCTTTTGTTTTGGTAGCGAAGAACATTCATACAATATATATATTTGGCTGGTTGAGCATTAAAGTAAAACCTGGCAGTTATATGAGGAAAGAAACGGAGCAGCTTACCTTCACCCCACAGCAGCTCCGCGCTTTCACATAAACAAAGCAAAAACACCAAGGACACCCCGCTATGCTGAAAGACTTAGCGTTTACAGCTCACACCGCTCCTTCATTTTGTATAACTTTATGGGGAAAGTAACGAGTTTTACTGTCAATGACAAACCGCAAAATAAGCCACAGCGAAAATGTTTTGAGAGGACTTTTAATTTGACACAGACTGCTGACGCTGAATAAAGACGTCATTAGGCTTTCTGTCGCCACTTGATGACCGCTTGTTGCCCTCCCTCCCCTCGCTTCCCCTCCATTGTTTGAGGCTTTGGTGAAGGGATTGACAGACACCGCATGTATTGCTGGAACTGCCCATGATTTGGAATAATACTGATATAGGGTAAGCCTCATTGTAACTAATAAAATGTGTTTTAAGCTGTATAATGTATAACGGTCAACGCGGGAGGGATGCTGATTGTTTAAGCTCGCGGTTGTTGGCTAACGCGATATGAGCAACAGTGAAGCTGTCAGCCAGCCACAGGATGGTTAAGCTAGCTAACGTATTTACAGTTTTTTTGGTTGTTAGTTTTTTTGTTAGCCGATATGCAAAACATTTTGTTAACTTTAGTTCGCATTTATTTATATAAATCTCTTATAACCTTCTTACTAGCCTTTATTACAAAAGCATAACTAAAGAACGGAGTGAGTAAATTTTAGCTAATGGTCAGCTCAACAAACAGACAGGTGTGCAATATCTTACGGTTCATTCGCTAGCTTAACATTTTTTTTTCC
>NW_005187495.1:2425883-2427766 GCF_000239375.1 Pundamilia nyererei
AGGTTATTTTCAAACTAAGTTCTGCTTAGTTAACGTGTTCATGGTGAATCATTAGATACTGAGTTTGTTTGGGGTCATAGTGAACTGGATTTATATGAGTTTATCGATGTTTTATGGTATTAAAAAAATCTGAACCTGATATATGCAAAAAAAAAGTTTACATATATATCCATAACCTTTGTTCGAGAATGCACTGACAAGGCTATTTGTGGGGTCGTTGTTAAAAATTTTCTGCATTATTTTACACTGCTTGACTGCTTGCTGTGATTGTGGTGAGGTTTTTATGATCTTGCTCTGCTCCGTGTGGTGCAGACAGTGCTGATAACATCGCATCGTAAACAACGGATGTGGAGCCACTCAGTGAGATTTTTTTTTTTATAAAACTCTCTAGATAATCCCAAGCATCTTTTAATGCATGTTGTTGTGGTTAAGATAATATTATCTTTTAACTGCGTATTGGATGACATACGTTTTGCCAGTATCAGCCAATGAGTGCAGTCAATCAAATGCGCTGCCTCCCCTGTGCACATGCCCTCCCTAGTTTGTCCGCTCTATCACGGGCTCAGTGCAGATGCTGTGATTAAAAAGCAAGGCCAATAACCGGTAAGGGAAAATGTCAAAAGAGATATCATTCTAAGCTAACTTCAACAAAGTCAGGTTGAGCATTGAGCTGAAGGTGTAGATCAGACATGAAGGGAGGTGACGCCTGCGAAAGGCTGATGTAAGCAGACAGTCCCTGTGGAAGAGCTCGGACAGACTCGTGCTATGTGTAGTGATGCGGTGATGACTCTGTTTAAGTGTTACTTTCAGGCCTGCTTCCTTACTGCTGTGGATTTTACATCTTTATACCGTCACCTCTCTTAAGTAGCAGTGGTCACAGTGAAGCCAGAGAGTGTTGTGTTTGTGTGTATGAGCCTAGCCAATGAACCACAAATTTCCATTTAATTTCTGAGTGCTTAGTCAGGAAGCTGTCTGCCTGTGACAGTCATGAAGTGACTCAGAGGCACTTGGACACCATCAGTCCTGGCATTTTAAATGGGAGAGAAAATAAGAAGCATTTGTTTGATAGAGATTCATATTAATGATTGACACATGCAATATTCTGTGCTTAAAATTGCTTCACGGCCTAATGTGATCATTTGAACCCTAGGATGAGTCAACTGGTCATTAATGGGTAGGTCCAGTATATCTACCAGGTGTTTAGTGGTAAGCAGCAAGTTTAGGCTTGCATGCATCTCATCTCCTTTAATCTCCTCTATTATGGAGATGATTGTTTAAGCGTCACTGTTATGTAAGGAGTGTATGAATGTTGCCCAAGGATTCTGTCCTTCCACAGGCATGCTCTCTGATAAACACCCACATAGAGTTTGTGTGCATCTGCATGCACAGGCTGCTGATGCAAAAGGTACTCAGCCTATTCCTAGCATGTCTCTTTCACAGACTGTATATGAAAGATAGAAGAAACCCCTGGATCTGAAAAGTTAGGCAATGTGCAATTTCTTTAAACCTAGATTCTTTCTAATTGCTTGTCATGTTGAAAACTACTAAGATAGCAATGCTGAAAACACGCTTCTTGACTTATCTTCTAACTGATGTACTTTTACACATGATGATCACTTGACTGGACAGAAGTGCTGCTCAGTTCGTGGAAAGAGTTGTATAACATCTCCTTTGTCCACTGTAGAGGGCTAGAGTCCACAGAAATAACCCTGATGACGTCATAGTCATATTGTTAACAGAGATCCTGTGTTCACATTTTAGAGCTTGAATTTGTGTTCACCTTTTATATAACGTCTATTAGGGCTGGGCCATATTATACCGTTCACGGTAATACCGGTATAATGTTAGGCAACGATAGGAAAATGAAATATCGCGATAGAATG
>NW_005187495.1:2430347-2463573 GCF_000239375.1 Pundamilia nyererei
ATATAGCCACTACAGTGACCATCAAAACGGTGAAAAAATATTGCCGTAAACAGTTTATTTTGCGACATCACGAAACAAACGATAGCGTAAAATTAAACGATAGACGTTTTTATATCGTCGTCCGATATATATCGTTATATGGAACAGCCCTACCTTCGGTCATCCCTTTAAGCATTGGAAGAGTTCATACAGAGACAGGCAACAGGATGTGGGCTGGCTCAATGTCACCCCTCCCTAAAAACTGTATGTGGAGTTATTGTCACAACATTTCTTCAATCAAAATCTCAGAGCCTCACCTTTAGTTTGTTTAGTAGAAGTAGAAGAAATCTTTTAGCGTTAGCATTTTAGCATTTATTTTAGATTTGTCCTTGCCTGAAAACGATATCTGTGGTTCAAAAATCAAACACTGTGGGTGGCTCTAAATCTTATAAAACAGGTGTGATGGAGAGCATAAGAAGGAAATGAGTCAGTCTGCTTTATTACCAGCTGCACACGTTACCTGGACATGTATATTGCCCCTCATTCAGCCTCTGTGGAGGTCACGTCTTTATCTGTGAGACCACTAACACTTCTCTCTTCTGTTTCAGGTAGCGGTGTGTATGGACACACCGCCCTGTCAGCACAGGAACAGGATGTGATGTCATGACAGTAGCAGCTCCTGTGTTCTGTCCAGCTTCTTCTTTTCACGAGTGGGAGAGCCTCCCCTCCCCACTCCCCCTTTCCAAAGACGGGATATGTTTGAAGTCAAACCCCGGGCGGTGGAGAAGAAAGAGTCGAGCACGGAGACGGGTGAGATGGTCTTCTGTATAAATATCATATATCAAAAGCTGCAGTACAGCCACCGATTAGCTTTGTGCACATTTTTAAATGCTGCTTTGTGAGTATCAGGTCTCCCTGAGGTACAGTATGTGGTGCCTTTAAGCCTGATGCTATAGTTAGCTCTGTTTGTCCTAGTAAACCACATATTTGTTCGAGTGGAAGGACATCGGCTTGTACAGTGCCTGAGCCAAGACAATATACACACACACACTGTTCATCAGCCCACACGCAAATCTCACTGGAGCTGCACAGCTTTGCAAAAATAAAAGCTTCCCTCTTCATTTATCAACTTAATGGAATGCCATTGTGCCATGATAATACCTCAGCCCACACACTTTTTGTCTGTTTTTGTGGCAAATAATTGATTTTTCAAGTGCTTTGTGGGGAATAAATAACTAAACAGCATAATCAGTATATCTGCACCATCTTAGAGAGCGGTTAGTGACATTGAACATCTCTCTAGTTCAAATCGGAGATCTATCTAGGGTTAAAGGGGAGCTGCAGTCCCAGTTGGTACAGTTGGAGTACATCCAACTCACTGGAAATCCACTGGAGAAGCAGTTAGTTGGTATCGAGAACTGCTACAAGGGCAGGCTGGCCAGTGAGCCAGGTGTTAGGGAAAACACAAGATGGGAAGGGCTGCTTGACTCCACACTGCCATCTGCTATTTGTTCTGCACGCACTGCCAGGAGTGCTGTGAACTTCTGCTGGCCCACCAATGGACTCATACTATTTCTAAATCAGCCTAAGCACCTTGTTGTGATAGAGCAGCTCTTTTGTTTGACTTTTTTATTGTTTAATTCTCAAAAAGTAAGGAATTCATCATATGCCTGCCATTATGGACAATTTTAGACTAGAAGATTTTCCATCCATCCACCTTCCATTTATCCAATTCAAGGGCCCGGAGGTGCTGCAGCCTGTCCCAGTTGTCATAGGAGACACAGAGACTTAGTCAACTATTATTGACTAGAAGATTAATAAAAAAACAAAAAACAAACAAACAACAACATTAAAAAAAACCCAACAATAATGACAGTAATGGTTGCTCCACCAGCTGTTGGTGATGAGTTTTTTTGTCTGTCTTCCTCCAGACGAGGGGCTGGGCAGCAGCGGGAGGAATTATGGCTCCGGCTCACTGGGCTCCGGTTCGGTCGGCTCTGGCTCCGTGTACCTGTCAGACAGTCAGGACTGGGTGGTTTCCCCGAGCTGCTCCCCAGACGAAGGTCCCGGGAACAGCGCCATCTCCCCCATGCTGGCTGAGGAGACTTTCCGCTACATGAGTAAGTGTGTACATTTTGGTATATTTTTGCAAAGCTGCTTCCTTTTGCAGACTTCCTTTTGATTGGTTAAGCCTTGTACAACAGAACCGAGCAGATGGTGTGTGTGTGAGTGCATTAGGCATGTGAGGGATTCTTTTTATGTGGCGCCGTTCAATGAAAGTTGCAGGGATTTGGTGTGGACATTATTTTGCACAGCGTTCGTCATTGTGTCTGTTTGTCTTTGCTTGTGTGACTGTGGCACTGTGTGTGTGGGTGTGTGTGTGTGTGTGTGTGTGAGAGAGAGAGAGAGAGAGAGAGAAAGATCCAGCACAGTTAAGTGCAGCTGAGTTCAAAACCAAAGCCAGAGTGAGTCACGGGACAGTAACAAGAGAGGCGGTGTGGATAGATAGAGGATGAAGACAAGAGAGCACAGAGAGGAGACACAACATGCCAGTGTTAAACATTCACAATGAGGAGGCGTACGATAAGTTTCCTGTGGAAGGTGAGCATGGGCTCAGTCCTCAGTACATGTCTGAAAGACAGAAAGAGAGAGAGACAGGCATGCAGCTTCAGTAAGCATGTCAGCAAGGTCAGGCAAAACGTGACAGCGTAGAGGGCAAAGTGTCTGTGTGTGTTACTAGAAAGGAAGTGGGCAAATCTGATGGTGTGTTTACATTTAAACAGGTTGCAGTATGCTGGAACGAGACAGGATAAACTTCCTGTTTTTCTCATAATTGCCAACGCTTTGTTTCCTGCGTTTGAAGATTATTTGATTTAACATGAGCAGATCTTGATTGTTTCAGTTCACTGAATGTTTCGTCATTTCCTTTTATTAATGTTTGATCAAACCAACAATTTGAGCATTTCTCAAATAAATAGTAACTTAAAAAACAACAAGTAATGAATGAAGTGTTTTAGTTGCACATGTGAGGAAATTGGACATTGGAGGAGTCTCAGTTTCATGGTGCTGTTTGCTCCACTTCTGCAAAGTTAAACACAGCCTATTAATAACATGTGCTGGGGCATGGCATGTTAAGATGTGTGAAAACACTTAGAGAGGTCTGATTTTGACATTCATATTTAGACCTTGCAGTTGATGCTGAAATATTTCAGTACTCCACTATGGTTATACGAGTATCAAGTATCCTGGTTTTAGTGTCATGTTGTGAAATTTGAAGAGTTTATACTGTAATTTAATGGCTGTTGAGGATCTTGTCATTTGGCTCGACGAGATGATGTCCCATCTCTTTTTCAAAGCCTGACAACAAGAGCTGGGAGTGTTTTTACGCTCCAGGATTTGAGTCGTAAAACTTTCTTGTCTGGGAAAAGACAAAGTTGTGAATAAAGGGTACTTATGCTCAATTCCAGTAGCTTTGCATGAGTTATTAACTCGAGTTATTAACCTGTGCATTTCTGCTGGCTCATGACGGAGCAAACATAGAGCGACCTAGAGTTGATTTAAAAAGGGATAAGCTTTTTGAGTTTGATCCAGGTGTCATATTGGTGCGTCCATATGATTGTACCATTTATTCCTCACACTGCATTTTGAAGTTGAGTTTGTTGTATAATCACATGTTGAGTTTATTGATGCCAAAGGTTCAAGCAGCCATGACTCTGGAGATTCATGTTACTTAACAAGTAACACATTGACCACCCATTGGCCTGTTGTGTGTCTGTAGTTCATGAATTTATGTCAAAATGAAACAGAGGTTGGACTTTGCTGTTATGAAATTTATTGCGGCCAGAGTTCAGTTACTGCCTTGTATAAGTCAATACAACCTGCACTGCTTTCCCACCCTGCGATCAGCATGTGGTGTAAACAGTTTCATTTATTTATGCAGCATCTGATCATGATCAAGCCAGACTATGGACATACATAACCCATACAATGATGGCATGCTTTCAGCAGCAGGTAAAGGTATTAGTGTATGTTTTTGTCTGTGAGTTTGTGTGTGTGGAACAGTAACTTGAGACATTATATGCATTATGTATGCACTGTAACTGTAACAAGGATAGCCGTGCTGGGCAGAGGTTATTTTTACCCGCTGGTTGTTGGAGTGCAGTGTCCAGATTCAGAGGTCATTGTAGGCTTCAGATTACTGGATGAATGCTCTCATCCATTTGAGCAGCTGCCTAGCTCAGCTTGTTACTTTTAATCCCTGCTGAAACTGTTTTATTACACTACATTTATTCAGAAAAAAAGATAGTGAGTCCGATGTGAATCTGTGCAACGCTGTGTCATAGTAAGCGATCGCTCTTTAGGTTAGATTATCGTTAACAGTACTTGGATTACACTTTGTTATTGTAGTTGTAGGTGTTTGTAAGCAGTAAACTGGGATTGCACAAAGAAGTTGTAATAAGGTTGTAAGTTTTTGATCAAACCAACAGAAGTAAATATTCTAAATGAGTGTTGGGGACACGCATCACTCTGTTAAAGGGCTTCTAGCTGAAACCAGATGGCTCATTGATTAGGGTTGCCACTTTTCTTTGAACAGGTGGAACGCTGAACTGTGCAGCGCTGGTGACACCCACTCAGGTGCTAAAAGCAGACCAGACTAATCGATGTGTAGATTCTCTGACTCTCAACAAACTAATGTCTCTACATGATGTTGGTTTATTGAAACTTTCATTTTTCTGCCAGTGTCTGTCTCTTTCCTTTTCCTTTCTTTTTCCATCTGTCTTAAAACTGGCTGGTTTACTTCTACACCATCTGAACTTTCCCCTATTTTTCTCTCTCTGCATCTCTCTCACTAGCATATCTTGCTTTGGAACCTCCTTCTTATTCCCACCCAGGCTCTCAGAGCCTCTCCAAAGGTATCCTACTCTTCCTACTTGCCTGTTCTTCTCTGGAACTTCATTTAACTCAAGTGTGAGAGAGGGGCTTCTGTCAAAAGTGTGGCCACACACTTCTAGGATGTGATCTAGGATCCGTTCCTAGGCCACTGATTGGGAGCCCCTCTCCACTTTTTGCATGTAAACAATAAGACAAGAGACTTGCATAGTAAAGGTCTTCTGCTTCCAACTGTAGTACTGTACTGTGTACTGTAGTCAGCTTGTAGTACAGTTATTAATTTGTAAAGCTAGTGTTCTTTTTAAATTCAGACCACTAGCACGTGTTGCATAAATATTGCTCCAGCAATAATCATTTAGCAATTTAGTGGACATAATTTGGACCACGCGTCCATAATCAGATGCTAAAAAGTGTAAAGAATGGTGATGTTATGTGGCTATAATAGCCAAGTAGCTCCTAATGTTGCTTGTGGTCAGAATTCTTTATTATGTAGTAGACCATGCATGTTAAAGACGTGTCCAGTAATTGATTTTATTTTCATGTTTGTGTGGAGTTGCTTAGATGCACAGTGTGGATTCTAGATTTTTTTTAGATGTGTGTGTGTGTGTGTGTTTTTGCTTGTTTGCTGCCTAAAAGTTAACGTTTTCCCTCTGGCCAGTCCTCAGTGCTGATCGAGTGGAACAGATGACCAAGACGTACAATGACATTGAAGTGGTCACACACCTTTTGGCTGAGGTAGGGCGTTGACCTCATTTGTGATCATTTTTTTCAGCTAAGAAAACAACAGCCAGTTAACTGATTAACCCTGGGTGCCTTGTGTTCTATTTGAACAGCGGGACAGAGATTTGGAGTTGGCAGCTCGAATTGGTCAGTCACTTCTACAGAGGAACCACCTGCTACAGGAGCGAAATGAGGCCTTAGAGGAGCAGATAGCACAGTCTGTAGATCAGGTAACTGTTTTTATTCACTTTAAAATGTGTAAATAATGTTTTGTGCTACATAAAGAGAGGGTGATAGTATGATCATTTAAATTAGGGGTGAGGGAACTCCAGGCCTCAAGAGCATGGTGTCCTGCAGGTTTCAGATGTGTCCTTGATCCAGCACAGCTGATTTAAAGGCTAAATTACCTCCTCAACATGTCTGCATGATCTAGTGATATTGTTGCAATAGGTTTTTAAAAGAGAAATAGATTAAAGCACTTAGACATTTGAATAATAAAAAGGGGCTCTGAAATAGATCCCTGTGGTACACCTTTTCCTAATAGTTAGTTAGCTAGTTAATAGTTGCGGTAGATGCCTGCCCCTCCCTGAGCGTGGTTCTGACAGAGGTTTCTTCCTCTTAAAACGGAGTTTTTCCTTTCCACTTTTGCCAAGTGCTTTCTTATAGGGGTCTTCTGATTGTTGCGGTTTCTCTGTATTGCTGTAGGGTGTTTACCGAACTATATAAAGCGGCTCGAGGTGACTGTTGCTGTGATTTAGAACTATATAAATAAAATTGAATTGAATTGAATATCTCATGGACCAAAAAATGCTTGATATACATTAATAATATACTATTTTTTAAATGCATCTGCAGCCAAAATAACATACCATTTTATTTCAATAAAATGGTATTTCTGCCACAAGTCATGCATGTTTGCTGTATACATACAAATATTCCATTCACTTTCCAGCTTTAAACTAAACTTCAACCAAAAAAAAAGAAAGTTAGATTTTTGTATCTCTAGAAAAAGAGAGCTTTAAAATGTTAAAATCCTGTAAACACCAATCACTTTTCCTAAACTGTCCACATTGGTCAGGTTCATCAGCTGCAACATGAGCTCAGTAAGAAGGATGAATTGCTGCGGATGGTGGCCAGCGCCTCTGAGGAGAGCGAGACCGATTCCAGCGTGTCGACCCCACTGCGGCAACCTCACCTGCCGGGGGGAACCGCCGCTGCTGCACTTAGTCAGCTGGAGTCCCTGCAGAGCAAGCTGCAGGACCTAGAGGAAGAAAATCTGGCACTGAGAACCGAGGTATGTCGTTCTTTGGGAAGCAAATTGATCAGAAGCAGATGTTGAAGTATAATCTCTGCTGCAAACTGAGCTTTTTTGACTTATCCAGGCTTGTCAACTCAAAAGAGACACCATCACCTATGAGGAGAAGGAGCAGCAGCTAGTGAGCGACTGTGTCAAAGAGCTCCGTGAGTTTTTCTTGAAGTTTGCAAACTTATGTTCAAAAGGAACTTTTACAGATCAGGCATCTGAATTTAATCTTTGGTGTGTTTGTGTATATCACACGTGGGGTCAGGCGAGTCCAACAGCCAGATGGTTTCGTTGACTGAAGATCTATCTCAGAAGAACGAGGAGCTGCTCAGACACCAGGAGGAAATCGCTCAGCTGCTTTCCCAAATAGTCGAGCTGCAACACAGAGTGAAGGAGGTGGGCAAGCTTAACTGCTAGCACTGATTACCTACTGTAGATGCTGGCACAGTGTGTGAACGCTCTTGGTGTGATGCTGTTTATCTCCAGCTGGCTCTGGAGAAAGAGGAGCTCAGGATCCACCTGCAGGCCTCCAAAGATGCTCAGAGACAGCTCACAGCAGAGGTACAGTCTCATACGAGTGTTCAAGTTCCTTTTTAGAGCAAGACCAGTTTAATTATTCTACAAAGATGCAAATGTGATCATATAATGTAGGTTTGTAGCTTTTATGTCAAGCCTTTGTAAGAAACCACACTTATGGTTTGTGTTGGAGCCGGTTTACAGCAATTTAGAGCTTTAACGTTGTCAAATCTGTCAGTCTGATCTGATTTTCATTCCTAACATCATTCCTAATACAAGGGAAAATGATGCGTTTCCCTAAAAACTGTGTCCTAAAAACATAAACATAAAATTTAGCATAAACAGAAAATTTAGGTCAGAGTATTGAGAAATATCACAAACTAACCACCTCCTATTCCCAGTTTTATTTTACTTTTTTTAAATAAATTCATATAAATATACAAACTTGTGAGTAATTTTGCCCGAGCCTACACTTTGGGAATTACTGCCATACATAAATCTACCAACCTGCCTACTGAGAGAAATTACCATTTCATCAGTGATTATACTAATTCTATAAATCCAGTAATCCAGTAAAATACGCTCTGAACACATCATTCATTTTAATTACTCTTGAAATAATTTCTTTGCTTAATTAATTATTATTTGCACGTGTCTGCTGCAGCTCAACGAGCTGGCCGAGAGGAATGCTGAGTGTGTAGAGATGCTCCATGAGTCGCAGGAGGAGATCAAAGAGCTGCGCAGTAAAAACAGCCCCTCAGCTGGGATGCGCCGGCACCTTCCCTACGGCCTCTACCCCATGGTGAGAGAAACGCACCCTTGAACTTTTATTTGGAGCACACAGAGGAAGATACAGTCCCTGGCACATGTGTTCACAAGGCATCATACAGCTGCTATTAACCCTTTAACACCCAGTGTGTTGTATTTGCTACATAAAGTTTTTTGTGACTTTTTGAGTTCTACAACATCGGTGAGATTTTTCTTTTACCCTTAAAAAACCTAAATAAACTGCACAACACATTTCATATTTCAGGCTTTAAGGGTTTAAGGAGGTAACGTATCTGGCTTTAGACATATTCTTTAAAGTTTTTGTTGAGTATAATGTGGGAGTCTGTAGGATATTGGTAAATGTAAATGATAAATGGCCTGTATTTGTAAAGCGCTTTACACTACATTCAGTCATCCACACATTCACACACACATTCACACACTGGTGATGGCAAGCTACACTGTAGCCACAGCTGCCCTGGGGCGTGCTGATATTGGCTTGCTTTTGGGAGCCAGCCTGAAGTGGCCACTTGAGGAGCTGCAGTTTTTGGCCTGTGTGCATTTATTTTTTAGGCTTGGATGAATTAAACTGAACAGTGACTGTAAACATTACTTTTGTTGAATCCACAGCATACTTTTAATCCTCCGTATGTGTCCTGTTTTTACAGGAATCCTTGGCAGCAGAGATTGAGGGAACTATGAGGAAGGAGCTGAGTATAGAGGAGGAGACCGCCTTTCAGGACCAAAGGTTAAAAGCTGCAGAATGTGTTTGCTGCTGAGGATGACAGTTGGTGTTGGAGAACTCGTACTTTTTTCCAGACTTTTCATGGGTTTGAAAAGTTTAGGTGTCTGCATTATATTTTAGGTCTAGTCTCTGACCTTTCACCTCATTTTCCTATAGAATTTCCCAGAAGCGAGTCTTCCAAACAGTCCGCTCTGTTAATGCCTCAGTACTACGATCAGCTTCAGCAAACCCACCAATCCCTGGCTCCGGACAGAGCTCTCTGGTGATGACAGCGCAGCCGTTTCAGTCCACACAGGGGTAAGTTTCAAAGAGCATTTTCTGTTTTGGAAGAGATTTATGCTCGATTTCAGGTCATAACATGCATGTTTTGCAGGGAGGAGGGCCGAGTGGGCCAGCCTGGTTGTCCGGGAGGAAACGATCTCACTAGAGCACTCCACCGCCTGTCATTGCGCCGTCAGAACTTCCTGTCCGAGCGACAGTTCTTCCAGGCGGAGCGGGAAAAGAAGGTGCAGGCCCTGGCGGAGGTGGAAGGAGAAGGCAGTTGCTGCAGCTCACCAATGGGCAGTGCAGTCTCGTCTTTCTCCAACCTGTCGGATCTCTCCATCGCCTCCACTGTTTTTAAGACTTTCCTGCCTGAGAAGCTCCAGATTGTCAAACCCATGGAAGGTAATGTTTGCTTTGTTGACACCTCGAAGGTTATCCTTTACTACAAGGTGATGTAATCCAATTAAAGAAACCTCCAGCAGAACCAGGCTCAGGGAGAGGTGGTCATCTGCTGAGGTTGGTTGGGGTGAGGGGAGGAAGACAGGACAAGGACATGCAGTGGAAGAGAGCCAGAGATTATTAATAACTAATAATTAAATGCAAAATGCAGAGTATGCAGTAACACATGCTGACATTTCTTTCTCAGGCTCGCTGACACTGCACCACTGGCAGCAGCTGGCCAAACCTCACCTGGGAACCATCCTGGACCCACACCCTGGAGTAGTGACTAAAGGTTTTCGCCCATTGGCTCAGGACGCTGTGTACCACCTGTCTGACATGGAGGAGGATGAAGAAGATGAAGAAAACAGAAGGAATGGTATCCTGGAGAAAGGAGCAGCAGAGCGGAGTAAGGAGGAGGAAGATGAGGAGGAGGAAGGCGGAATCACCTTTAACGTGCGCTGCTCATCTACACCCGAGGAGAAAAAGGACAGAAAGCATGCGGTATCATCTGTCCCAGTGCCGCCGCTCTCCACTGGGAGTCCAGCTGCTTCCTCCTCCATCAGGTTAGACATCTGCTCTACACCCCTTCATGCCACAGAGAAACCCGGCCAATCGCCTCAGCCCATTCCAGGAGCCTCTGGAGCAGGAGTCCAATCACAAAGCCAAACCTTGACATCGACGGCAGTATCTTCCTCTGGTAAAAATCACTATTTGTAGCTTGTTATTGCTCATCATTTCCAAGGTGCGCGCGTTTGGTTTTCTGAAGTTTTCTTCTTTGTTCAGTCCAAAACCCAGGGAAGTGTCAGAGCTCCACCTTTTCCACCTACACCTTCACTACCTGCCGCATTCTGCACCCGTGTGACATCACACAGGTCACCCCAAGGTGAGTCCTCTTCAAGAAAATAAGCATCCCATAAACACTGTTATTGTTCTAACACAGACTCTCCTTTTCTTGCTTTCAGTTCTCAGTCATCCCACATGGCGAACACGCCTAGCTCCATGAGGACGGGTCCCAGCACCCCTGTGACTCCCTGCAGACTCAGTCTGGGTGACTCTTTCCCCCCTCGACGTCTGCCTGCACCCCCCAGTGGCCTGACCAAGCTGGTCCTAGAGAGGGGTATTTCTGCACAAGTCTCCAACCCTCCTCCAACCCCGAGACCCGCCCCCTGGCAGCCCCTCTTCCAGCTTCTGCCAAGCACGCCCCCCAACTCCCCCTCCCACTCTCCTGCCCCTTCCCCAGTGCCTACAGAGCCCCGCCAACACCCAGCTGACAATTTCCTGGCCTCGCGGCCCGCAGAGCTTTTTCTCCAAGACGTTTACGGGTTAAACCTGGGCCGCGCTCCACATCCTGACCTACCAAGCCCATCCCAAGAAACCCCAGCCCTCATCTCATCCGCCAAATCAGGCAGATCCAGGCCCGACCCGGCCAGTGTTGGTTTGGTGGAGAAGCTCCGGCAGCTGGGATTCACTAAGGTGTTGCATGGTTCTGAGTCTGATGCTTCAATGCCACGCCAGGATTCTGCCACATTTGTGTCAGCAGGTGGAGGGAGCCTTTTAGATGGCCTGAGGCGCAACCAGAGCCTCCCGGCTATGATTGGTGCCCGAGCTGGAAAGTCAGCCGGTCACTCAGCTCCTCCTCCTCACCCCAGGACCCTGGCTATCCCCCCACCTCCATGGGGGAACCTAAAAGAAAGACGGCGGCATCTTGCCTCTATCTCCTACCCAAGTTCGGCCAAACGTTGAACTTAACAGAACATCAGTCCCCTCCTTTATTCCTCCACCACATCTCTCCTCCTTTCTTCCTTTGGAGAGAGAAGTCAGGGCAGCGGTGGGCAGAACAATCCGTCCTTTTTTGGAACTTAATTTTAAAGCACAATTTAATGATACTGACTGTTTTTAGCCACCCTGCATTTTCTGTGTATGTGGATGTCTGCCATGCTGATAGTTAAAAAGGCCTTAGCTTGCGTCTGAGTGGGTCATCCTCTTCTCAGTCTTATATTAAATAGACTCAGTAGTTCTCCAGTGAGGCTCTAGATGTTAGGCACGGGTAGAGAAGGGCAAGAAAGGAAAATGTAAGTGTACGAAGGTTTGTGGAAGTTGATTAGAGAAAAGTAAAGGAAGAAGTGAAAGAAGGGCGAAAAGGGTGTCAGTATGTTTATGTCAGAAGACGGGGTTTCCGCCATATCAGTTAACATAGGGGGTTCAAGTAGCCCAGGCTGGAAAGCAGGCATTTTTCTCTCACAATTGTCATTAAAAAATGTTCAGAAAATCTATATTGTTGTAATAAAGGTATAACTGTACAAACTTGGTAATTGATAAGTTTCGGTTAACGACCCATTAGCATACACTAGAAGAATGCTATGGGCAAAATTAGCTTTACTGTAAAAAAACAAAACAAACAGTCGTAAATTTGTTCAGTTCGATTCAGTTTGTACATATTAACAATATTGTGTGCAAAAGTTTAAACATACATGTGTAGGGCTGCCACGATTAGTCGACTAGTCACGATTACGTCGACTATTAAAATTGTCGACGACTAATTTAATAGTCGACGCATCGTTTGAAGCTTTGTAAGATCACAAAAGACGCAGGAATAAGTAGCAGGATTTAAGAGTGTAATAACGGACTGAAACGGAAGATGGCAGCACTGCATGTACAAGGATGCCAGCTGCCGTTAAACCCCGAAGAAGAAGCTGTGTCCCATAATTCATAGTGCGGCCCAGCGCACTTGTCAACAATGGCAACAGCTAGTTAGTTTTAATATTACTCTTATTATTTCTGGGTCACAAAATAAAGTTTAACATATTTTGAGGCGAGAATGTAGCTGTGTAAACCTCAAATATCTGCTCAGTTTATTAAGACACCACATACTTTCAAAAGTGCTCCGACGTTTTTGGAGACGTCTGTTACCCAACAGCTCTAGCTAGCCGGGGGCAAGGCTCACTAGAGCCGTGAGAACACCGGACTCCCGGCAAATCGTTTTCAAACCCACCGCCGTCTTTCGCTACTCAGGTTAAACATATACAAGTCACTTAGATAACTTAAAAATGTTATTGTTTGGCTTTTTTTAGTATTTTATTTGTTCCTGAGTAAATCGGTTTGGCTGAGATTAAAGTTTTTACACAGCTGAATAAACATCAGGCAGACAGCTGATTATCAGAAGTGTGAGATGCTCGAGAATATACTCCGGTGTCCTGTTATATTTTAGATAGCAAGGAGTTTATTAAACTCCACCGAAACAATCTGCAAATTTCATTAAAATTTAATAAACTATCATCTTGTCTTTATTTTTAGTTAGCACATACCTTAAACACTCCAAGCTATAAGCTAATGATAGTTATATAAGAGCAGATGCTGCTGGTGCAATAAACTGTACGTTTTACGTCCAATGGATGATGATCTGATTAGTCGACTAATCGCAAAAATAATCGGTGACTATCAAAATAATCATTTGTG
This sequence comes from Pundamilia nyererei, assembly GCF_000239375.1. Lineage (NCBI taxonomy): Eukaryota > Metazoa > Chordata > Actinopteri > Cichliformes > Cichlidae > Pundamilia > Pundamilia nyererei. The sequence goes on from NW_005187495.1 coordinate 2,443,430, forward strand.
GCAGCCCTATACATGTGCATAATTTTGTTTGTAGTCATAATTTTGACTACAAACAATTATTTTGGCATTACCTGCATTCATTCCTATTCATTAAGGACTGTGCCATGAGCGCCCCCTGCTGCAGCCGTAGTTGAATTGCAAGCACTTTGTGTACAGTAGGATTAAAAGGAAACACACCGTTTCCCATTGACCAGCTGTGACACACCTGTGCACACAACAGGTAACGAGAGACTGTAGAGTTTATTTTTGGCTTTCCAGCTTTTAAAAGCGAGAGCACCAATCATGCTAAACATCATTTGCATACAGTAAAAAAGCCTAGCAGTTCTGTTATTAGTGGACATAAGTGGATGGATACCAACTAGAAAGCAAAACTATTCAATTTGAACAACTTTTTTCAGGCTGGTCTTATGTGTGTAAAGTGGTTAACAGTAACAGTAGGCTAATGACGTATTAGCTAAATTAATATATGTAGCTGTTGTGTAAAAACAAAAATATCTGGTGTTTAAGGAGCTTGTAATACACTGGCGGAAACCCTAAAACATGAAAGAAGAAGAAAATAAGGGAGAGGGGGTAGGGGGGCTTCTGGGGTCTTGCTGTTTTAAGGGCTTCTCAGTTATAGAACAACATCCTGCTAGTTCATAGCGTAGCAGTTGCTTTCTTCATACATACAGGTAGGAGGACAAGCTTGGAGACTTCAACCACTCGCTGGTTTAGCAGCTGAACATGCCAGTATTATTGTAACAGTTTTACAGTGTTGCACGGATGTCCAGTGACCGTCCATGCACCATGCCCAACGCCTGCATGAACACCACCTTGTCTGCTGGTCCCAGCATGCACCTGTTGGCAGACAGTTAGGATGAAGGCAAAGACAAAACCAAATGGGACATCAGGCAAAAAAACAAATAGGGTGAAAGTTTTCCTTCAGGTCTTTGTGTTTTGCGTGTGCGTGCGTGTTTATGTTTGTGTGTTTTTAATGGTATGAGGCCGTATGTGGAAACTAGCACTACTCTAGTTTGAGTTCCTTTTTTAAGCTGTATTTGGACATGAGTTGCACTTAGTGGGATTAAGAGGTTTAAGGGTCACTGCTTGCTTTGACAATAGATGTTCAGGTTTGGGCTGTAAAGAGGGAATAAAAACACTCACTTATTATTTTAGCTGTTAACCTAATTCAGATTTGATCAAGATTTGATCAAAATATGTTTCTCCTTTATCTCATGGATGTATACAGTTTGTCGGCCAGCAGGTGGTAGTGTTCTGTAGGAAAACATCTGACATCGTTCTGTACATGTGACAGGCTATAGCATTAAAAATAAGGAAACTTAGAGCTTTGTGCTTTATCCCTGTGACCCTTCAGTGCTATTGTTCCCAACCAGACCTTGCCCCGCCCCCCATCTCCAGTAACTGCACTTTTAGTTTTTTGTGTTTAACCTTTATTTTATTGATGAAAGAGTTTGATCTACATAAATAAGAGACATTTAGCATAATTGTGAATGTTGTAACAATATCAGCTAACATCTTTCCATAAAAATTTGGATAAGTAGCATTTTGTTGTGCTTTTCACATGAAGGGAATCCAAACTCAGTATTATATTTAATTTTGAATATTCTGGCTTATACATGTGTTTGTGATGCATTTAGCAGCTAATTAACAATAACGCTTTAAAGGGCAACAAGAGCTTCAGCTGAATGTTTAATAGGAGAGCAGGACTGCAGAGGGGAAGGAAGGTACATTCATAAAGTTGGATAACTTCCATCCCCTTGAAGCAGGAGGTTCTCTGGCTATAAGAGAAAATGTCCTGCGATTCCTTCATGTCTCATGCCTATTATTCATGTCTATCTTTTTAAATAAATAAAAAAATATATATATTGCCCGTCTCACTGTTTTGTTATGATTTGATGGAAGTTGACCTAATTTCCAGACAAATGGTTTGCAGTTGGGTGTAAATTCAGTCCACTGTATGCAATACACTAATTCTATTGCAAATTTCGTGACAATCTCTCTGTTAGTTATGGGATATTAAAAGTTTGGGACTAAAATGTTTGATTTTTTTTTTTTTAAGACTGCCGTCTAGCTTCAGTGGATTCCATAGACTGTACATAAAAGACAGTTGGGTTAATGACCGTATTTGGAAGAGAGACTAAAGTGCTAAGCTAATGCTAACTTGCTTAGTTAACACCTCACCATCTGACACAACTGGCAGATGGTGAGGTGAGGGAGACGGGCTGTGGAAGGGAGCCAGAGTAATAATACATATTGAGTAAATGCAGAGCTAAATGAGGATTCATGGTGACCTTATCCAGTGCCAACTTTATGCTTTATTAAAACAAAGTTTTTAAAAAGTCTTAGAAGTAAAGAAAGCATCTGTCTCCCAAATCCAAACTGGGAGCTGGCTACACAGAAGAAAGGCCTGAAAGCTGAAGGCTCTGCCGCTCATCCTAGTTTTAAATACTCTGCAAAGTTAGCTAGCCGTCTGAGAACAAAGTGCTGATATGGTAGAACAAGGTTTTTAATATAAGATGGGACCTGATTATACAAGACAAGACTATGTGAGGAGAAGGATTTAAAATTTGATTCTGGATAAACAGGAAGCCAATGAAGAAAAGCCAATATGGGATAAATATAGCACCTGATTCTCTTTCACCTGTAATTCAAAGCAACCACGTCCCTAACTCCAAGCCTTAGTAGTTCCCAAATGGAAGAGTTATATTTAAAAAAACAAACAATCAAATTGGGACATTTTAACATGAATGTACATGTGGATTGACTTACTTTTGAAACCAGTCTTAAGTGGCCATTAGAAGAACTGCAATAGTAGTAACCAACATGCCTTATAAAACAAACAAACAACCCAAAACACAAAAGGTCATACACCAGGAGGAGATGGCTGACTACATTAGATAAACGACTTTTTGCATGCTTGAAGTGCAGTTGGTACTTTGTTAACAGGCAGCACCGTGTCCTGTGCCAGATATCCACATATGCACATATCAGTGGCATTTGTTCATCACACTTCAGTCAAGCATTATTATTACTTTCTTTATTAGGCACAACATCGAAATACCATCTTTCAAAAAATATTTTAGCCCTTATACACTTTGCTGATGCTTTTTACATTCTGATAATGACATTTACTCATTTGATATCTCAGTCATAACCACCACCTGCACCCACCTGGTTACCCAAACATCTTGATCCCCCCCAAAAAACAAAACAAAACTAAATACAAAAGTGGAATAAATAAAGTTAAAGATTATTTTCTCTTTCTATAGAAGACATGGCATCAGCACCATGATAACTATGCAGTCTGATATTGTGACAGCCTCAACCCAAAATCTGTGGCATTGAAATCTCCTGTTTGCTAAAAACAGTGCACTCTTTGTTTTTTGTGAATAGTGGAAGCTAACTAAGTGCATTTAAGCTATGTACACATATACATATATTTATAGATGACTTTGCAAATAATTTCAGTCAGTGTGTCATTCTAACAATCAGCAGGAACACTTGCGTTTTTCCTGTGTTCAGCTCTGAAGTCAGTCAGTGAATTACCAACTCTCTGGTCTTCACAGGGGGCAGATCTTGATGCTCTCAGAACTTGAACTGAAGTCTAGCCCAACCCCGATTCCGCTCCCCACCCAGAAGGTGGCATAAAGCGGCTGCGTAAAGTTGGCTCGGAAGGTGTGGAGGTGGGTCATGCTCTCTGCGACGCTGTAGAACGACAGCGTTCCCGCGGACAGGTCCAGGTAAATGCCCACACGGGGGCAGTACACGACCGGAATGTCCGTTTTCTGATTGTCATGCATGGCTGTGCAGCAGGTGTCCGACAGCTCCAGGGTCCAGGACTGGGCATTGTATCCGAGGCCTGACCTGGCGTCCGAGCCCTTCCTGGCCATCGCCCCGTAAGCTATGCCGGTTGAGGAGCCCCGGCCTCTCCACTCCACCTCCCAGTAGCAGCGTTGGGCATACAGCGGACTGTCACACATCACCTGGGTCCAGCCATCAAAACGCTGGGGGCTGTCGGGGTAAAGCTGGGCTGTCCCCTGCAGGGCGGCTTTAGTGTTGTTCTCAGAGAGCGTCAGCTGCCTGTGGGCCGTGTTGGAGTCGAGGGTCAAGCTCACTGAGTCTAGGAAAGACATTTCAAAGACAAAATATTTTGACAACTTATCATGACATCACGGCCAATTCTGTACGTCAACATCTATGTTCTGATACACTACAGTGGAACAAGATGCCCTCCGAGAGCACAAACCTCCTCCAAGCTGGCTCACTCTCTGGGCAGTGTTAATTTTAAGGTAGCATGACAGATGTTTAATAAAATAATGGTAATGGATACTAAATAACTATACATGAATACCTTGAGTTTATTATATAATATGATACTACAGTATATTTCTCACTAACAGCACCCTAAGCAGCTCATTGTCTTTAAAAATGCTTCAATGTTGTGACTGATCACAAATTCACCTGGTAACATGCTCATTATATTAAAGGAAAAACATCACAGTCATTAGGAGTTCTTCATCTATGTGACTACAGTTCACTTATATACAAAACAAAAGATTTTTATATGAGAACAAAAATGTGTAACTGAGTTTTGGCCTTCAATGAATGCTCGAGAAATATGTTTTTGAAGGTTTCATTTAAGAATATTGTTTATCTGCTTGTTGTTGTCATTACTTTCCCCCCCCTCTTCTTGGAACATATGGTACTTTTAATGATATGAACCCAGGCCAGACCTATATATGAGACCTATATCTGATCCTATATTATTTGTATGGTCTGTGTAGTATGTTGTGACTGAATGAATAAACTGACTGAATGGTTAAAAAGTGACAGTTTGTGGTCCCAGTTTGTGCTTAGATCTGTCATTTTGTACAGACTTACACTGCAGGAACTCCTCTCTAGTCCTCGGCTCCGGGGCTTGAATACTGTCAAGGCTGATTTCTCTCACTGTAAAAAAACAACAACAACAACAAAAAAAATTAAATGCATCTTTTTTTTTTTTTTTACACTGTACATCAAATAGTTTGATTTCCATTTATGTTTCTTCTCTCAATACCAAAATGACTAAAGCTTGAATGACTCACAGGCGGGGAAAGCCGGAGCGTGAGTCATGGAGTCCGGAGTGGGCGTATCCAAAAAGAGACCGGGGTTAACTGACCAATGAGAAAACAGCATTAATGACGTCACTGAAACGCATATTGCTTAACTTATTCAACTGGTTGAACAGTTGATGGGACAATACATTCATGTTATATATAGAAGGGCAATCTTCTTACTTTCTGTGGGAGTTTCAGACAGCTCAGCCATGCCCCCTGTTGAATGCAGAGACAGAGTGATTGCTTCTGTTAATGTCACTAATTGCTCTTGAGTGCTTCAGTCAGTAAACACTTCAACTAGAAGTCAAAGCTGTCTATTTAAATGTAAAACCATCTAATAACTTATAAATATCTAGCACTTAGCCAACTTCTCATTCATCATCATCATCATCATCATCATCATCATCATCTTGTTTCCCACAAAAGCAAAGGCAGAAAAATAACCATAAAACAGCAAGATTCTTCCCCCCTTATTACTGGTACTGAGTTTCGGATCTTTCAACATCAACAGATGTTTCAATGCTTTCACTGCTTACATGCTAAACGATATTCATGCCGTCATTCCAACTCCTCACACCTCGACTTCAAAACATTTCAGGCTTCCTCCTTTGAACAACACTTGCTCCAACTTTCAGTTTTTACACATCAGCTGACACTTCCACTCACTGTCCTGTAAAGTACACAGCGATCTGTAACTCCTTTTCTTCCTCTCATCCAGCTTGCTTTATTCTCTACACTTCAATGTCACTGCAACTAAACTATTTAAATGATCGACTTTTTCAGCACTTTTACTTCAGCTGATTCCCAGCTTCACTTGTTGCTTGCACTTTTTTCTAACTCAAACTGACACTTCAGCTTTATTCAGCACTGACATTTATGTCTTCCTTCATTTTCATGATCAACACCAAAACCTATCAAAGCCTAAACTGAAACGAAGCGTCATTTAAACTGACACTTGAACTACTTTTACTTTAATTTGAACCTCTTTTATAAAAAGTGAACTTTTTAATGTAACCATGTTAACCACTTTTTCATCTTTTCTTCAGAAACACCCCATCTACTAGTCACTTAATGGTTTGGTTACTGAGATTGCAAAGAGAGTATGAGTGTTGTTGGAGTCAGGTCCTACATGGATTTCCTCCTGCGGACGGTGTGTTGCTGGCCTGTGCGGCTGGAGTAGCCTGGCTGGTGCCACGGCGATTGGAGCGGAAGATGCTGCTGATCGACGCCATTCGACTAAAATCTGAGAATACCATGAATCAGATGTCAAATCCATGTCATAGTGTTTGTCAAAGCTGTATTAATATTATTATTAATTTTTGAAAACTTATTTTTGAAAGCGGGTGACAGAAAATGGAAACAATCCAAACATACGTCCAGTAGATGCCCGTGCTGGAGCAGGAGCAGGAGCAGGCGTAGGAGCAGGAGTGAGGCTGGCTGGGACTGGAGTAGGAGTTGTGGCCTGGCTCTGGCTAGACCTACTCCAGAGTGACTGAGTTTCTCTGCGGCTGGGGGTGGGGCTAGCTCTGGGGCTCAGTCTGTGGCTGATGCTGGACCCGATGCTGATGTTGGATCTGGTGCTGGCTCTGGGGTTAGGCTCCCTCACTTTTTGGAAGACACATGGAATAAAATTGAGTTTAATTTATCGAAGCCATACGAAAATTAAGTGTTTACATAAACTTTAAATCAAAATGTAAAGTGTCTATGGCAAATATAAGTGATTGGTGACAACATCAGTATGGTATCAGAACATCATCTGCTTTTATCGGTTATCTATGGTACTTCATGCACAACCGATTTAACGTCACTTCAAATATGTTCACAGTGGTCACAGAGTCCAGAGTTTACACTGAGATTTAATATTAGTCACTAGTGCTTCTTTGTTATAAAAAACGTCTCATCTTAGAATGTCACTTAAAGGTGACCATTATATCTTTCCCTGTTTTCTGTTTGTTACAATGGGGTATGGTCATATTAAACATGGACAAAGTTTCAAAGTTTTGTATGAGCAAAGAGACTATGAGAGCTGATATCGCTGACATGGCCATTTAAGGCCCCCCAATTTTAAAAAGGGGATAGGAATGAAAGCTAAAATAGTGTCATTAGGCAGTGGATACAATGAATGTCAACACAAAGGACAAAAAAAGACTTTTAGGAATCTAAAAATCACGCAAATGATTATAGTTCAAGAATTAAAACTGACATTGAAAATGAAAAAAGAAAAGACTGAAGTAAAGGTACGTAGTGAGGCCTGAGTAATCAGACATCCTTAAATATAACTACTGTTATATATATTTCTTAAATGCAATTGAATACAAACTGTTTAAGTTCTGTTTGAGTTTCAACAATAGTTTTGTGTCTTTCAACAGCAGAAGGCCCACCTCACAATTACTAACGCGTTCATGGTGCAACATGAAATAGATTTACATGTGTTACAATGAGAATATCAACACACTGATGTTTAGCCGATGTACTCTGTTCACCAGATTTACTGTATTAGCGTATGAATGTCTTCCTGTTAGCAACAAAGCAGCTACAAAGTCATACCTGACATCCAAGTCACTGTGGATGAGGCTTAATGGAAATGGACTGGCATTTAGTATAATGCTTTTCCAGTCTAATAAGAAAGTGCTCCCTGTGTAATAAGTATGTATAATTGAGTGTCATCTGCATAGCTCTGTGTGTGGCAATCGCAATGCGTACACGCTATCTGCCTTTAGCATAGAACAGGTGCAGATGACGGTGTGCTGCTAGCAAGATTAAGCAGCAGAAGAACCACCACCCAGGACTGACCTGTAGACAGCCACCCTCTGCCTAAGTGAGAATACTGTTAGCCCAGTGACTCAAATAAAGAGAAACTGAGCCACAGAAAATGCAAATGTCGAGTAACTCAAGACAATGTGCCTTGACTAAAAATAAGGAAGAACTATCATTTAAGCAGAAAAAACACCTTGCAGTAGGAAGTAAAAACCAGATTACTGTCATGAAGGGTGATGATATTAATGCCAGTGTCAACTCACATGCATCTCTGTCTTCTCTCCTCTGTTTGTCCTGCAGTCTGGGTGAGCTTGTGTTAGCTCTGTCTAAAAACCAAGGAAGAAACTGACTTTTGAAACAAACTTTTCTCTACTTTATCCCTGCTGTGAGCGAAATTTAAATTAATGCTTAAACAGCGGCACAAATACAAACTCTCACCTCGTGCTGTGTCTCTGCTCCTCACATCTTGAGTCCTGAGTCCTATACCTGAATAAAAAAAAGTGACAATGTCAGGGAAATCCTTTGTACGTTGTCAAATGAAGCTTAACAATCATCAGAGTACAGTACCAAGTCCTCGTTTGTCTGTACTTCGCCCTCCAATTGAGATAGTGGGTGTAGAAGCTGTAGAAAAAGAATGAAATTACAAATTATTTCAAATATTTAAACAAGATTGGACGACAAGATGTAAATATGCAGTCATGGTAGACAAAATGTGGTCAGAAAAAAAACCACCAAACATACCCTGTGGACGGGCGTTTGTGTTGCGGGCACTGAGACCAGAAAACACTAGAGAAAAAGGAAAATTGGTATCTTTCTGCCAACATCATGCAAAATGTGAAAACGTTTATTTGGATTTAATAAGAAAATTCAAACCTTACATTTTAAAATCCCTCCTTTCTGTCCGCTTCGGTTGGCTAAGATTAGAAGAAGTTCAATTAAAAAAACAAACAAAAAAAACACACTAAACTTGAATGCATTAATAATTACGCTGGAAAAAAACAAAAACGAACTATAAACAATGCCTGGAACTTACAGTCTCCCAGAGCGAACAGTGTTGTGTCATTCACTTTAAAAGAACACAGATAATTACATTAAATGAGGTACAAAATAAGACAGAATAAGAACAAAAGGCCTCTTTGGACAGACCTTGTTTAGTGATCTTGCCCAGCTCCTGGTTGCATAGATCTTCCACTCGCTCCTTGAGACCTAGGATGGTATCTCGTACAGGCTCAAAGGAAGCCTCGTGATTGACTTTCACAGCTGGCAGATCCCCAGACTCAAGAGGACTGCACATAGACTCGTACGTCTGAGGAAACATGGCAGTTAGTTAAAAAACACAACAAAAATTATTTAATCAGGATATCAGGAGTCTTGAGATTCAGAAAAAAATGACTGTATATCCTGCTCTGTGGTCTTCCTCTTTTCCACCTGCCTCAAACTCTCCATTTAACATCCTTCAAAATTCAAAATATCCACTGTCGCCTTTGCACCTTAACCATGTCGCTCTAATTTTGTCTCCAAAATGCTCAATGTGATGTCACTCTCAACAAAAACCTTAGCGTTTCCACAGTGCCATTGTCTCCAAAGGTTTCATTACCATCTAGTAAACTTTCCCTAACACTCTTGCTGTTATCCTTCTGTCATAAGACGTGTAAAGAATAAGCAATCACTGCTGTGTCCATGATCAATATTTCCACTCAGTGAGCTTCACAGTCCGGCCTACCTGCAGATAGTAGATGTTGTCTTCGCAGCTTGCCAGGTCCTTCATCTCAGTGTCCCTTTTCTTCAGCTCCTTGATCTCAGCCTCCAGACTATCTGTAACTTCTTGTGCATGGCCCATCTTCTCCTGGTTGGCCTGATCCATCACCTCCTCCAGCAGCTCCTGAAGACGTTCCATGGAGTGCAGCAGCTCCGACAGCACCTGCTCCGCTTCATTGTGCACCACATCAGCAGAACACTGCGCACACAAGGAAAACACAAAACTAATTAAGAAAACCTGTTTTCCATTAAAAAAACAAAAACAAAAAAACAAATTGTCTACCGCTGACCAACCTTCATCTGCTCCATCATCTTCTTCATGTCTTTCAGCTCCTGCTCTCTCTCTTTCAGCTTCTGTTGGTTCGCTGACTGCAGGTCGGACAGCAATTTCTGCAGAGACGCACGCCATGACACGAGATCAGAGAAACAATCCCACAGACAAGGAAGCAGGTGTGTAGGTGGCACAGAAGACAACGTGAGAGGGTGGAGCATTATGAATGACTAGGCTAGGAATGTTGTTAGGAATGTCTTCAGCCTGGCTGCACCCGGCGTCGCACACAAAAGGAAATAACTGACTTCTTTCAAATAAACCTTTTATACACAATAATGGACAGCACAGAGAAGGGCGGATATGCTTTATTTATAGAATATTGACTGTAAACTTCCATTTACAAAATTATGGAGATTTTTCCCAACACCCAAACCAGTCATTTTAATTTTACTTTAGATCACCCTGGTAACTGTCTGACTGGCCCCAGTCATTATGTAGCACCCATCCTCTGTTTACCTGCTTCTCCAGCCTTTCGACCTTGGTGGACACGCTCTCGTGGCCTTTGTGCTGGTTGCTGGTGCACAGCCAGCAGATGAACATCTTGCACTGTCGGCAGAAGAACTCCTGCAGGTATTTGTGCTGGGTGCAGATCTTTTCGGCCAGGTTGCCTGTCGGTGGGATGAGCTCATGCTGCTTTAGGGATTTCTTTGTCTGGTGAGGCTTCAGATGGGCCTCGCAGTAGGAGCTCATACACACCAGGCAGCTCTTGACTGCAGCTCGTTTTTCATTTTTGCACATGTCACATGGTACGACCGAGGAGGAAAGCTTCTCTTTGGCGAGTCGCATGGATTGACGCACTTCAGATTTGAGGGCTCCTTTGCGGAGCTGCTCCACAGCCTCTGCCAGCATGGTGTTCCTGGACAGGGAGGGCTTGGGGCAGAAGGTCTGACGGCACTGAGGGCAGCTGTAGATCCCTTTGGGGTCATCTTTAGTCCAGTAGTCCTTAATGCAGGCCATGCAGTAGCTGTGACCGCAAGGGATGGTGACAGGATCATTTGGCAGATCCAGACACACGGGGCAGTTAAACTGCTCCTCTGTCCACAGCTTTGCACTCATAATGCTGTTAATGAAAGAAAAAAAAATGGTTAGCAAGTCAGAGACTTTTAAACACGCAAAGAATCGAAGAACAAGCTCCAGAGATTCAGAAGGTAGTGTGAAGCCTGGGTTCACAGGAGGAAAGTGTCTGTCACTCTCAGGTGAGCTGGGCGGGACCAGAGCCACCAGGCAGGTCTAGCGGGGAGAACGAGTGTCGGTGGAAAACTGTGGAATGCCAGGAAACCAAAGGTGTGAGTGGACAAATCCGCACATCACAAAGTATGGCACAGATATTCGGGCTCTTTATGAAAGTAAATATTACTACATGTAGTAGCAAAATCTAATTGAGTAGATTATTCCTTTATTATGAGGACAATTTAACATTATTAGATTGTAACGCTGAGGTATTAAACTCTAAGCAGCATATTACTCTTATTTAATTCTAGTCTTTTCAGTCTAGTAGTACATGACCTTGCGCTTAAGTCCCCCTATACGGCCACAAGATAAATGAGATTATTATTGGTATAGAAGAATTGAAAAATTCAGTCCTTGCTTTGTGGTAAACATTAGAATAGATGTGGTTACAATATAGAAAAAACTGACCTATCATCAGACAAATCAACAAAACCTCTGCCACAGAAATACAGAGAATGCAGCAACTGTGTGATGCTATCATGTCAGCAGGGACCAAAATATCTGGAGGATTTTCAGAGTTGATGAGCCGTACCATGTATTACCAGACTTTCCAGCCCCTGGATGGATCCATGTCATGGTCTATTAAGGCAATTCTGAAGACAAATGGAGGGCCCAACCTGGTACTAGCAAGGTGCAACCAATAAAGTTGCCAGTGAGTGTACATACAGTTAGAATGTTAGATGTAGAAGTTTGTTTTAAAAGAAAATGAATTAAAACATCTTATAAAATGAACTACATCTATAAATAAAAGCAAGACACTTAAATTTTGTTTCCAAGACATCCGTGTGTTGCTGAGATATCAACTGATGCTGAATTAAGGCCAGAGCTTTGCATTTCAACGGTGCTAGTCCTGTCTTCCCCGAGTCCACCTGAGACTCAACATTTTTACAGTGTTCACGTTGCTATCACTTATTCAAGTTATTTGTATTGCTAAATGTTTACAGGATCAAAAAAATAAATATAGAAATGTCAGAATAGCTGAAAGTTGTCTGGGGACAGAATATATTGTTTGTTAGTAAAACAGTGTGGTAAAAGTTTTCATTAACCAATGAGTAGCTTTGAACACAGAAAGTGTCTACAATGAGTTATATTCAATTAATCCCTGCAAAATTCATGCTGACTGTTCAGTTTCAGTATTTTTTCCCCCATAGTTACCTCTGGGGTACGTCAGTGAGATGGATATCTCTAATATTTACATCAGTGTTGGGGAACTCCAGGTCTCAAGGGCCGGTGTCCTGCAGGTTTTAGGTGTGTCCTTGATCCAACACATCTGATTTAAATGACTAAATGACCTCCTCTTGAAGTTCTCCAGAGCCCTGGTAATGAACTAATCATCTGATTCAGGTGTGCTGACCCAGGATTATATCTAAAACCCACAGGACACCAGCCCTTGAGGCCTGGAGTTCCCCCACCCCTGATCTTAGGAAGCCCCGCCCACCTGCTGTTGAAATATTTTGTTTGTGAAAGGCAACACGTCAGTTTAGCTTTAAGGAAAGGTCAAGGGAGTAAAAAAAAAAAAAAAAAAAGATACTTGTAGAAGTCTCAAAAACACATAAAATCTCTATGTATCAAAAATGATACAGGGGGTAACCCACTGAAGCACTGTGGCATGACCTAATAAGGCATGTTCAATTAAGACATCTGAGAAATACTGACAACCTAAAATAGTTTTGTAGGACTGTCCAAAATATATCAGCATCTTTCTGCAAGTTTCATGAGCAGCTATAGAACACATCTGATGGAGGGTGTTGCAATTAAACAATAAAAAATAGTCAACTTTCAGGTGTCTGTCCAAAAGACTGGGCACAGTTACTTTCCCAAAATGTCTCACTACCAGCATCAGCCTCCTTGAAAATAGGCACAAATAGTGCAAATCCAAATCCAGCTAATTTGTGTATTTTAACCAGCTTCCTTTCTGCCCATTATGCACTGTTTATTTTGGCCTCATTTATTTGGGAGGTTGCTCTGACTCCTTTTAATCTGCAGTTTCACAAAAGCTTTTACTGGATAATGACAGACTTCCTTTTGAGCAGACAGTAAATGTGACACTACAAAGAATACTCACCAACAAATTTTCACCGGGAACAGACTGGAAAGTAAAAAAAAACAACCCGACACGTTTGCACGGTCATCTTTGAATAAGACTTAACTTTGGGTGAGGAACATGTCAGCTAAAGCAGCAGTAGGCAGGAGAGAGGATGTGGTGGGTATCTTTGGGCAGTAATTTTTTTTTCTTTAATATAAATGTTTTGTGCTCAGAGTCTGATGACTTTTCACACCATAATTGATGTCTACATGCTGGAAAAACAGTGGTAATTACAACGCTAACACAGTGTGAGCCTGTACCATAATCGGAAAAACCCATTAAATATATTTGTTTTCCGCTCCACATGAGGATTTAAACTGCTGTTGCACATATCCAACTATTATCTTCCTGACCTTTTCTCTGCATTGTGTTTGCCTTCAAATAACTGAAATTTATTTGAAGGCAGTTGAAATCTTTTAAAAAAATAAAGACTGCTGAACTGTAACTTTATCATGAATAAAGTCGTTTCTGAGCCTCTAATCTCCACTGTTGCACACTTTTCTACCTGAACTCAGGTCTTTTATTAGTGTAACCACAACCACTCACTAGATGGCAGTGCTGCACTCATGTTAAAGCAATAGCCTGTAAATAACCCGTTCCACTTGCCGAATGTTGACAAAAGTGAACAATGTGCGAGTCATTTCTATTTAACTAAATTAAAAAGAAGCGGATAAATAGAACTAATAATATAAGGTAGTATATCGGCTTATCACTGTTGCTACCCAGATTGACGGAACAAAAACGACTTAACGCTAACTCAAGAACAGACACGGCTTGCTTTAAGCGAACACGGAAGTACAAGGTGGAGACGCTTCTTGTGTCATCCAAAGAGCTTCTCTACTGTGTAGCATAGCGGTGTTGCGTGATTTGAACTAACTTGTTTTCATTTCGGAGCCATTTTTCAGTTTCGTTCAAATGCCAAATAATGTCGTTAAACGTCCTGGAGTCGGGGTCGGGGTGCTGGTAACGGACTCTGCTCACCCAGGCTGTGTACTCTTGGGCAAACGGAAGAGTGCGGTGGGAAAAGGGACATACCAGCTCCCAGGAGGTCACCTGGAGTTCGGGTATACATTGACGTTGTAGACTCCATTCATAAATCTGACATAGTTTTCTTCTTCTTCTTTCTCTTTAATTAAAGTGGTTGGCGTGCGACAACCAGGTGTAGTTCCGTCCCCTAACCGGCTGAAATATGGGGACGAGAGGTCCCACACCATCTTTATCCCATTACCTGTGATATATGAGGTATATATATATATACCTATATATATATATATGAGGCATTCTTCTCTGCTTGATCAGCTCAGATTTGCCTTAAAACTTTATGGTGAAAAGTTTTGACATATGTAATGATTGCTGCTAAGTTTTTGGCTTCATTTATCAAATAGTTTTTACGTTATATTTAATTAAAAATGGTCTCTGGACCCATTTCCAATATGTTTTGTTGCACTTTAACGTCTGACGCAATGTTTGAGCATAAATGCGTCTACTGTCATACCAACCTTCTGCATATCCTCCTTCACAACAGCCACCAGTCATATTTGTGGTTTTCCTCTTTGCCTCCTGCCTGGGAGCACAATCTCTACCACTTCATCCAGCTTGCTCTGCAATTCCTCTCTCTTCCATATACATCCAAACTTTGGACCAAAACATTTTTTTGGCAAATTGGAAATTGTGAACAGATTAAATTTTCTCAGTATAAAAATGAAAACAAAACAACTCAGGAGTGCTGCTAATTTTTTTTTGCACTCCCATGCATGCAGACAATGGAGGCAGAAAGAGCTGAAATAGCCTTAGAAGCCCGTTAATGTACGTTAGCTAATGTTAAATAAGATGTTGTTATTTTTTTTTATTTCATTCAAAGGGAGACTTGGGAGGAATGTGCCCACAGAGAGGTGCTGGAAGAAGCTGGGGTGGGTTTGGTGAACACCCACTTTGCATCAGTAGTTAACGCCATCAAGCTGGAGGAACAGTACCATTATGTTACCATATTCATGCAAGGAGAGTTGGACAGGCAGTCAGGAGAGCCACAAAACCTGGAACCAGACAAAAATGAAGGTATGTGAAGTGGGACTGCTGTTTTTCAGTGGGGGGAAAGCACCTCCACTAAGCACCCAGTGAGCAGCTGATGAAACAAAATGTGTTGCTTTCTCATTTTGCAGGCTGGACGTGGACACGCTGGGATGATTTTCCTCCAGAGCAGCAGCTCTTCATGCCACTGGCCCGCTTGAGGCAACAAGGCTTTCAACCATTCAGGAACAAAGACAGTTGACCCTGAAACTTCCAGTTATATTATGAAAAACTGTTAATCCACAAGGATAATACAGGAACACTGTTTAAAAACTGCTGTTGTCTCACATGTCTTTTTTTTTTTTTTTTACAGTACATACTGTATTTTCTGAAATAATGCAATAAATCTCAGTGACCCTGACCTCAAGGTCAGAGTGAAGTTTTGTGAAAATCTCGTGAATGCAATAACTTGAGAAAAAGGCAAGGCAGGATTTTGAAATTCATACCAGAGGTGCAGCTACTGGAGGCTGAGCGGTTGCACTCGCCACTGCCAGTATTTTTATTTAAGGCATTCAAGTTTCTCAGTTTGTTAGCCTTGACAAACAAACAATGCAAGAAAAAAGTGCATTTTACACAATGTTTATGTCCTAATATTATTGGGGAGAATCACTTTCTTTAAACCTTGTGAAAAAGGACATTTGCTGAGGAGATGCTCTGTAAGTACTATTCTATTTATTATAAAAGAAAATTTGAGTACAAGAATTCTACATTAACTGTTCTTTTTCTTTCCAGCAAATACTGAATCTTTAAAGCTTATCCTGTTTCTAAATCTGACTTTGAGGTGAAGAACTAAAAATGAGTGCCTTATACAGCAGGATGGCTGAAATCAAACAGCTCTCCACCTCACATGAGGGTGGCTCCAGTGACACCCGCTGCTAACAGTATGGACCAAAGGGTCACAGCAGCGTTGGCTACAGCACCGCTAAAGGTCTTGTCGTGGGCATAGGTGATGATGTGCAGAGCCCCACTGTAGGCCTCCTCACAGGTAGGCTGGATCTGGTCTTCAGGAAGCTCGAAGCTGTATGTCCCGTTATCTCTGAGCTCAAAGGTAAAGGTTAAGGGGATCCCCTGCATTCGAGCCCAGTCTCTGGATGAACCAGAGTTGGCGTCTGGAGAAAGAGTTTAGCAGTTACATTTCTGAACCACCTAAAAATCCTTCAAACATAATATTTAAAGATATGGGCAGTTTATTTTATTATAATTAGCAGCTGATTTGTAAACTCACATAGTACATCAGGCGAGGCTCCTACAGTGTAGTTCATCCCGTGAACCTTCCAAATTGCTTCTGCTGCACCCTTTCCGACCATCATCTGAGGAATTAGAAAGGAATTTTTGCATACAGTCACTTAAACATGAGTCCACAGAATCTGGAGGTGTATGTTTTCATTAATAAAAGTTCAGAGGAAAGATATGAGATGCCACTAACTGTATAAGGCAATCAATACTGTTTTAAAACTTATGGTGCTCCATGAGTATTTGTGACCTACTGTTCCCTTATCCTATTCTATATGTTTATCCTTTGATTCTGCTGGAGTAGCTTTGCATGATTTATGGTTCATCTTAATCCTTTTTGTACAGAAGTTAATGCTGGGTTTGGAAAGTGAAGATACCCAAGTATAGATATACTGAAATCAGACTAGTGTTAATAAAACTTCCAAATTAATTTGTACTGTAAGCTCCAGTAGATTTATTGGACAGGCTGTGATCAGTTCAGCTGTGTTGTTACTCCTCTTAAAATTTACTGTTCTTTGTGGACTTTGAGTTTTCATGCATCTATAATGGCTGCTTTCCAGCCTCTACTCAGTTAAAAGCAATTAAAAGTACTGAATCATCAACGCAAGTTAGAGAGCATTATTTTTCTTTATATTTTCTTTTGGTAACTAAGACTCAGTCGTGTAATTTTAATATCAGCTAGCTAAATAAAATCTAGCAAAGCCAGACATATAAAAATGTCTTTACATTATCTGGTATGGGATGGCTGAAATAACAAGTGTGCATGGGACATGGTGTCACATGGTTTATATTGTGATTGATTATTTTTCACCTGCAAATGTTCCACATCAAAATGGTCCTACTAGATTCATCTTAATCACAACAAACGATCTGCATCAGGAGTTTAAAAATTATATGTAATCTCAGAAAATACACTCTCCAAAACCAAAGTAAGTTTTGTACCTTTTAAGAGGTAATGCAGAATTTCACTGCTGTACTTATTTGTATTTTACAGAGATCTTTCCTAAAGCTCTGTTGACAATTTTGTACCACAAAGTAAAGGTAAAACAATGAACTCTATCTTTTTTCTTTTTTTTTTTAAAGTAGAAAATTGGTTACATGACAATGCATTAATTTATTTTGATACAGTTTAAAAAAAAATTATACATCATACTATTGGAAACAGATTAGTGTTTATATTAGCTCATTCACAATATTACTGACCGCTAAAAGCTTTATCTAACCCATATCTAAAGTCAGCTTGACCTACATGTCTTTGGAGG
Source organism: Pundamilia nyererei (assembly GCF_000239375.1). NCBI lineage: Eukaryota > Metazoa > Chordata > Actinopteri > Cichliformes > Cichlidae > Pundamilia > Pundamilia nyererei. The sequence continues at coordinate 2,461,250 of NW_005187495.1, forward strand.
GTGGGAGGAAGCTGGAACCAGTCACCAGGCACCGGGATGAGTGTGACAACACTAATGTCTGCCCCACTAGGCTGCCATTATACAAGACTGATATGAAATGAAACTTGTCAGAATGCTATATATATATGTCTTTTATTTAACAGCAAAAACTTAAACCCTTGTAGCTGTTCTATATATCTGCGATTCACTGATGGGTGAAGTGAATAGCAGTGATTATCTCTTCATCATGGCACCTGTTTGTGGGTACAATGTATTAGGGATCAAGTAAACAATTTGTTCACAGAATTGAAGTGTTAGAAGCAGAAAAGTGGGCAAGCTTAAGTGAGTAATTGAGTAACTGGCCACACAACTGGGTAATCTTAAAACTACAGCTCTTGTGAGGTGTTCCTGGTCTGCGGTGGTCAGTATCTATCAAAAGTTGTCCAAGAAGAAAACATTGGTGAAACAGCAACAGGGTCATCGGTGGCCAAGTCTCACTGAAGCATGTGGCTTCAGGCTGGCCTGTTTGGTCTGCTCCCACAGACAAGCTACTGTAGCTCAAATTGTTAGACAAATGTAACGCTGATTCTGATAGAAAGGTGTCAGAATACCCGGTTCATCACAGTTTCTTTTGTATGGGGCGGCATAACTGTAGACCAGTCATGTTGCACCAGGATGCAGAGGCAGACAGAGGCAGTGTGATGCAATTTCCTGCTGGGAAACCTTGGGTTCTACCACATGGATGGAAGGACTGACAGTACTATCTACCTACCTACCTAAGTATTGTTGCAGGCCGTGTACACCTTTTCATTTTATGGTTACAGTATTCCGTGGTGGCTCTGGCCTCTTTCAGGAAGAACAATGGAAAACTGGTTCAGGAATTACTTGAGGAACACAACAATGAGTTTGAGGTTTGGGCTCTGCCTCCAAATTCCCAAGATCTCAATCCAATCAAGCATCCGTGGGATGAGCTTGACAAACAAGTCCAATTCTTGAAGGCCCCACTTTGGAACTTACAGGACTTAAAAGATCTCATGCATCTTGTTGTCAATCTGGGAACTACTTTGGGAAAGATGAGAGTCTTTATCAGTGATTTATTTTGAGTGTTTTGGATTCCTAACAAGATTAGAAGAATTGAATCCCTAAACGACCAACCAAAGTTTGGTATTTTGGCTCCAGATTTTTGACCCAATACCTCATCTGCACTGTTCTTTCTTGGCACATGAGGATGAATTTAATGTCCTAGTGCATTTACCCATTTCCTTACTTGCTATCCTCTTTATTAATGTAAATGCACACAGATATAACCATTGTCAAGCTATAAAGAGTGTCTCAGAAAAGTGTAAAAAAATGCATCACTATATTTGTTGATATAAATACCAGCTCATTATAATTGGGGGCAGTGTAGTTGGGGTGTCCATAGGGAACCAGGATCAGCTGGCCGTAGGAGTGGATGGTGAGGAAACACAGGAAGATGTCCTTTCGGCTTCCTACAAAGTCAGTTACAGCCTTGGCCTCAGGCTCAGATGTTGGTTTGGTTCCAGGGTAGGTGTTTGAGCAACAGTCAAATGATACCCCAACGGCTGTGCAGGCAAAGAAGGACAATATGAATTGCATATAATATTAACATGATTATTTTCACATTCTATTAACACAAGTTTACCTTTTGAAGTAGTAGTAACCCCTGGACTGAAGAATTAGGATACAAATTACAGTTCCTCTTGAGGCTGCTTCCCAAAGTGAGTCAAACCTCATAGACTCCTGTTTTAATTGTTTTTTTGTTTTTTTTTTTATAGACAAGTAGTTAAACAGTGTCTCACCATTGCTAATTCAAGTCACTGAACTGGATATCTCTATTGTTTTTGCTGTTTGTTGCTGTTGCGATATTTGCAATGGAATTATCTAACAGGTAATCTAGCCTGGTACGTGGATGAGCGGTGATTAAAGTTCTGGTATTTTATCAGTTTTGTTGCTTAGTAATAATTGACAGATATGTGTGTCTATACTTAATGGAGCTTGCTAACAAAGCCAATAGCTTTAGCAGATAACTTTGCACTCTACCCTCATCTTCAAATACTTGTGACTCTAAAAAAAAACAAAATGGAAGTGACCAAATGCTGAGGCTTCAAAATGGAGTCCAAAGTCTCTAGGTGATGCCATGATATACACTTTGACCTTTGGAGCATACCCATACGGAAAAGAAATAGTAAAAACTTATATGTGATTTACTCATGAAAGTGGCCACTTTCTCATTACTTTCATACATTGTTTTAGTAAGTATCCAAAACATACAAGTTTCATTATATAATTTTTCAAGGGATCTTATATCTGTTTTCACACTTATA
>NW_005187495.1:2463593-2465321 GCF_000239375.1 Pundamilia nyererei
TTTTCATACAAGTTTCACACAAGACAGATACAAACTTTATAAGATTTATATATATCTTTTCCATATGGGTATATCTATAACTTATAAACGTTTTTTGGCTACTTGGTTCAAACATCAAACAAAATATGAGTCTGTTAACATTGTTTCCTATTCACGGATGAGGTTTAATGGTTTTTGTATAGCGTGATAAGCTAAAGCTACATTAGCATTAGCATCTTGATTTTGGCAAATTGGAGGAAGCAAAGTTTAGTGTTTTCTTTGCTTTCATCTTTACTTTTAGCATGTCTTTCTCCACTAAGCAACACTGAACTTCAATACTAGCATGTATGTAGATACAGTCACTGTAAAAAGGAAGTTGTCATGATCCTGGGTTTTGTACCCAGCGTTTTCTGTTTGGGACTCCGTTTTCTGTTTGATTTTTCCCATTTGACTTTGTTGTAGTGTTCAGTTCAAATATTACCTTTGGTTAGGTTTTCATTCTGATTTTGTATTGAGCCCTCCTATGTTCCCCAGGCCTAGCTTGTGTTTCTGATATGTCTGTGTTTAGTCAGTTTTGTCTTCGTGTTTACTTTGGCCTGCTAAATTCCTGTGTTTTAATCTTAGTGTTAGTTTCCTGTTTTATTTTGATAGTCTCTTGTCCTTCAGGTTTTGTGTTCCCCCTTGCTCTTTAATTGATTCTGTTCACCTGTGCCTTGTTTTCCCCAGCTTTGTCTCTTTCCCTGATAAACCTCATGTCTATTTAAGTCCTCAGTTTCCCTTTGATCTTTGCCATGTCATCATTCCTGTTGTCAGTTTAAGTCGTGTGTCTTGTTGTTTTGTATTTTGTTTGCGAGCTGCAGCATTAAAGCTGTTTGAGTTCAATTAAGCCTGACTGCCAAGTCCTACATTTTGGGTCCTCTCGCTGCCTGCGACACACCCTCGCTTGACAGAAGTAGTCTTTTTTTAAGGTTTTCTAACTTTTGCATATCAAAGTATAATAAAATACATATAATCTGGTACTTACAGTAGCAGGTCTTCAAACTAGATAGATACTCCCTTAGATGAACAATGATGCATGACATTTTACATTATTTATTTTATAAAACGTAAGCCAACATGCAGATGTGGAGTTTTTAAAAATTTTAGAACACCCTGCCTGGTAACATAAGAATTAAGAGAGTAAGTAGCAGCCAGGCCCTGCTAATCAGATTCACTACATTAATTGGTCATCAGCAAGTCTGAGCCCCTCTATAAAAGTTGCCAGTTTGCTGGTTTGGAGAACTCAGGTGTGTGTTACCACAATGCCAAGAACAAAAGACATCAGCAGTCTTCTTAGAGAAGTAATAGTTGCTGTCCATTAATTTGGGAGAGCTTATAATAGCATTTCCAGAGAGTTTGAAGCTCATCATTCCACACTGAGAGAGATTATTCACAAGTTAAAACATTCAAGACCGTTGCCAATCTTCCCAGGACATCCCAGCCAATTCATTACAAAATGGGAGGTGATGATTTGGGCTTCTTTGGCAGCCACAGGACCTGGGAACCTGGCAGTCACTGAGTCAGCTTTGTTCATCTGACATGTAATAACTTAGAACTTTACCATGACTCCTGTGTTGTGACAGTGTTGTCTGATTAATGAAATGTGTGCACTTTATTGTCATGTATATAGGGAATAAGAGTAATGCACACTTAAAGATGTGTGTTTAAGTCTGTGAAGGTTCTCAGTCATCCAGGTCATCGTAGTCTAAA
>NW_005187495.1:2467909-2469671 GCF_000239375.1 Pundamilia nyererei
TGTGTGTGTGCATTAAACAACTGTTAAATCACCATGAACTTATGGAAATATGAAGTTAAAAAAGTCACATATCTAAAGGGATAAACCGGTGTTGCATCGCTATAATAGACAACTTAGCAAAGAAAGTGCCTTTGGCCAACTGTTGTGATTTGGTGCTATAGAAATAAAACTGAATTGAACCAAAATTGGTCTTATGGAGTGATGAGGTTGATTTGGTTCAAATCGGGATCAATCTGTACGAAGGAGTCAGGGGCGAGGTGCAAAATTATCACATTTCCATAAATGTTGCATGTTCCAGTAAATTATTGCATCTGTTTCCTGTTTTTCTTGGAAAACATTAACAAAATGAGGGCTAGCTCAAGACTTTTGTACAGTGCTGTATAAACAGCATATTTTAGAAAATGTGTGTGTGTGTGCATGTGTGTGAGAGAGATGTGGCAGCTGAGTTATGTGTGTCTCACCTCTGACATGGGGTGGTATTTATAGTAGTCATACTGGGCTCTGTTGCACAAAAAATACACGAAAAACTTGAGAAGCAGTTGACGTTAATCATACCTCAATAATAGTATGCTCTTTTATCTGGGTTGTAGTTAATAGTTTTTAAAATTACAAGCCTGCAATAATCAATTTTTAACTGCTTCAAAGGCAGTCTATCCAGCTGTTGGTCAGTACAAGCTAAAAAGCCAGCATCGGTGATGGTACAAGGGTCCATTGTCAAATTTTTCACAAAACCACATTCTGCACAAATTACAGCAACATAGGTGTTTAGCCAGCCTCCTCCATATTATTACAGAGAAGAAGGATGAAGATGAGCATGTTTAAACTTAAAAAAAATCTTGCTGCCACCAAATGAAAAATTATTATATATTTAAAAGCACAATAAAGTTTCTTTCACTAGGCCATTGGATACTTTACAACCCTCCACGCCCTGCTCTCTGCTCAACTGTCTTACAATAGCCCATATTCAGCCCATAGCCCATATTGACCCCTGTCCCCAATTCAAAACCCTTTTGTATATAGTTAGAATGTATGTGTATTTATAATAATAAAAAAATTACATCAAGACAACTTCCTTGTTTGTGTACACATAAATATACAAAATGATCTCAGTTTTAATATTTATTTGTCTTTAAGCTATTTTTAGTTAAACAGGTTGTAGCTGATGATGTGCAGATGTGTCGATGTGTAGATCATTTTTACTCTTTAAAAATACTTTAAAATTCTCAACACCATCTTAACGTTTTGAACGCTTCCCAGCCGTTAATCTTCAGTGTACCACTTTAAACAATGAAAGTCAGCAAATAGTGAAGAGTAGCAGAAATGAAGGAAGTAACAAAAGTGAAAGCTTTGTCCAACTTATACCAACATCACAAGGATTTGTATGCTAAGAATATTTTGAAGGTAATTATCTATTTAAAAAAACAACAACCCCTGATCAGATCTATTTAATGAACAAAACTCACCTCTCCACTGTTGCTGCTCCCACTGCTGAGAGCAGCAACACAAAACTCATTCCCACACAGTCAAGCATTGTCTCTTTGTGAAAGTAAAGTCCTTGTCTGTACTGGTCTGCTTTACTGATCCCAGGGAAGCCCAGTAAAGAGATACATGTGTTGCATGCTACTACTTGTTAATATTTGATCTGAAATGACTAAGTGAATTACTTTACAATGGAAAGTAATGTATCCGTCATCTATTTATATCATTAACTGCCCATGATCATGGCCATATAATTCGGTGATTGTGCTGACATGTAAAGTCG
>NW_005187495.1:2483300-2485632 GCF_000239375.1 Pundamilia nyererei
AGCCCAACAGAACACTTATCGCATATAATTACTTTGAATTATGTTTGGTTTCGTAATGTCTCAAATGTGGGTGACGTAGTCCTGTTCTCTTGCCAAGCTTTATCAATCCATGAAGTCCAATGACACTCAAACTGCAGAGATGTCTTAAAGACAAACACCTGAATGAACTCTTTCCTGAATTTTCTGCTTCTGAAATCAGATAAAACTGAGGTTATTGTACTCGACCCCAAAAATCTTAGAAACATTGTCTAACCACACTGAGTGGAATTACCATGAACTCCAGTAACACTGTGAGGAATCTTCTAGTGATCATTTATCGAGGAAATATCATTCAATGCGCATAAACTGTCTATAAAAATATGTAGGACCTGTTTTCTAGTGTTTATTTAAGGAGCTTGGAAAGAAAAGCTACGACTTCTTAAAATTTCTTGAAGACAATTGTGTGACCTATTGAGATCAACTGACGCAAGATGTGAGTGGGCTTTAAGGCGCCTGGGAAGGAATCTCAGAACTGGATTGTAGGTGGCAGACAGTTGGTACCGTAAACTGTGTTTGTGCAATATCTCTACAATTGGAAGCATCCTGCCTCACGGTGATGCTGAAAAACTAGTTCATGCATGTATTACTTCTATAGGCTGGACTATTGTAACTCACTATTATTAGGTTGTTCGAAAACCTCCATGAAAAGCTTTCAATTGATCCAAAATGCTGCAGCAAGGGTAGCTGTGGATGACAGCTTTTTTTTTTTCCAATTAATTCTAGGTTCTAGAATAATCTGAGTAATCAACAACAATATTTGGTATTAGAAGCCGTAACAGAAATCTGCCTTAGAGCTAATATTGATGACTTTACATAGTGCTCATCTATTTAATCTACAACTGTGAATCATTTATCACGTACAACATCCCAGAAATTTGAAATAGTCAAGTAAGTTTCTTAACATTAAAATTAAGAACAGTACCTAATGTAGAAATGTATGCTATTTTAATGCCTTTAAAACTGTTAGAAATTGAGTATTGCAGCCTTGTAACTAAAAACTACAATATTGATAAAACAGCAGACTATAATGAGGTATGATCAGTGTTGGGAAGGTTACTTTTAAAATGTATTCCACTACAGATTACAGAATACATGCCCCAAAATATACCGTTACTCAGTGAGAGTAACATATTATGAATACTTTGGATTACTTAATATATTATCATGCTTTTTACAACAACACGAATGTGCTATTGCTGTGTGATTTATTACTGAAGGTTACTCGCCATACCGATACCAACTAGATTTTTAAATCTTAATATAAAATGAGTAACAGTAGGGTGGACATTAGGTGAGGCTGCACTTTTAGCAGCAATCTGGTATAGAAAACGAATCGTGCATATATAAAACAGGGACCTCTGGCTAATACGTCGGGTTCCTTGTTGGGCTCGTAGCTGAAAACTAGCTTTACTTTGTTGTCTGGGTCAAGTTTGCTAGCAAGAGACAGAGAGAGGTATGGCAGACTACCACCTTTTTAAATGGTAACTGTAACGGAATACAGTTACTCATATTTTGCATTTTAAATACGTAACGGCGGTACATGTATAGACATGTATGTGCACGTTAGCATATGCTACCTCCGGTGCGGAAACTCCTGTGGGGAGCTTTGTTTCCGGTGTCCTATTCGCGTCTTGTTTACCGTCCAAAACAAGTTAAGCAAATGAATGAATCAAGCGGCGATTTACATTTCTCTAGATGTCTTGGGCATTTACCCAATATATCTGTAAATGATGTTCATCGACTTGTCGATATTTTTTCCCCTGCGCCTCAGAGCAAACGAGAAAAGGGATTCAAATGTTATATTTCTCAGCGGTCCCTCATTTATCACAGGTTTTATGTTCTAAAAATAACCTGCGATAGGTGAAATCAACTAGCCAATTTTATTTTTTGACGGTGCAAAACGTTTTGTGGACATCGTGGACATAAAGTACACTGCTAGCGATCGATGCAGCGATTCTGTACTGTACAGGAGAGACGTCACGGAGGAGATCGTCTGCAGCCAGGACGCAGGACACAATATTACTTTCTAAGATCAGCTGATGTTTGCTGGGGCCACAGCTGTAAAAGCTGCTGCTCATGATATCGGTTTGGTGAGAGGAAAACATGAAGATGAAACCAGGAGATGTCCTTACAGAATCATCAGAGCTGAACAGGTGATGGAGAAACAGGTTTACCTTTTAGGTGACATGAATGAGTTGAAGGGAAGTTATAAACTGTTTCTGAGAAATAACCCCAGGATCCTTTTCTAAGTAGCTGACAGCTGGTAACTGTGCAGGGGCGGGTCTAGCAAAGT
>NW_005187495.1:2486513-2488155 GCF_000239375.1 Pundamilia nyererei
GTAAATTAAACACGAACAACATTAAGCTACTCGCCCAGAGAACAACGGCTATTGCTGCCATCATCATCCGTCATCATTTCTGCTACACTGGCAGGGCTGGGGACCAGGACTCTACTCTTCGGGTCTTGGGGGATGTTGCTATCTCCGGGTCCAATAACAGGCACCACACCCGCAGTAGATGTGCTCGATGTGAGGTCTCGCAGCAAGCTATCAAATACGGTGCATTTCTCGGCATTTAAAAAACGCTATGTGTCGCCAGGTTCGTCGTCAGATTCGAGGAGTTACCTCCTTTGCACAGTATCACCTTAAAGCACTTGTTGCAGGCTGGTGAGTTTGCATATTTTGCTATGAAGTACAGCCAGACTTTTGACCACTTCGCCTTGGGCATTTTTAATCTGTAGATCTGCTCTAAAAGAACGTAAGTACCTGGGCCCACCTACTATCCTTACAAAGGTAAAATGATTGGCTAGAATCCAAACTGTATGACTTCTCAGGAAAAAAAAAAGCACTGAAATAAAGCACCGAAATGTGCACTGCTTTTCGGTCTGGTTACTACCGTTTATGTACCATCATGGCACCGGATACCAGTACCTATCTCTAGGTATGGTCCACTTCCACTGCTTCTCATGTTTCTCTTGTTTTTTATGTGCAACAGAGTGCAGTACGACCACTATAAATACCACTCTTTGACAGAGGTGAGGTGGCTGTTACACACACACACACTTATATATATATATAATATCATTTTATTTCTATATACGTATATATTGCAATAAAAGTCTGAATATATTGAATGAAACCCGAATATATTGAATAAAAGCTAACTACAGAGGCTCTGGTGCCACGCTGTGTTTTAGATGTGTATTATAGCATGTTATGTGCCCCCCCCCCCATATGTAAACAGGTAAGGAGCGTTCAAATAACAATAATAATAATAATAACAAGAATAGTAATGGTGATGAAATTTAGTCCAATTTAGTCAATAAATCAGTATATTCTTCATCAGACCAGATGTACAGATTTATTCCCAGTACCTATAACTAACTAAAGGTACTGAAAATATTGACTGCAATACACAGACCCCATGAATTCTCTTAACTTTGGCCAGACCTAGCCTGCTCAACGGCTCAACGGCTGGACCCTCCTTTACATTCTTATTTTTTAGTTCTTATTTTTGCATGTTTAGCACTTCCCTCAGTAAGGTAAACAAAAGGTTCAGTACATTCGGTCTTCCATGATTAAACAGCACCTAAATTTTGTCCTCTGCAGTACCATACTGTACCCTGTTACTCATATTAGCTTGTACATTACAAGCATTTCTATAGATTTATGTCTTCCTTACATAGGAATACTGATTCCCTGCTAACTTATTCACAGAGCTACTTCTTGCAGCAACATCGCATGCTATAATATTACACATCTAAAACAAGATGATTCCACACTGCTTATATAAGTTTCAATTTCAGGGTCTGCGGACTCTAGTCCATGACTGATAGTGTTCTATTGTGTATTTGTCTATCCAGGTATGCTTGACTGCATTGGCACTGTGTTCGGGATTATTTGGGGGCTGAAAAATTAATTTTCTGATGGTACTTTTCTGCATTTAGATGTTCATTCAAATCTGACAAGATCACCAATAACA
>NW_005187495.1:2493407-2498258 GCF_000239375.1 Pundamilia nyererei
TGTTATCTTTTTCCAAAAAAACAGCTGAACATGAGAGGTTTTTGGACCAATTTTGTGTTCTCCATTCTTTAAGCACCGGTTTGAGCACCGTTTAAGCACCGGCACCGTTTCAAAAGTACCGGTTTGGCACCGGTATCGGATAAAACCTAAACGATACCCATCCCTACACATGAATGCTCCAGCAAACTTCCAAAACCTCTGCTTCTTTAGAGGTGTTTGCACTTGCTGATGATCAGTGTGAATTTGAATAGCAGGACCTTGGTGCTAGTTACCCTTCTAATTCCACAGAAGCAGTAAAGCATGGTTCTTTTTTTTTTACACACTGCTTCTGCATTTTGGCTTATTTCTCATAAAATATATAAAACGTAATGTGTTGTGTATTGCTGTTCATCTGAGGTAGGTGAGACACTGTTTAACGACTTGTCTCTTTTTAAAAAAAAAGGAGGTGGAAAAAGCCAATATGGTTTTTAATGTTCTGGACAGGAGTCACACATGAAGCAGCCTTTAGTGGCTATTAGAGGAACTGCAGCTTTTGGCCAAATTTTACAACCTAACGGGTCACACTATGTAAAAAGGTTAACCTTTGTTAAAAGAATTTGAAAACAGAGGTATTATTGTTATATGTCTTTCATATCATCCTCCTTGGCCTCTATTCACAGCTATTGGGGTTTCATTTAACTGCTGTTCAAAATTCTACCCTGGAAGCAAAGCTATGTCTGAGCTCGAGACCAGGGCTGTAACTGACTTTGTAAGAAGCCGAAAGGACAGCTTCCTGTGTTTCCTCAGCATCCACTCCTATGGCCAGATGCTCCTGATTCCCTACGGACACCCCAACTACACCGCTCCCAACTATGATGAACTGGTATTTATGCCAACAAATGCAATAATGCTTTTTTTTATTTTTTTATTAACATACACACACATATGCATCTTTATAGCCTGACAATGACTAATCGTGCATGCATTTATATTAAAAAGGCAAACAGCCAGCAGAATGAGTAATTATTGTTAATTCATCTAGTAAAAGAGTAATAGATAAAAGTGGAATGGCAAACAGGTAAATGGACGTTCAATAATGACGATAACAAGATTCCACACAAACTATAGAGTTTAAAATATACATAAGGCCTAGTGCAATCATGTTTGAGTGTGCATGTGGACCAAAACACAGCAGGCAGGATGAAAACATAACCAGTGCCTTTAATAAGTATGTACAGAGCAGTCCAGAAATTCCAAAAAGCTAATCAGCTTTTTGGAATTTTTTGGAAGATGGAAAACTACTAAGACAACGGGATACTCAAGGAACTGATAACATTTAAATCTGTATTTATTGCCTCCTGAAATCTCCATATCACCACTAAATTTTTCATACAGAACAAGAACAAGGTTGTCTGGATCCATATTTCATTGACTGTATGACAAGTTCTTTGTGATTCCTCAGATGATGGTTGGTCAGGGAGCAACAGAAGCAATATGGAAGGTTCACCGAACAAACTACACTGTAGGAACCCCGCCCGATGTATTATGTGGGTTTATATATCAATTGCTAGGCAGTTAAATTTATTGCCAGTATCTCTGTGTTTTTAAAAAAATATAACTGCTGCTTTTCTTTCCCCAGACCCCATAACTGGTTCAGCCACTGACTGGGCTCGGATGCAGGGGATCCCTTTAACCTACATCATTGAGCTGAGAGACAATGGGACATACAGGTTTGAGCTTCCTGAGGATCAGATCCAGCCTACATGCGAGGAGGCCTACAGAGGAGTTTTGTACATCATCACCTACGCCCACGACAAGACGTTTAACGGTGCTGTAGCCAACACTGCTGTGACCCTTTCAGGCATACTGTTGGCAGCAGGTGTCACTGGAGCCACCCTGAGATGAGAGCTGTTTGATTTCAGTCATTCTGCAATTTGTGGCACTTATATTTAGTTCTTCAAGTAATTTTTCAGAAATAGAGTTTTAAAGTTTCATTGCTTTCTAAAAAAGTGCAGTTGATGTACAACTCTTTGTACTCAAAAATTCTAATCCATGAAGTGTACTTGCAGAGCATCTCCTCAGCCACTGTACTTTTTCACATAGTTTAAAGAAAATGATTTGAAGTTATAGCAGTTTTAATTAGTTGCCAATACTTGGTGTGTTGAAATATTCCCAAGACTATCAGGACTTTTTTTTATGTCCATCTAAGTCTTTTGAATGCCTTATATAAAAAGAATGTAAAACAAAATAAAACTACATAAAACTTATTTAACAACATTGATATTTACATGATATTTTCAGACAAAGGAGGGACATTTGAGACAACAACAGTTTTAAAACAGTGTGCCTGTAATTATTCTTGATGATGGATATTGTTTTATAAAATGACATATAGAAGATATACAATTAATCTACGTATATTAAGAGGCTCCAAGCTCTTTCTGTCTCCTTCATGCATGTATCATATGTTCTGTTCATTGAGGGACTAAGTCTAAAGGAATGCACAAATGATTAAAATAGACATTCTGTACTGAAAACAGATTTCAGGAGTGATGCAAGGGACAGATAACATAACCGTCAGCACAGTGACTGCAGATTTTTGTGTTTTCTTTTACATAAATACATTTTCTAACACAAAGTAAACAAAAGATAAATGAAGCATTCAAGTGAGTCAAAACTCTGCATAAAGTTTCCAGGGTGAGCATCCCTCTGGTCCCCACTTAATGCCCAATCTCCTAATGTGCAAACAAAACCTTCACCCATGGCTGAAGACAGTTACTAATTAATATGAATCTACAGCTACACTGTAAAAGCTAATTTGGCTTTATTTGAAATGTTCTCCCATTTTTGAGTTGATGAAACTGATTGTTGCTAAATAACTGAAGCTACTTTGTAGAGTAAACAAGGCCCACTTTAATGTGTGACTTCAGAGAATGTATTTGTACTGTGTGCATCGACTGCACTGTAGCGTTTCAGCTTTTTAAATGCATTTCCCTTCAACTTCCTATAGTGTGGAATTAAAGATTAAATATCATAGTTTATTCACTGAACAACAGAGTTTTTGCTCAAAATGTGTCATGTTTGATGTAAGCTGGTGGACTCAAAATGCACGACGATCATTCTGCTTGGAGCTTCAGTCACCGCTATCTCCATTAGCGATCATCCTCTTTTTGACTAAACCCTTTTTGACTAAACCCTTAGCTGGGCCTTTGTTTCTGATCAAAGACAAGACAACTCTCTCACGAGGTCTGGTTTCCTGCGCAGAAAGGAACAGAAGGTAAGTTAGAATCAGAATCAGAGCCAAAGCATACAAACATGCAAACACCAAGCACCAATCAGCACCAATCGCACTAACAGTTTCCAGTTTAACAATCAGTCATTAACTGGCTGTCTGGCTGTAAGTGTCTGATCGCACATTTAGTCACAGGTGGGTTAATTATACAGACAGGGAGAGAGAAAAAAAAAAGGAAAACTGAGTGAGAAGCTGGGTGATTAATTAAACACATGAGGACATTTAAAAAAAAAAAAAAACCCTCCTGATTGCAAATGGCTGTGTGGTAAAAACACAAATCTGACACAGTGTGGGGATAATGATCCGTAGGTAAGAGTGCATTATTTAGTGTTCTGCATCATCTAAGTTAGGAGATGAAATTACATTACATTACATTAGGTCTACTGATTGCACTTTTTAACCAGGGAATTAGTCACTAATCAGTTTGTAAACTGAAGGGAAACAACACGATTAACAAGAAATGAAAGCTGCTTTTTAAAAATAATCACTCATCTTTAGTTTTTATGAAAAGATCAATATTGAACAATATTGAAGAGGAACGAAGTTAATAATAATAATAATAATAACAACATTAAACACAATAGGGTTTAACACCTTATCTGTTTATACCGGGTCTGGGGCCAGGTGTTGGTGCCATCTGTAGCAGTTTAACACCTCAGCCTGGATGATTCAGATGTGGAAAACTGTGTGCTCTTACCTCTGGCTCTTACCTCTGGCTCCTTCATAACAGCCGGAGAAGGGGCGTTTAGGAAACTTGGAGGCGGCCCAGAGTTCTGTTTGCTTTTCTTTTCCTTCTTCTTCTCTTTTTATCAGATTTTTATAAATCTCGAGCACGATGGAATAAATGGAGACCAGGTGTGACAGGGTTAACTGATGGGGAGCCGTGAGGGAAGCAGTGAGGGAAGCAGTGAGGGAAGCCGTGAGGGAAGCCTTGTGAAGCGCGCAGTACAGCGGACTGAAGCCCGACTGTGGAGGAATGAGGCTGCGCTGCTAAGGCAACTGAGGAGCTCTCACAGTCTCTTCCCCTCTGTCTCTGCCCACATTACACAATCTGCGATGGCCTCCTATATGCTAATTTCAAAGTTCACTGCTGTTCAAGTTACACTGTAGAGGGCCTGAGCTGGGCCTTTGTTTCTGATCAAAACTAAATATAATGTTTTTCCCCAGGTACAGGTTGTTTGACGTGTTAATTTACAGACTATTTTTTTGTAATCGTATTGATGTTTCACATGTTTTAAAAATAATAGGAACAGTTTGTACAAAACTATATGGGAAAAAAGTTGTTAATTTATGAATATTTTTTACAGCGTAGAAAATATATTACCAATTTAAACTTAAAGTGAAACATTTCTTTTTTTTTTTTAAAGTAAGGCCATTTTTAATTTGGCATCCAAAAAGTTGGAACAAGGGCTACAAAAGGTAAGTAAGTGACACTAAAAAGAGCCCGTTTGTGGAACATTTTGCACCTACTTTGGTTTATTGGGAACAAGTAAGTAACATAACCAGACCTAAAAAGAACATCTTAGAGAGGCAGAACATCTGAGGAATACGCAGTAAATACAGTATGTCAGATGTGCCAC
>NW_005187496.1:0-4336 GCF_000239375.1 Pundamilia nyererei
TTTGTTCACTCGTTAGATCAGCACGAACATCGAGCATTGTCAATTATTCCAAATAAACAGTGAAGGGTGAACAGAAAGTTTAAATTAGTGTCATTAGTGTCAAATCCCAAATCATCGCCAGGCCCTCAGGCGATCTATACACGAAGGACAATGGCTGTCTATCATCAGGTAAATCTCACCTGTCAACATTCCTGCGTAATTACACGATTCTGACGCTTGATGAGCGCCAACCAGCCTGCTGTCCCGCGTCTTTGATTTTCTGCAGAGCGTACAGGTTTATTCTGATGATTTAGATAGTTCAGGTACACATTTTCTTCTAAGTCAGCTCAGACTTCACATTTTAAACATTTACTCAACACAAACTAAAAGTAGTTACACAACTAAAGTCGGGTTAGGTCATGTTACAGTAGCAGAATGTGGTTATATCCAAGTTACACAAACACCTAAACTGTATTGTAGTATTTGACCTTTTCAGGATCACATACGCTTAGATTTAGGGTTTGGGGTAGGGTATTACTGTCATGGTCCCCGTGTCTGCCCGGACGGCTCCACAAGGCCACATGTGTTTCTGTTTACTTTCTCCTCTCACCTCCCCGCCGGGGCGGAGCTCATTATGGGCTCCCGCCCTTGGCTCACACACCTGCTCTTCATCAGGCTGCAATTATGTGTTGGACATTTAAGGCCGGGACGCAGACGGTCTCGTCGCTGGATGACAGTGCAAGACACGTTAGTGAATCTCTAGCTTTGTGAACCTCCTGTGTGTTTTTGCCTCAAAGTAACCGAACTTTCCTGTGTATAATTTTCCTGCACCCGTGACCTACCCACCGTGTGAACGTGAGTGAAGAAGAGAGCAAGTGTGAATGAGATTCCCTTCCTGGATTTTTCCCTTGGACCCTTGGAACCCCTCAGGTCCCCCACTGTATATATCTGCAGTTGGTGATTCTGTAAATCAACATCATATTGAACTCTACTCTGCGCTTGAGTCCCTCCATTGAATGTGACAATTACTTCAAAGCTCATGTAATTATTGCATTTCTTGTGAAACAATCATAAAAATTCAGTCGTGTTTTGTGTGGGCTAAAATAAAAGCAAGACCTCAGGAGTCAGTTACTCAGAGCAACCTGAACATGAAAACTTGTTATTTGATACTTTGGCCACAGACAGCGTAACACTATTCATGCCAGAATCAGGAACAGCCTTCCTCTCACAGAACTGTAGCAGAACTACATCCCTGTAAATCTGTGAAACAGGACTGCTGAGGATCTGCACAAGGTCATCTTTTGGACTGAAGTTTTATTTGAGGATGCAGCTTCACCGAGAGATCATGAAGGACAGATACACCACACATGTGCCCTGTGAATGAAAACAGTGAAATGAAAATGAAAACACTGCTGAAGACATTTTTTCCCATGTCTTAGTCCTCCTGTTGACAAACTGGATCTGCCAGTAAGAGAATAATAGCTCATCGGGGAAATGTAATGTACAGTCAGTTTACAGGCATGCAAAAGTGTCAAGTTGTAGTTGACAGTGACACAAAAATGTCCCTGGTTAAACTAGTTAATAGATGACAACCAAGTGAGAATAAATGATGTGAGATTTCATGGAAGCACGGCCTTATTAAAGGCTCTGCGTTTGACACACCTGAAGCTTACAGAAGTTTTATTCAGCTGAAGAAAAACCAACAGTATAAAGACAACAAATCAGGAAATATTCAACCATATCGGCTTTATTTTTGTTATTCTTCCAGTTATTTTCAGTAAGTTCTGGATAAACTTAGTGAGGTGGGGTAACCTTCGTCCCCACCGCTGGCACCTTTGTCGATTCTTTGTCCGACGGCTCCCCGTGTCTCGGTGTCTCTGAGCAGAGGTGGTGACACATCACTGCTTTGGAGCCATGAAAAAGGACACAGCTGCAGCATCTGTCCAGCATTTTGTACAGTACTGTACTCTACAGTCTCCAGCAGATCAGGACAACAGTGTTTATGACAACAGCAACCATTTGGTTCGGTACACCTGTTCAACTGCTTGTTAATACAAATATCTAGTCAGCCAATCACATGGTAATAACAGGTCAAGACCACCTGCTGAAGTTCAACCTGAGCATCAGAATAAGGAAGAAGGCCATTTAAGGGAAGGTAACATGTAACACTGGTGCCAGACAGGCTGGTCAGACTGGTACAAACTGATAGAAGGACGAAAAACTGAGGTCCTATGAAGAATTTAGGTTTGCTGGTTTCAATTCAATTTTTAAAAGACACGCTGTAGAAGAGAGCCAAAGATTAACAATAACTAATGATTCGATGCAGAGAGGTCTATTAACACATAGTGAGTGAAGAAGAAACACCCAGTGCATCATGGGAATCCCCGGCAGCCTACACATATTGCAGCATAACAGGGAGGATTCAGGGTCACCTGGTCCAGCCCTAACTATATGCTTTAGCAAAAAGGAAAGTTTGAAGCCTAATCTTGAAAGTAGAGATAGTGTCTGTCTCCTGAATCCAAACTGGAAGCTGGTTCCATAGAAGAGGGGCCTGAAAACTGAAGGCTCTGCCTCCCATTCTACTTTTAAATACTCTAGGAACAACAAGTAGGCCTGCAGAGCGAGAGCGAAGTGCTCTAATAGGGTGATATGGTACTACAAGGTCATTAAGATAAGATGGGGCCTGATTATTTAAGACCTTGTATGTGAGGAGCAGGATTTTGAATTCTGGATTTAACAGGAAGTCAAAACAGGAGAAATCTGCTCTCTTTCTAGTCCCTGTCAGGACTCTTGCTGCAGCATTTTGGATTAGCTGAAGGCTTCCTGATGATAATAATGAATCACAGTAGTCCAGCTAGATTTAATAAATGCATGGATTAGTTGGTCACTGTCACTTAGAGATATTGTATAAATGGAAGAAAGCAGTGCTACATATTTTTAAATATCTTTATTGTAATGAGCTCTGAAACCTGACTGAAACTCTTCAAATAAGCCATTCCTCTGCAGATAATCTTTTAGCTGTTTGACAAACTACTCTTTCAAGATTTTTTGAGACAAAAGGAAGGTCAGAGATTATAATTAGCTAAGACAGCTGGGTCAGGTGATGGCTTTTTAGGTAACGGTTTAACTACTCCCAGCTTGAAGGCCTGTGGTACATAGAGTTAGGCTACGATTAAGCTAAGCTTCAGATTGATGTCAGGTCCTGCCATCCAGGAAGTTAAACCTTTTATATCTTTCCTATTTTTTAGTTGTGTCACATTTTTTTTAAATCTTTTTCAATTTAATTCAATGTAGTTTTATTTTACAGTTCCAATGTACAGCACTTTGTGTCAGCTGTGGTTGTCTTAAAGTGCTTTATAAATAAAGTTGATGATGATAAAAAATCAATCCTTTTATACAGTTTGTGTCTCAGGCTTTGTTGGCACATTTCTACATTTACTTTGTTTTACTGCCACCAACTGTCAGCCAGTGGAACAGCACAGGATGAGCCACAGCAGACAGACATGTTTCCCATCTTTGTTTACACACGACTGCACAGAGAAACTTGTCTTTGGATTTAACCTTCATCCATGTTTCACCTGACCTATGAGTAGCAGCATTATTTTGGTATACTTGGTTTTTAAGGTTGGTCTAACTTCATTTGAGGGTGTATTTAATCAGTCTGGTGGAGCAAGTGGAGGAGTCTGAGAAGAGCTGGATTGGCACCAAAGTGACGTAGTACCTTCTCTTGCTCTCCCAGGTGCTCTCCTTAGTTTCCTGAAGACAGCCTGCATCAGAATCCATGTTTGGCCATTTTCAGCAGAGGGCAAAGGAAACACTGGCAGAGCTTTGGCTGAGCAATCACAGGCAGCTCCGTGAGCACAAACACTGTCGTGAAGTCGAGAGGTGTTCTGAATTTTAACATGAGGGCAGCGAGACCAGCAGGGAAGCGCCTCTGAAACCAGAGCCTTATAATTCCCAGTGCGTAACACACCAACGATTTGTCACGTCCCTAGGCGTATCATAGTAACATTAAAGATACCCTTCCACATCCTTATGAAATGCTCTGGGTTCTCAGTTCAATCCAATATAAAGCCGCTTGTGGCGATAAGACACACTTAGAGCAGAGGCTCCAGGCCTCCATTCAAGCCCTAACCCTAACTTTTACATTCACCTAAAAAGGTCCAGGGGATGGTAAATGGCCTGTATTTATATAGTGCTTTACTAGTCCCTAAGGACCCCAAAGCGCTTTACACATCCAGTCACACACACATTCACACACTGGTGATGGCAGCTACATTGTAGCCACAGCCACCCTGGGGCGCACTGACAGAGGCGAGGCTGCCGGACACTGGCGCCACCGGGCCCTCTGACCACC
>NW_005187496.1:4356-8915 GCF_000239375.1 Pundamilia nyererei
TACAGCTGGTCGGCTCCGATCGACAACAGGTGCGGCCAGTCTCTGCGCGGGAACACTCTCGGGAATGCTCGTCACCGCTCGGAGGTAAACAATCCCGTTCCGAGAAAGAGAGAGAGAGGGAGAGGGGAAAGGAGCGACATGCACACAATAACACATGGGCAGGCAGCCAGGCGAGGGCTGTCGGACCATGACAGTACCCCCCCTTTAACGGGAGCCACCCGGTGATCGACCAAACTTGTCCGGGTGCTGCCTGCGGAATTCTCTCACCATAGCATCATCGAGAATAGCAGATCGCGGCACCCAGCAATGCTCTTCCGGACCATACCCCTCCCAGTCCACCAAGTATTGGAAGCCCCTACCGCGGTGCCTAGCGTCCATAATCCACGTTATGGAATATGCAGGTGCACCATCGATAATCTGGGCAGGTGGTGGGGACCCAGCAGGCGGGCACAACGGGCTTGTCCGGACAGATTTCACCTGAGAAACATGAAACACATCATGGATCCACATATGGCGGGGCAAAGACAACCTCAATGTCACCGGATAGAGGACCGCCCGAACAGGGAAAGGCCTGATGAAGCGGGGACCCAGCTTTTTGGACTCAGTCCGAAGGGGAATGTAACTGGTCGAGGGCCAAACCCTCTGGCCAACCCAGTAAGCAAGCGCCTGAGTGCGGCGGTGGTCCGCCAAACGCTTGTTCCGTTCCGCCGTCCTAAGCAATGCTGCCCTAGTTGCCCTCCAGGCGCGTCGACATTGACGAATATGATGTTGGACAGACGGCACGGCAAGCTCACCCTCCATGATAGACAGGAGCGGAGGTAGATAACCCAGGGAGGCTTCAAAAGGTGACACTCCTGTTGCGGTTGATGTACTGGCGTTGTGGGCCTATTCAATCTAGGCCAACTGCTCGCTCCAAGTGGACTGGTTAGATGAAACGACACAGCGTAGCATGGCCTCCAGCTCCTGATTCGCCCTCTCAGCTTGATCATTTGTCTGCGGGTGAAAGCCAGAAGACAAACTGACCTGGGCCCCCAATTCTGCACCAGAACGCCTTCCACACCCAGGAAGCAAACTGGGGCCCTCGGTCCGACACAATGTCCTGGGGAATGCCATGTAAACGGAAAACATGCTGGACAAGGAGTGTAGCAGTTTCCAAAGCAGACGGGAGTTTAGCCAGGGCCACAAAATGGGCCGCGATCAACAATGGTAAGTATGACGGTATTACCAGAAGATGGCGGAAAGCCGGTGACAAAGTCCACCGCTATGTGAGACCATGGACGGCTGGCGACAGCAAGTGGCCGTAACTGACCCGAGGGCAGAGAGCTAGGAACTTTGTTCCGAGCACAGATGGTACATGCAGCGACATACTCCTGGACGCCCGTCGCCAGAGCAGGCCACCAGAACAAGCGTTGTAAGAACGTGACGGTACGGTTCTTACCCGGGTGGCAGGAGAACCTAGCTGTGTGCACCCAATGAATGACCTTGCCACGGAGAGCTGTGGGAACATACTATCGGCCCACTGGGCCCAAACCGGGATCAGGTTCCAGTCGCAAAGCCTCCCTGATCAACTTCTCGAGCTCCCACGTCACCGCACCCACCACACAGCTGATGATATTGCTCTCCTCCTCCACCTCCCCCTACCCACTGGGAGCAAACTGGCGTGAGAGGGCATCCGGCTTGGTGTTACGCGACCCTGGCCTGTAAGTGATGACAAGATCAAAACGAGCAAAAAACAAGGCCCACCTGGCTTGCCGGGCGTTGAGGGGTTTGGCCGTCTGCAGATACGACAGATTCTTATGGTCCGTCCAGACCAGCACCGGATGCACACTCCCCTCCAGCCAGTGGCGCCATTCGTCCAAGGCCAACTTGATCACCAGGAGCTCCCGATCCCTGACATCATAATTACGCTCCGCCTGAGAAAGACGATGGGAGAAGAAGGCGCAGGGATGGAGTCTACCTTCCACTCGTTGGGATAGGACTGCGCCCACACCAGAATCCGATGCATCCACTTCCACAATGAAGGGTCGAGACAAATCTGTTTGAACGAGAATGGGGGCAGACGAGAACAACAGTTTCAGTCGCACAAAAGCCTGTTGGGCCTGGGGCGACCACACAAACTGCTGTTTAGGAGAAGTGAGAGCAGTCAACGGCAACACCACAGTGCTAAAGTTACGAATGAACTTCCGGTAGAAATTCGCAAAGCCCAAGAATTTTTGGAGTGCCTTCCGAGTCTTAGGCTCCGGCCACTCCACCACTGCCTTGACCTTAGCAGGATCTGCTCTCAACTGCCCCCGATCAATCACAAACCCCAGAAAAGACACAGTTGGGACGTGAAATTCACACTTCTCACCTTTGATGAACAGGCGATTCTCCAACAGCCGTTGAAGCACCAGCCTCACATGTTCAACATGCTCCTCACGAGTCTTGGAAAAAATGAGAATATCATCCAAGTACACAAAAGCAAAGTGGTTAATGAAATCCCGAAGCACGTCATTCACCATAGCCTGAAACACAGCCGGAGCATTGGTAAGACCGAAAGGCATGACCAAATATTCGAAATGGCCCAAGTGCGTGTTGAATGCGGTCTTCCACTCGTCCCCTTCTCGAATACGAACCAAATGCTAGGCACTGCGAAGGTCCAGCTTAGTAAAAATGGTGGCTCCCTGGAGCAACTCAAATGCGGACGCCAACAGAGGGAGAGGATATTTGTTCTTGATGGTGATCTTGTTGAGACCACAAAAGTCAATGCAGGGGCGAAGGGATTTGTCCTTCTTGTCGACGAAAAAGAATCCTGCCCCTAGTGGAGAAGTGGACGGTCGAATGATGCCAGCGGAGAATGAGTCAGTAATATAGCGCTCCATGGACTCGCGCTCAAGCTTGGACAGGCTTGGACAGGCTGTACAGGCGGCTGGTGGCCAGTGTAGCTCCTGGAAGCAAATCAATGCCACAATCGTAAGGTCGGTGAGGCGGAAGCGATGAGGCCAAACTCTTGCTGAACACTTTAGCTAGATCATGATATTCAGCCGGAACAACAGAGAGATCAGAAGCACAGACAGAGTCCTTCGCCACAGTCGGCGTCAGATTGGGAACAGCAGACCGTAAGCACTGCTTATGACACCACTCACTCCATCCCCCCACACTACCCTGGGCCCAATCTATCTGAGGGTTATGACGTTGAAGCCACGGGTAACCCAACACTAATGGAGTATCAGGCACCTTAAACAGAAACAAAATTATCTTTTCAACATGATTACCAGAAAGAACCAGCGTGATTTCATGCGTGCGATGCGTGACTTTGGCCAGCACTTCCCCATTGAGGGCAGACACATGTAAGGGAAGATGCAGGGAAACAAGCGGGACCCCTAATCTTCTGGCTAAAGTCTCGTCCATAAAGCTTTGTTCTGCGCCCGAATCCACTAGTGTGTTACAGGAATGAGTTATGGACTGAAAGATAAGCTTGGCGGGGCAGCTGAGGTGGGGTAACACATCTCCCGTCGCACCCATCAGTAACCCCACCGCTACTGACGGGCCGAATCTTTTAGCTGGGACGGGCAAGAGTCTGCAAAGTGCCCCTTCTTTCCGCATGCAAAGCACTCACCCATCTGGCGTCTCTTCCTCCACCCCGGCTTGCTGAATCTAGCTCGCCCTAGCTGCATCGGCTCCTCCCCCGTTTCCTCAAGTTTACGCTCCCCCTGTCCTCCCCCATCGGAAGAAGCGCTCAGCCAACCACCTGGGCTTCCTGTTGCCTGGCGGGCTTCCTCAGCCTGCCCTCCGTATTCTCGCATGTGGTCATCAAGGCTGATACACATATTAATCAAAGCATCCAATGATGTAGGTAAGTCGTTGGTGGCCAACTCACGTCTGATTCCGTCATTCAGGCTATTGAGAAGTGCTTTGTCCTCCCAGCCAGTTTCCTCAACCAAGATCCAAATATCCACAGAGAAATCCGCCACACTCTTTTTGCCCTGTTTTAAAGAAAACAACCAGTGAGCAGCTGCATCCGGATTAGAACCTTTTTAAAAAACACTGCGGAATTTGGTCAGAAAGTCAGGATAAGACACATTGGGGTCGGAACGCAGCACTGCCTGAGCCCATTTCAGTGCTCTCCCAGTCATGAGTTGCACCATGAGGGCAATTTTGGCACCGTCGGTAGCATAGGCTACTGTTGGCGAAAACTCAAATCGCACTGGGTTAAGAAGCCTCTACACTTATCTAAATCCCCTGAAAACTTTTCAGGCACAGGTAAGGTGTGCTCACGCATGGGTGGAGGTGGGGAGGGAGGAAGAGGGCAGGGGGCCGCAACACTTAAGGAGGACAACTGAGGCGAAACATTAGCTGCTGCTGGGCCAGGGGATTGCCACATACCTTTGAGTTCCGTTACTACCTGAAGCAGGGCGCCCTGTTCCTTAGAAATATGCTGAAACATCTTCTCGTGTCGTTCTAAGAAGAGATAGCTCCCGTTGTACAGGATCGGAGTCCGCCGAGTCCAAGGCTGGCTGGATCATTCTGTCAGGGTGGGTGTAGAAAAGAGGACTTTATGCAGGACTCCTTTGGGAGAA
>NW_005187496.1:8935-11018 GCF_000239375.1 Pundamilia nyererei
GAGAGAGAGAGAGAGAGAGAGGGAGAGGGGAAGGGGAAGGGAGCAACATGCACACAATAACACATGGGCAGGCAGCCATGCGAGGGCTGTCGGACCATGACAGTACCCCCCCTTTAACGGGAGCCTCCCGGCGACCGACCAAACTTGTCCAGGTGCTGCCTGCAGAATTCTCTCACCATAGCATCATCGAGAATACTGGACCATACCCCTCCCAGTCCACCAAGTATTGGAAGCCCCTACCGCGGCGCCTAGCGTCCATAATCCGCGTTATGGAATATGCAGGTGCGCCATCGATAATCCGGGCAGGTGGTGGGGACCCAGCAGGCAGGCACAACGGGCTGGTCTGGACTGGTTTCACCTGAGAAACATGAAACACATCATGAATCCTCATATTGCGGGGCAAAGAGAACCTCAACGTCACCGGATTGAGTACCGCCTGAACAGGGAAAGGCCCGATGAAGCGGCCAACCCGGTAAGCAGGCGCCTGAGCGCGGTGGCGGTGGTCCGCCAAACGCTTGTTCCATTCCGCCGTCCTAAGCAAAGCTGCGCTAGTTGCCTTCCAGGCGCACCGACACCGACGAATATGATGTTGGACAGACGGCACGGCAAGCTCACCCTCCATGATCGACAGGAGTGGAGGTAGATAACCCAGGGAGGCTTCAAAAGGTGACACTCCTGTTACGGTCGACGTACTGGCGTTGTGGGCATATTTAATCCAGGCCAACTGCTCGCTCCAAGAGGACTGGTTAGATGAGACGACACAGCGTAGCATGTCCTCCAGCTCCTGATTTGCCCTCTCAGCTTGACCATTTGTCTGCGGGTGAAAGCCAGAAGACAAACTGACCTGGGCCCCCAGTTCTGCACAGAACGCCTTGCTTCCACACCCGGGAAGTAAACTGGGGCCCTCGGTCCGACACAATGTCCTGGGACATGCCATTTAAACGAAAAACATGCTGGACAAGGAGTTCACCAGTTTCCAAAGCAAACGGGAGTTTAGCCAGGGCCACAAAATGGGCTGCCTTGGAAAAGCGATCAACAATGTTAAGTATGACAGTATTACCAGAAGATGGCGGCAAGTCGGTGACAAAGTCCACCGCTATGTGAGACCATGGATGGCTGGCGACAGCAAGTGGCCGTAACTGACCCGAGGGCAGAGAGCTAGGAACTTTGTTCTGAGCACAGATGGTACACGCAGCGACATACTCCTGGACGTCCTTCGCCAGAGCAGGCCACCAGAACAAGCGTTGTAAGAACGTGATGGTACGGTTCTTACCCGGGTGGCAGGAGAACCTAGCTGTGTGCGCCCAATGAATGACCTTGCCACGGACAGCTGTGGGAACATATTGTCAGCCCGCTGGGCCCAAACTGGGATCAGGTTCCAGTCGCAGAGCCTCCCTGATCAACTTCTCGATCTCCCATGTCACCGCACCCACCACACAGCTGGCCGAGATGATAGTCCTCTCCTCCTCCTCCTCCTCCTCCTCCCCACTGGGAGCAAACTGGCGCGAGAGGGCATCTGGCTTGGTGTTACGCGACTCTGGCCGTTAAGTGACGACAAGATCAAAACGAGCAAAAAACAAGGCCCACCTGGCTTGCCGGGTGTTGAGGTGTTTGGCCGTCTGCAGATACGACAGATTCTTATGGTCCGTCCAGACCAGCACCGGATGCACACTCCCCTCCAGCCAGTGGCGCCATTCTTCCAAGGCCAACTTGATCGCCAGGAGCTCCCGATCCCCGACATCATAATTACGCTCCGCCTGGGAAAGACGATGGGAGAAGAAGGCACAGGGATGGAGTCTACCTTCCACCCGTTGGGAAAGGACAGCGCCCACACCAGAATTCGAGGCATCCACTTCCACAATGAAGGGTCGAGACAAATCTGCTTGAACGAGAATGGGGGCAGACGAGAACAACAGCTTCAGTCGCACAAAAGCCTGTTGGGCCTGGGGCGACCACACAAACTGCTGTTTAGGAGAAGTGAGAGCAGTCAACGGCAACACCACAGTGCTAAAGTTACAAATGAACTTACGGTAGAAGTTCGCAAAGCCCAAGAACTTTTGGAGCGCCTTCCGAGTCTTAGGCT
>NW_005187496.1:11038-15628 GCF_000239375.1 Pundamilia nyererei
AAGTGTCTTGCCCAAGGACACAACGACCGAGACTGTCCGAGCCGGGGCTCGAACCGGCAACCTTCCGATTACAAGGCAAACTCCCAATTCTTGAGCCACGATCGTAACACAAGGTGTCCATGTTTTAAAATGGAGGCAGGGGAAAAAATACTGAAGTTAAAGGGTTTTCTTAATTTTTCTATTGACAAAAAAGAGACTATCCACTCTCACCTTTTAAAGAAAGAAAACAACAAAACTCAGGTGTTGGTCAATAAACTGAAAAGTTAATCAAAAAGGGTTAGTCACCAAAACACACTACTCTCCACAGAGCAGGAGCTATCAACCACCATACACACAGCTCACTAACTGCAACCCAACAAGGCTCTCTGGTAGTAGACTTCACTTTTCTCTGCCTAAAGTATTATTGATTGCTAATGGGAGTCAGCTGTACAAAAAAGGTGGCACCTAAGGCAGGAGAGATGGCAGGACACACCCACACAAGGTCAATTTCAAAGGAGGCTAGGGCCATAAGACTAAACTTAACCCTATGACATAGTGTTTTCCAAAGTGATTCAGGATCAGAAAGTAAACAGTAGGTGGATTTTCATGTCACACGTAAAACACATTTATAGATTCATTCCAACCCTCTCTCATCCCTCCGAACACGTAACATACCGACAGTTTATCACAGTTGTCAGTATATTACACGTTGGGATGAGAACGCGTCGCTGAAACAGGTAATCAGAGTGACACAGCCACAAACACACAGACAGGTTAGAGAAGGGAGGTATTCTTCAGTCGCACCGAATGTAATGCCAACCCAAAATCTGGAAACGAATACTAGGGTGTCTCCCAGAGGTGACACGCGTCGTGCCCAAAGAAGCTAGTCCAATCACTATGCCTCAGTACCCTGAACATTGTTACATTAACCGGATGAAGGCGCAAACTAGCCGACATGATCAAAAACCACTGCATCGACATTTTGTGCATTCAAGAAACGAAATGGAAAGGGGCAAAGGCACAGGACGCTGGGGAAATCGGACTCAGAAAGAGTGGGCATAGTGGTGAGCCAGAAGCTCAGGGACAATGTGGTTAAAGTGACCTGCATATCGGATCGTCTTATGTCACTCAAGATCGACACTGGCTCCACCATCCTACCGATCGTCTCCTGCTATGCACCGCAGACCAACTTCCCCAACAGCGAGAAGGAAGCATTCTGGCTCAACCCCAACGACCACCTACAGGCAATTGGTCCCTGAAGAACACCTGGCAATAGGCGATGACCTAAATGGACACATTGGCCAGGAGAGAGACGGATATGTGCGATTTCATGGCGGCCAAGGATTCTGGACCCGAAACAGATGCCGTGTTCTGGACTGCGCAGAGGCACACGATCTCTCCATGGCCAACACTTTCTTCAGAAAGAGGCCAGCACATCTCATTACGTATTCTAGTGGCGGCAGGGACACCCAAATCTACTACTGGCTAATCCGAAGACCTCACCTGAACCTGGTCACCAACGTGAAGGTCATCCCATCAACCAACATCGATTCTTAGCATCGGCTACACGTGGATGGACCTACTACTCAACCTTGGCCAGCAACGACGACTTCAGTAGAGAAGATAAAATGGTGGTGCTTTCACATGTGCAAAAGCCAGCTACTGGACTTGGGCACTTCGGAGTGGATCGCAATGGACCACTAGACACCATCTGAGATAACATCGCCAGTCAGATACACGACACGGCAGGCAGCACCCTTGGGAAGATGAAGCCGTTGTGGAGATCAGGGAAATTATTTTGCTGCTATTGTTAATAATCATCATCATTACCATTGCATTAATAATATAATCTACAGCATTGATATTGCATTCAGATGTTTAAACAGTGTGTGTGTCTTTCAGAAAGACTAAGTTGCAGGCTGACAGGAAATTGCAGGTTTGCAGAGCGTGCTTTTGCAGAAGTGAAACTAAACGCGGAGTGTAAGTGCAGGTTATTCTGAGGAGCTGTTTGGATGATGCTATTTGAATAACCAGGTTGTTCATTATTATCTTTTATACTTTTATATTCTTTTATTAAGCTTCTAGTAGTGGTTCTTGATTAAAACATTTATTCAATATACTACATATATAGGTTTAGTAAACTGCTGACACATTTGACAGTGGCCTCTGTTTGACTGCGAGCATCAGTAGGCGAGAGGTGACATAGAGTGCCAAGTGAGGTCGTGACATATCATGTTTGCTTGTAACTGTGGGCGTGCAGAAGTGCTAGCTCACTGCAAAGCATGGTTTGCGGTTTTGGAGAAGCGGCAGTCAAAAGGTTGACAGGAAACATCTGCCATGAAGATAGAGATAATGTTCTTTTAAACTGTGTTAAAAGTCATTGTGGTCTGGGAACCTATGTATGAAATGTATCTGTGACGTTGAAGGCGCGTCATTAAATTCAAACCCTGATGGTATAAAATATCTGTTTATGCTTTGATTAGTCGGAGATCAGCGCTGTCTACATACGGCACTGGTCCCCTCACGCGTGTATTTCATTAAAATCAATTGTTTGACCAAGCTCTTCTGGACCATGGTTGTTTTTACTCTCCTTCCTCAATATTTGAACCTTAACACCAGTGAGGCACTTCATCAACAAGCAAGTGTGGTGGTGAAACCACAGCGTACAGCAAACATTCACAGAAATGAAGACAGCATTCAAGCTTCAGTTTCAAAACGATGGTGAAACTGAAGCAGGGCACTTTGAGCAAAGAAGGCAGTAGGAGCAGAAAAGGCATCACACTATGACCAACTCTACAAAGAACTGGACCCGGGGGGGCGAACAAAGTCTAACGCCTTGCCAAAAACCGCCATCGAGCAACACAGGACATCAGCCAGGTCAAACATATCAAGGATGCCAATCATCAGATCCTCCACGATTCGCCCACCATCCTCAAACATTGGACCAAGTACTTTTCGGATATCTGCAATGTGGAGTTCCCCCACCAGCCAATCCACAGCACCGACCCCATCCCAGGACTCCCAGTTACCATCAAGGAAGTAAAAGCCGCTGCCAAGAAAATGGCAAAGCAACTGGACCAGACGACATCCCAGCCGAAGTTTGGAAGCTACTCAGCCGCCAGGGCATCTCAGTCCTCACCGACCTGTTCAACAACATCGTCAGAGATGGGGCTGTCCCAGCAGCCTGGTCAACCAGCACCACAGTGGCCATCTGGAAAGGCAAAGGCGACATGGCCAATTGCTGCAAATACCGCCCGATCCGACTCCTGTGCCACAATATGAAGGTATTCGAGCAGATCATTGCTGCCAGGCTGCGCGAAATTGTCCCAATAACGCCCAACCAGTGTGGCTTCGTCAAAGGATGTCCCCGCTTCTCTTCATCCTCTGCATGGACACCATGACCGCTTACCTCCAAGAAGCCCACCCTTGGACACTCCTCTATGCTGACGATGTCTTCCTCGCAGACTAATCCCAAATGGAGCTGCAACACCAAATGCAGCAATGGAAGATGTTAGATTTATATTGTTGGATTGTCATTTA
Organism: Pundamilia nyererei; assembly: GCF_000239375.1. Lineage (NCBI taxonomy): Eukaryota > Metazoa > Chordata > Actinopteri > Cichliformes > Cichlidae > Pundamilia > Pundamilia nyererei. The sequence goes on from NW_005187496.1 coordinate 14,558, forward strand.
GAAATATCTACTCATATATGCTTAGAGTTTTATAATCAATGTCATGTTGGTAGAGGTTTGATCCTTAATAGTCTGCAAAGACTTTTGTGTGCATTCCAGAGTGTTCTGGCATTCACACCCACATCCTAGGAGCATGTGAGAGGTCGTACCTTCTCTTATTGTTTTGTGGTATGATAAACATATCTATATCTGTTTTAGTCTAAGTGCCTTTTGTTTAGATGAACTGCTGGACTTCCAGACCAGCAGGTTTAGGGAAGTCGTTCATGGTGTCACATTCTGACCCCACACACGCACACACACACACACACACACACACACACACACAGTGTGCACAGCCTCACAAATGTCCTCCTCCTGTGTCTGGCATTTTAGTGGTATCAGCGCAATCATTTCTTCTTGTGGTGGTGCGGCTTCTAATACCTGACTATGTCTTGAGCGGCCATAAACCTTGTTGTATACATAGCTGAATTTGCAGACTTCATCCACGTCTTGAATTGATTTTTTTCTCAGACCAGCCTTCCGCATCAGTTGTGAAACAGCTTTTTTTTTCTCTCTTCTCCCTCCGGATACTTTTCAGCAAAGGCTGTGTGTTTATTTTGGAAATCTCTTACTAACACCGAGCAGTGCTGATTTTCTAACACTGGAAAATAATTCAAAATGTTAGAAATATTCCAGTGTTAGAAAATCAGCACTGCTCAGTGTTAGTCGTTGTAAATCTTCAGAACTGACTAGATTACTTTTAAAAATATAACACTGTCAAAAGTGTTCATTTAACACTCAACTGTGTTGTATTGAACACTCAGAGGAGTGGACACATATGGACACTCTCTAGTGTTAATTTAACAATGGAGATTTTGCTGTGTAGGCAACTCTCGTCAAAAGTAAATGCAAATGAATCTGCCCAGGTATCATTAAATGTTGTATTTTCTTCTCTTACATGTCTCCATACTTGGGGTTGAAAGTCCTGGTGTTTGACAGGCTCAGAAAAGTCAAAAATAGTGAGATATCTTGCAGAGGGATGCAGCAGTCTCAAAATTGCAAAGCTTCTGAAGCGTGATCATCGAACAATCA
>NW_005187496.1:15648-17096 GCF_000239375.1 Pundamilia nyererei
TTATCTTTTCAACATGATTACCAGAAAGAACCAGCGTGATTTCATGCGTGCGATGCGTGACTTTGGCCAGCACTTCCCCATTGAGGGCAGACACATGTAAGGGAAGATGCAGGGAAACAAGCGGGACTGGCTAAAGTCTCGTCCATAAAGCTTTGTTCTGCGCCCGAATCCACTAGTGCGTTACAGGAATGAGTTATGGACTGATAGATAAGCTTGGCGGGGCAGCTGAGGTGGGGTAACACATCTCCCGTCGCACCATCAGTAGCCCCACCGCTACTGACGGGCCGAATCTTTTAGCCGGGACGGGCAAGAGTCTGCAAAGTGCCCCTTCTTTCCGCATGCAAAGCACTCACCCATCTGGCGTCTCTTCCTCCACCCCGGCCTGCTGAATCTAGCTCGCCCCAGCTGCATCAGCTCCTCCCCCGTTTCCTCAAGTTCACGCTCCCCTTGTCCTCCCCCATCGGAAGAAGCGCTCAGCCAACCACCTGGGCTTCCTGTTGCCCGGCGGGCTTCCTCAGCCCGCCCTCCGTACTCTCGCATGTGGTCATCAAGGCTTATACACATATTAATCAAAGCATCCAATGATGTAGGTAAGTCTTTGGTGGCCAACTCACATCTGATTCCGTCATTCAAGCTATTGAGAAATGCCCCCCGAAGTGCTTTTTCCTCCCATCCAGTTTCCTCAGCCAAGATCCAAAAATCCACAGAGAAATCCGCCACACTCTTTTTGCCCTGTTTCAAAGAAAACAACCGGTGAGCAGCTGCATTCGGATTAGAACCTTTATCAAAAACAATGCGGAATTTGGCCAGAAAGTCAGGATAAGACACATTGGGGTCAGAACGCAGCACTGCCTGAGCCCATTTCAGTGCTCTCCCAGTCATGAGTTGCACCATGAGGGCAATTTTGGCACCGTCGGTAGCATAAGCTTGAGTCTGTTGGCAAAAACTCAAAACGCACTGGGTTAAAAAGCCTCTACACCTATCTAAATCCCCCGAAAATTTTTCAGGCACAGGTAAGGTGTGCTCACGCATGGGTGGAGGTGGGGAGGGAGGAAGAGGGCAGGCGGCCGCAACGCTTAAGGAGGGCAACTGATGTGAAACATTAGCTGCTGCTGGGCCAGGAGATTGCCACATACCTTTGAGTTCCGTTACTACCTGAAGCAGGGCGCCCTGTTCCTTAGAAATATGCTGAGGCATCTTCTCGTGTCGTTCCAATAGGTCCGCCTGAAGAGATAGCTCCCGTTGTACAGGATCGGAGTCCGCCGAGTCCAATGCTGGCTGGATCATTCTGTCAGGTGAAGAAAATATAATCTGATTAAACATTATTCAGCTTTAAACATTGTTCAGCTTTAAAGTTACTGTGCAACTGTGTAATAAAAATGTGCTCACGACTTTGGCCTTGAGAGCGATAAGAAGCGATCGCCTCATCCTGCAGGTGCAAGATATCT
>NW_005187496.1:19460-22273 GCF_000239375.1 Pundamilia nyererei
TAATGAGTTTTTTGGGTTCATTGAGAACATGGTTGTTGTTCAATAATAAAATTATTCCTCAAAAATACAACTTGCCTAATAATTCTGCACTCCCTGGAAATTTAGACTGTGGCTACATTGTGAATGTCAATCCACAACTAATTAGTATGTTGGTGCTTCTGTCAGATCCACCCTTTTCTTTTCACTTCTGGATTCAAAACAGCACCTGAACAGACGTCACTAATCATTTAACTATGTCATCATCTGGCCAAACTTCAATTTTATCTGCAACTCACCTTGAGAAACAGTCGGCATTGCTCAGCACTGAGTCCAAGGCCACAAGGTTCCCACCACACACATGACTTCCATTCTTCTGCAGACTCGCCATCCACGGCCACGAGCCGGCTGTCGCCATCAAGGTTCCACCCAAAATGCCAGAATTCTTCGGAGCTTGTCCACAGAACACTGCTGAGGAGAAAAACCAGAGGCAGACGCAAAGAAATGTTAAAATTTTTAACCATCAGTTCAGTTCAGGTGGTTCAACTTAAAGAATCATAGCATCACAGATCAGGGAAGTTTAAACAGAAAGGGAAAAAAATTAGAAACGCACGGGTGATGTCGCAATCATCAAACCTGTTACGACTTGGCCAATACAGAAGCTGTGAATGATTTCCGAGATCCGGGGGAAGACAGAGACGTGGCGATCTGCATTCTGTTTGTGGGAGAAAGTGGCCCTCAGGTGGGCCTGTCCTGAGCTATGAAGAAACCTAAGATGGCATACACGGGACAAGTGAAAGCAAATTCTGTGATTCCAGGGACACAGACTTCAGCCTTTAACACAGTCATCTCACTGTAGCTGATGGTGAAGCTCTCTGCTCGGGCTGAACACTTCACTCTGTAACTGAATTGTGGACTTCTTATAAGGAAGGTGACAGATGGTACATATTAGCAGTATTCTGCACTATCAAACTGCATCACACGGTCCACTGCTCTTTACTCTGCTGACATGACTAAACTGCAAATGTCAGCTTAAAGCAGCTCATCAGATTTATGATGATACAACATTAGTGGGGTTCATTAACAACAGAGCTAAGACATCTTGCAGAGCAGAAGTGCAACTTTTAGTGAGCCGGTGTAGAGACACCAACCTGTCCCTTAACATCAACAGGAGGGAAGAGTTGACTGTGGACTTGAAAAAGGCCGAAACCAAACATCAGTAGAGAGATGTCTCTACTGAGACAAGATTCTACATCACTGAAGAGCTCTCCTGGACTCCTGGAACTTCATACACCTGGCAGAGAAGGCTCAAAACATAAAGCTTTCAACCTTAGGAGGTTGAAGGGAGTGTGGAACTCTTCCTCATCCTCACCACCTTTTACTGAAGCACTATTCAGAGCATCCTGACAAGCCTGACATCACACCTTATTTTTCACTACAGCTGTAATTACAAAGAAATTGAACTTGAAAATAGAAATGAGTAAAACTCAGTAACAGTCGATCACACTGCAATCAGTCCATTTTTAACTTTTTAGGTGGTTTTAGGATTGGTGTTTGACCTACGTTTGCTGGTGGTGGTGGTAGGGGTGGTGGTCGGCACTGGTGGCAGCAGTTGATATGGGCGCACCTCCGTTTGCGAGGTGCACCTGCTGCTCAGGGAGGAGAGGGCGGGGCGGCGGGGGATTCTCTGGCTGGCTGGAGCAGCATCTAATAACCAACTCACAAAATAAAACAAAATAAAAGCAAAAGAGCAAACACGAAAACACCAGACATCATGATACAGACTTATAATTTGCACCGATGTTTTTTCGAAATTCTGTACACGAAAAGTGAGCGCGAGAGCCCTCGGTGCGCCTGCGCGCTGCTGAAGTCAAAGAAAACTTTATTGTCATCTCCGCTACATACAGTCCAGCATATAGAGAGACGAGACGAGGCTCCAGTTACAGCAGTGCAAGTAAACAAACAATAAATATAAGAACAGTAAGAAAATAAATATACACTTTAGGACTCGGTTTAAAGGGATCAATAACAATTTAAAATGTATAATTTACAGTTTGATGATTTAAAGTCTCACACAAGCCGTCGACAGGGGAAGGGGGCCTGCTGCTTCCAAATAGAGCACATTTCATTCATAAGGTTGTAAATTATGTATTCATGATTTGAATCCTGGGTTGTGTGAAATCCCAGAAATATACCTTAGACAAAGTGAATCTGTGAACTAAGGTGTAGGTCTGTTAGATTATGTTGTGGTGATTCTCAGGTTGAGGGATGGGTGTTCATACTGGAGTGCAAAATTAAAACCAATGGAAGATGGACAAGAAAAGTTCAAAGCCATCAGCTCCTCAATTTTTAAAAATGAGAAAAGAAGAGGAGAAACGAGCAACAGATGCAGGTAAGCAGATGTGTGATTGGATGATGGCAGGTCATCCTGAAACTATCAGAATCAGAATACTTTATTAATCCCTAAGGAAATTATGTGTGTTACAGTTGCTCCAAGAAGAAATGGTAAAAATAGCAACAGTAACAGACTAAACTCCAAACAATACCTTATGTTACAGATTTTAATATTAATTAGTCAGTGTCAGTTGTTGGTTTGTCCTGTTCTCATTGTGTGACGAATTATGACGGCTGTTTGGTAGCTGTTTGCATACTATGCATACTCTCTCTCTCCCTCTTCGACAACAGTTTTATCTTAATCTACAATCCTTAATACATTTTGATAGGTTTGTAGCTTAAACCTATTCGCTGGAACGTTGAAGACAATATAATTACACAGCAAATCAAGACATGAGTAGGCAAAGTTCTTCATGTTTCTCGTGCACGGGAGAGAACCGGAC
>NW_005187496.1:33289-40105 GCF_000239375.1 Pundamilia nyererei
TATCAGCTGATGTTTGCTGGAGCCACAGCTGTAAAGCTGCTGGTCATGATGTCGGTTTGGATATGTGGTGAGAGGGAAACATGAAGATGAAACCAGAAGATGTCCTTACTGAATCATCAGAGCTGAACAGGTGATGGAGAAACAGGTTTACCTTTTAGGTGACACGAATAAGTTGAAGGTAAGACTAATAACACCAGGATCCTTTTCTAAGTAGCTGACAGCTGGTAACTGTGCAGGGGCGGATCTAGTAAAGTTTTTGCCAGGGGGCCAGGTAGGCCATTAACAGGGAGAGGGGGGCACAAAGAAATACTTTTCATTCTTATTCTCATTTAAAATGTCTAGCTTTTAATAAATAATTATCTGAATCTTACAACCAAAGTTTTTATCTGATATAAAATGTATAGAAATCATACATATACCAACAAGACTGTACATCACTGTCACAACAGCGTATGTTTTCATTCAAAGGCTTTATGGCTTTGAATGAAAACCTGGTGAAATACCTTGTGGGCCGGTCTCTCTTCAAAATGCCTGGGCCGGTTTTTTGTCCCAGTCCAGCCCTGATGATTAAGAATGTATCAAGTTGTATGTCAGTATGATCAAACAGCATGTAAGTTGGCAGATTACAGGAACCACCTGAGTGAGACAACGAGGATGTGGACAAGTGGGTGAAAAATTTGTCTAACGGACAGCTCACCCAAACAGAGAAAACATCCTTGCTAAAGGACTGAATTTTGCTGTCACGCCGAGACAAATCCCACTAGTGGAGCTGATCACAGCCACAGAAACAGCAATTCGAAACAACAATATTGCAGAAGTGGAAGCAGAGCAACTACAGCCTGTCTCAGCAATGCAAAACCCCCAGCATCCAACATCACCATGGAGGAGAGGAAGGCACTCACATCACTTAGTAATGACAACAACATCGTCAACAACAACATCGTCAACAACAACATCGTCAACAACAACATCGTCAACAACAACATCGTCAACAACAACGTCATCACACAACAAGGTGCACAGTATTGCTAAACCAGAAAGACTATCATGAGAAAATTCTGTCACTGCTCAGTAGTGGTGCAGCGAATCACGGTTGATCCGTAATACGAACCAATCCCACGCCACGGTTTGGCACGCACGTGATCCAAAGATTCGAAAAAGAAGAAAAAAAAGTATGTGTGTGGTGCACGTGGTGGATCTGTCAAGCGATAGCTATGGTCAGCGCTAGCGGTCCAAGGGGAGGAGCAGAGGAGTTCGCGGTATTTAAGCAGCCCTTTGCTGCCCAATCCAACAGGGCTAAAACTATTACATAAGCTATTGCGGTGTTTAGCTGCAGACGGGAGGCCGTATTCCGTTGTGCAAAACAAGGGTTTAAACTATGATGAACATGCTTGAGCCACATATGATATCCTGTTTCGCGTCCACTTTAGTGGCAAGATCGTTCCAGGCATGTATGAGCAGGAAAAGTTTAAAGTTATGGCTGAACTGTCCCAGGCATCTTCTGTTGCCCTACCTACTACAAATGGGTGGACCTCCAGGGAAACGGAAAGCTACGTGACTGTGACAGCTCATTACCCTATCTCGGAGGGAGATAGGGTTAGACCATTCATGCATCCTGAGACCATTCATGTGTGGGGTTGCTTCTCATCCAAGGGAGTGGGCTCACTCACAATTTTGACAAAGAAAACAGCCATGAATCAAGAATGGTACCAAAACATCCCCTGAAAGCAACTTCTTCCAACTATCCAAGAACAGTTTGATGAAAAACAATGCCTTTTCCAGCATGATGGAGCACCGTGCCATAAGGCCGAAGTGATACCTAAGTAACTCGGGGAACAAATCGTTTTAGATCCATGGCCAGGGAACTCCCCAGACCTCAGTCATATTGAGAACTTGTGGTCAATCCTCAAGAGGCAGGTGGACAAACAAAAACCTGCTAATTCTGACAAACTCCAAGCATTGATTATGACAGAATGGGTCAGTCAGGATTTGGCCCAGAAGTTGATTGACAACATGCCAAGGCCAACTGCAGAGGTCTTGAAAAAGAAGGGCCAAACCTGCAAATATTGACTCTTTGCATAAAAGTGATGTAATTCTCAATAAAAGCATTTGAAACTTATGAAGAGCTTGTAATTATACTTCAGTACATCACAGAAACACCTCACACAAAGATCTAAAAACACTGAAGCACCAAACTTTGTGAAAACTAATATTAGTGTCATTCTCAAAACCTTTGGCCACGACTGTATGTATGGTCAGCAAGGTATCATCTGTCTTAAGTACCCCTTGGGGATAAATGATTTTTTTTTCACTTTGACTGTAAATTGACTTGATTATGTGCAGTTGGAAATTATATATTAGTGTTTTTAATCAAATCAATCCTTTTGTACAGTTTGTGTCTCAGACTTTGTTGGTGTAACATTTGTGTTAAATACTTGTGTATTTCACCCAAAACCCTTTTTTTAAAAAAAATTTCATTTTGCATTTTAATCTCCTGCCTGCATGATCTGAGTCTGTGTGCGTTCGTGTGTGTGTGCGCTGCATGGTTGCCCACGTCACAGCTCCTTTCAGCATAGCCGGAGGAGAGGTGTCCTGGCAGGCGCGTGACACACAGATCAGAGCCATATTTCTGTGTTGCAGATGTGCAGTAAAGACCCAGTGCTGTCTCCTGCCTCTTACTTTCACGCCAGAACACAACACAACGACAGGCGTATCACATGAAGGGGTTACATTGGTGCCGTGACACTATGGATTTGTCAAGCATCGACGTAATCTCGATCACTGTGGGGAGCTCTTCGTAATTGCCCTTGTTCCATGTTGGTTACTTTTCCTAGCTTGTGTAAGACTTTTTGAATGAGCTTGGATATTTAATCTGCTCAATTCTGATCCTGAATAACATCAAGTGTTTGTACAAAACCAAACACAGTATTTGTAACTAACAAATTACACTATGTTACACTATTTGGAATTTTTTTGTGAACCAGATGCTTTATTCATCATTATGGAGTCAGCATCTGGTTCAGAGGCAAGTGGTGTTCCTGATGGGGAGGTTTCCTCTCATGTGAGTTTGGGGCGAGGGTGGTTTCTTGGGGATGGGGTTCAGACACCTAAAGTTGGTGTATCATTTGCTCCCAAGTTTTGTTCCACTCGTCTCCAGGTTCCCCCTGTGACGTTCAGACCCCGCAGAAAGCTTCCAATGCTGGGTTGAGTACACTCATCTCAGATTTGGCCAATCAGATTGGTCAGTCCATTGTAGCCCAGCTGCAAGGTGATAAGGAGACCAGTATGTCTACTGGGGCCTTTAAGGCTGAGCAGGGACCTCCTGAGCTAAATTTGTCTGGGGTGAAACTTGTCTTGCAATCAGACATCAAGGGGCCGCCAGTTTTCAGGGATGACGGCAGTGATAAGTTCTCATTCAGACCCGTATTTCTGTGTTGCAGATATGGAGATGTTCTTATGTTTTGGGGATGCGGTCTTTCATTCATTGTTTTTATGGTACAGTGTTTTATTGCCTGTTGGATGGCGATTATTAATTTGATTGTACTTAAGTATAATGTTTGAACTATAAGCACTAGAATATTGGGTCCTGGTTATTCAATCGTATTTGTCTGACTGTTTATTTGATTTTGAATTATTTTGTTTATTGTTCTTATAAGTTGTTTTTGATTATTTTTCAGTGACATATTATTTATTTTGTGCTTTTTGTTTTCAGAGAGCTTAAGTTAATGTTGTAAAACAATTTGTTGTATTTGATCTATTATATTATTGTAGTGTTAATGAAGCTGCAGACACAGCTCCTTTCAGCATGGCCGGAGGAGAGGTGTCCTGGCAGGCGCGTCTCACACAGATCAGAGCTGTATTTCTGTGTTGCAGATGTGCAGTAAAGACCCAGTGCTGTCTCCTGCCTCTTACTTTCACGCCAGAACACAACACAATCACAGGCGTATCACATGAAGGGGTTACATTTACATTTCTACATTTACTTTGTTTTACTGCCACCAACTGTCAGCCAGTGGAACAGCACAGGATGACCTACAACAGACAGATGTTTCCCATCGTCGGTTACACCAGTGGTTCCCAAACATTTTTTGCTAGGCCCCCCTTTGTTTTACAAGAAAAATATCCCCAAACACATCCGCCACACACACCCATATTTTGTTTTTCCAAACCCCAAACATTTTACAAGGGTATTTGTGAAAACGCAGCTGTTTCTATGCGCTTGGACATTTCGTCCACACATAAACGGTGTTTCGAATCACCGAAAATTGAGATTTTTTAAAACTCCTTTTTTGCGTTTACGTGTGGACAAGGAATCACAGAGTTCGTCACGCAACGTCAAAGGTATGCGCCTTTATTCACGTCACGCTGTGCGCCACGTTATTGTTTACATGGGATGAATAGCAGATAGAGACAAAATACTGTTAATCTGACTGTCTGCAGGTTTTACACGCAGTTACTGTCCCTCCATTTACAAAGGCAGAGGCGTCACGGTGTCATTATTTTACTGTAGTTTTGTTTTTTTCCTGTGTAATAATGTTCAACATTGCTGTCAATACATTTTTCAAAAAATGCCTCTCTGTGCAAAATGGGTTCAAAAACAAACAGCTGTGGGATCCTGTTTGTCCGTGATTTGAAGAGCCCAGCGCTGCTCCCGACAGAGAAAACTAATTCTGCAGGGAGACCTACCTCGGCACTTGTGCAGGTGAAGCCAAAGTATATGAAAATATGCTTCACCATATTTTCTAGTCTTTGGCTTGGAATGGAGTTGGTTTGGAAACATGTTCAGCGATGCTTCATCTCCTGCTTTGCGTTTGTGTGAACCTGTCCATTATGCTAACATTGTCCAAGCGTTTTGTTTTTTTCCTTTTCATACCGCGCTGGGGAGCACTGGAATAAAAAGCTGTGACGACAGCAGGGCTGTTTCCAATGGGGTCTGCTGGAGCAGGTGGAGACTGAGAAGAGCTGGATTGGCACCAAAGTGACGGAGTACCTGGCCTTGCTCGCCCCGCTGCTCTCCTTGGTTTCCTGAAGACAGCCTGCGTCAGAATCCGTTTGTCCAGATTGTTCTTTAACAAAACCAGTGTTTAGGGTTTACCAGGGTTTATTTCTGTTTTCAACAGACAGGAGAGCTTTGACTGAGCGATCGCAGGCAGCTCCGTGGACACAAACACTGTTGTGAAGTCGAGAGGTGTTCTGAATACTGGACAGGTCCCTGCTGATGCAGCGATCTGGTGAGTAATGAGGCATCTCTTCAGCCTTAAACAACACGAAAAGCAGGTGAGATGACCAACAAACCTCCTTCAGCTGAGAATTTGACATGAGAGCAGCGAGACCAGCAGGGAAGCACCTCTGAAACAGGTAATCAGAGGTAATCAGACAGGGGAGAGAAGGGAAGTGAGCAAAGGAGGCCCAAAAGCAACAGAGACGGATCAATGCACCACAAACTGGAAGCAAATTATTCACGTTATTTTGTCTCTTTAGTTTGTGCGGAGAGTAAAAGAAAAACAAAGCTCTTTGTTGTTGTTTTTGTATTTTTACATTTACACATTTACAAGAAGTTTTTTAGTTGTTTATTCTTCTTCTAACTTTCTTTTTCAGTGCAATTTAACAGTTTTCAAAGCAAATATTCTTTAAGTGCTTAAGTGTTTGTGGCCCAGATGCGAGGTAGAAGAGGGACAGTCCGATCATGTCCCCTTGTTTCCAGCATCTCTAAATGATGCTTCTTTAAATCTGATAAAGGCTACGTCCACACGTACCCGGGTATTTTTGAAAACGCAGCTTTTTCTATGCGTTTGCACCTTCTGTCCACACGTAAACGGCGTTTTCGGTCACTGAAAACGGAGATTTCTAAAAACGCCTGCCAGGGTGGATATTTTCGAAAACTCTGTTTTTGCGTTTACGTGTGGACGAGAAAAACGGAGAAAATTTCTACAATACTGTTACTGTTAATTCTACTCTCTGCAGTGTTTACATGCTCACATATACACACAGTTACTGTCCCTCCACACATACGACTCTGTTCTGCTTCTATGCCCCAGCTTTGTTTACTTTTTCCCACCGAGGCTTCTAGACTTCTGATTGGCCAACATTTCTACACGGTTAGGAATATATCGCCACCTGTTGCTTTGGCATGTTCCTAGCAGCGTTTTCCTTCACTTCTGCGTTTACGTGTGGACGGACTATTTTTTAAAACGAAAACGGAAAATCTCCGTTTCCAAAAATACCCGTGTACGTGTGGACGAAGCCAAAGACTGCAAGAATAACTTCAGTTCTGTCTGTAATCATCAATATGTTTGTGACTGTAAGGTTACAATTAATCTACTCTGTCCTGAAAACAGAGTTCACAATGATGATCAGATACAATGATCAGTAGCTGATAATAAAAAAATGAAATAAATTATAAAATATGCAGATTTCACATCTTTCATTGTTGCATTAATTAAAATCTAGAGATATGTATGAAACAGTAACAGTGATGCAGGCACAATGATCTGTTTAGCTTAAGAAAACATGAACTTCTAAACACTTGAGCTACAGTTTAATGTTCAGTGCAAGTTTAAAGAACTTCTTCATTTTTACACCCTTAAACCAGAGTCCAGCTCAAAGCCCCCGTGAGTCAGAGCTCAAGCCACACATTGTACAACCAGCTTCCTTTTCTTGGAAGTGGAGCACCTAAGGCGCCGTTAGCCGACAGTAAACTCGCCCAAACGTCACCACTGAGCTCTTTGTAGATAATCAGTTAAGAATCAAGTCAAAGATTAGCAGGCAGAGCTTTTAGCCTGTAAAGTCTTAGAGTCAAAGCTTGTTCACATTCAT
>NW_005187496.1:56483-100924 GCF_000239375.1 Pundamilia nyererei
TACAGCTTGTCATATTTGAATGAAAAATTGCATTTTGAACCTGAGGAACAAAACGCACAATGAGAAAACAAGTGGGCCAAGAATGGAGCCCTGAGGGACGCCATGGTGACAACCTCTGCAAGATAACAGATAACTCTCTATCATCATTGCACGGTCATACAGAGTACAATAGTAGAACGAAATTGGAAACTGTCCTGCGTCTGCACTACGCAGAAAACAACACAACACGGCACAGTAACTTAAAAAGTCCAGGGAGGTATCCAATCAGGTCAGCTGTTTGCATTGATTAGGGCTGTTGCCGTGTTGTAAAAGCTGTCATTGAGTCTGCCAGACAGCAGCAGCTTAAACACCCGGTGTCCTGGGTGTGTACATTCCTGTAGGATGCTGTGTGCCCTCTTGACACAGCGAGTACTGTACAGGTCCTTCAGGGAGGGAACAGGATGTTCAATGATTTTTGGGCCATATTAATGACCCTCTGAAGTGCAGCTGGAAAACCACACACAGATGCAGTGCAGCACACTCTCAATGGAGCAGCGGTAGAAGACAATCAGCAGCTCCTTCTTCAGACACTGAAGATGCTGTTGGGCCTTTTTTAAAACCGTCTTACCTGTTTGTTAAGTCACTTGACACTGAATCAGAAAATAAATGTTACTTCATTTGTAATGTGGTGTAATTATATGATAGTATTTTTAGATTTAGGTTAAACTATTTCCTGCACCGAATTGAAATAAATGAGTCAATGAGTCTTCAGCACTTTTCCTTATTCACTCAGATCAGAAGAAATATTTGCACAGTTACCTAAAATAAAGAGTAAAGGGTAATGGAACATTTTTAAAAGTCCTGTTATCAGGAAGAACAACGACAGGCTGCTATCAGGTGAATCTCACCTGTCAACATTCTCGCTGAACGCCACACAGCCTCCTTTCAACTTTGTACGGCGCAGTTTGACCTGATGCTTCAGATAATTCAGATTTCCGTCCAAATCAACTCAGACGTCAAACTTTACACATTTACTCACAATTTTACACAGCAGACGACTGTTTATCAATAATATAATAATGTAGAAATACTCTATTTTAACTAAAGTCAGGTTAAAGTATTATTAAAATAAGCAGCAGACGGTGGTAACATTCAAGTCCGTTACACCAACATCAGATTTTCCATGTTTGCAGGTCGTTTTTCACATATATGAGCAATCTGAGAGTCAGCACACGATTATTGTATTATTATGGATTATTGCAGGCTAATTATTACAAGAAATTAATTGAAACCAACGAGAAAGGTGATGACTGAAAAATCATCTGAAGACAAGAAGCAGCAATGGCAGCAAATTCATCCTGAACAAAGAAACAAGGAAGAAAAAATTATGTTAAGGGATTAAAGGAGGACTCATGAAGGACTGAAACTGTCTGAAACAAGCCGCTTTAGTTCCTGTCTCTTTAAGAAAGTGGGCTTTCTTCTGATTGGCTGAGTTCTTGAAGGCCACTTACGAGCAGCACACAGAGTATGTGAGCTCTATTGTGTCTCTATTGTGTCTCTATTGTGTCTGTTTGTCGTTGGCGACTGTGAAATAAAACCAAAACAATGGGAGTCAGTTTCTGAGACCTCATTATTTGAAACTCTGACAACGTAACACTAAAATCGGGAAAAGCAGAGAAGCCTTCCCGGCATACGTCTTTAACAGAACAACGTTCCTGTAAATCTGTGGAAAGCAGGAATGCTGATATAAAGTTCAAATGTGCACGAGGATCCAGGATGGCCTTTGGGGGGATTGTTTAAGGAAGCATCTTCTGTGACTCACCCAGAGATTATAAAAGGCCAAACATCTGCTTTGTGAATGAAACCAATTAATTTCCATGCTTCATTTATCTGCAGTGACAGCGGGACCTGCACACTGGGGACTGTGAACAATAGGCCTGCAGCCCAATCAGGAAAAAACTGGTCAAACTGCATCAGGTTTCCCAGAATCAACGAATGAACAGGAAGTGTTTCAGAACGAGTGAAACGCTGATGTTTCCACTGAGCACATCATGTTGTGTCAAAAGTGTTTCCCTCCGCACGTCTTTATCTTAAACCTCGCATGAAATTTAGCAACAGAAATATCAGACTGAGTCACCGAGAACATGAACTGAACTGAAACTCACACGTACGAAATCAAGTCAAATTCAAATGTATTTGTCACATACACAATCCTACACAGTACGACATGCATGTTACATAATAGATAAGAGATGAACAAAGGTCTAAACGATGTACAGAATAAATTACGAATTTAACCTAAGAAGTAAAGTCTGAACTAAAAGCTAAGAAAATGATAACTGTGAAACAAACAAGCTCACCATCCGTAACACAAGAAACAGAGACTGAAAAAAGTTCACACAGAATGACAGCAAGCTTTCAACTGAAGATGGACATGAACCAGAACTCTGGAACATTGTAGCACGAAGCCATAACTCTTCTTCTTGTTTGGTTGTTTATTAGCACAATAATTACTAAATAAAAAGTTCAAAAGAATAAAATAAAATGTGCAAATAATCAGTTTACAGAATAACGAGTTACATTATTGTAAAGAAAACTGGTGTAGCTGAAATTCAAATAATTGACGGGGGGAGGCGTAGCACAGGGATCTGAGCCTCTGTGAGTCCCCTTTACTTTATCGATCCACATCTCTAAGCAGCAGTCTGTTCATATTAGTGTGCTCCAGGTATTTCTTTGATGAAAATGTTCGAGGTGGTGGGGTAGTCTTCATCACCTGATGTCATCCCTCCTCTTCTTCGATTCCTCTGCCCATGTGCGATCCTCCAAGCAGAGATGTCATTTCCAGGAACAACCAGAGTACCGCGGGGTCGCTCGTCGAGTCCTCGATGAAGAGCGGTGAATGGAGCTAAAGGGTTAAAATAACTGTTCACACCTGTGTTTCCATCCATCTTCTTCTGCTTATCCAACAAAGCGATGTCATCGAGCGAGAGGCAGGGCACACCCACGACAGGTCACCAACTTATAATGGCACCATTTCTCCCACCTTTGTCTTCCTAACTCCTTCTGGAGCCTTTTAGCATATAAACAGACAGAACTTCATTCAGAACTTCAGGTAGTTCCTCTGGGAAATATTTACCTGTACAGTTAAACTGATCTGGAATAAGCCCTAAAAATTTTCCCAAAAGTTTTTAGAGATGTTGAAACTCTAGACTCAGGACATGATTACTGAAACTTCTCTCCAAGAAGATTAGAATACGAGCCCATGACCTGCCAGAACTTCTCCACACTGTCGTTAGTCTAGATTTCTATGTAAGCGTTATAAAGAAGAGCAGGCAGCTCTAGATGATGACTGCACCCTCCAGGCAGATTGCCCAACATCCTCAGGTACCACAATTTCCAGTTTATTTTCCCATCGTTGTTTTATGGAGTCAGTGTTGACCTTGCTCAGTGATGTACGGTCTGCTTATTAACCCATTTATCTTACCAGAATGGTACGCATCAGAAAATATGTGAGTAATGTGTCTTATACATGTTTATAAGGTTGGAAACCTGCAGTCAGCTGAGACTGAAGTCACTTGGACGAGCGACGAAAGTTTCTCCCACTGAAAACGCTACGTCCACATGAACAGAATCAAGCTTTTGAGATTCCTCTTTAAGATTTGAATCCTTTTGCAGAAAGAAACTCGAGATTGTATCAAGTATCTGTAAAAGTCCAGTTTTTACAGTCCAAATGTTTGATTGACATTTGGAACAGCAAGTGTGCTTTAAGAAAAAGGGTGTAAAAAGAAGACGCCTGAGGGTGCACGTCATTCAACTTGGTCTAACTACATGCTGATAAATAAACTGTAGGCAGAGCAAACCTGTCGTTACAGGTAAGTTTACGGGTGACTTTCTACCTCAATAATGGTAGAGAGGACAGCTTTTGTACCCGAGCTATCAGAAGAGCGTTGGGCTTCATCCAGTTAATGTTGATGGTTGTCCTTGCAGTCTTCAACAGAATATGTAAAACAGCCCTCGCTGAGACATGAAGGGTCCTTCATTTATGTTTCACCAACACGTCTGCAGTTTGGGGCTGTAACAGAATAACGTGGTTTGATCTCCAACCACACTACAACCTGGCATTTATTACTACCCTGCTGTGTGTAACGAGCCCTCTGTGCAGCTTCTCTTCATCATACACAGCTGTAGGTTTCTAAGAACAGGTATTAAACTCTTGTGGGTTAAAATCCATCTTTTTGCTTTACTTCACTTACTGCATCGATTTGGTCCCCCAGCTGACTTTAATATTATTACATTTAATAAGGCCTTTGACTGAACTGCTCCTGGGTCCTTTTCAGTTTTTAATGTCTTTAAGCGTCATTTCTGTGTATATATTAAATCAGATTTTATAATTATGTGTTTAACTTAGAACAGAAGGATCAGGCTGCGTCTCAGGAGGAGATGATGTGACCCTCTATTAAAGTAAAAAAAAATAAAAATCTGGAAACTATTTCAACTGAAAATAATTAAAAAGTTCACAAGATCTTCTGAAGATGATGACCGGCATGTTTTCCTTCCTTGAACATTTTGCAGACGAGAGCGCTGAGTCAGTGATTCAAAGCTGTGCCAAGTGGACGAGCAACATCGACGGGTTGATCCAGGCATGACAAAAACAAACTGACAGTACCGGGAGTCTTTGAGGTGGATAAAGAAATGTTTGACACTGATCCAACATTTCTAAGAACTGGAATTTCTTCATCTGTTCGAAGCCTCTGAAACTATCAGCCTGGAGCGTTTAGTGATCCGGTTTTCTCAAAGCATCACAGTGAAAAAGAACCACAGAAGAACGAGTTACTTGGCCAACACTTTCATTTGGAAAAGCAGCACGAGCACAATACAAAAACACCAATAATAAATAGTAAAAAGTTCTTGAACACAGCTGTAGAGCCGGGGCTTCGTTTACATCGCACACTGGCCATGGTCAGAATGAGCTGGCATCAGCGGGCAGGTGTGGCATCTGTGCCTCTTGATCCCAAACGGTCTGAGCCGTCGTACGTCGCTCACTGACCCTGCCGAACATCAGGAGGAGGTGCCGCGTTCATCAGCAGGGATCAAAACACCGGTAACGGTGCTCGCTTTGAGCACACGTTTCTCTGAAAATCTGGACAGATAGTGACGCCAGCTGATGATCTTTATTCACGTCTCAGACATAAATATTTTGAGCTGGGAATCATGCAAAGCTACTCTGACAGAGTGAAAGCGTGAAGCTGGAACAGAGCGGTGATGATCCCGGAGAGTCGGGCAGATATAAAATCTGATCAATTAAAATGTTGAAGCTTGTTTTGGTAAACGACGCCCCGCTGAGCAGACAGTGTGGATGAATCACGACAGCTAACACTAACACAGGGAGAGTCACGTGTTGAATAAGGAGTGATATAAAAGGTGAGAGGGGCGGGCTGCGTCCGGTACGGACACCTGTGCACACGTAGGTCGTCATGCGAGCGGCCGGGATGGGCTAATAGGGACGGCCCCGCCGCTCCTGCCTGCGGTCGCCCCTGGAAACCAAACACAAAGACATAAAACATCAGTGCAGTTTCCGGCCAGCGGTCGAGTTTCTCCAAGTCAACACAAACCACAGAGGCACTGCTGAGCTTGGACTTCAACAAGTCAATACTCAGACTAAGAAAGAAATAAATGATTTCAAAATCAACAAAACAGATTTTTAAATGAAATGAATTTAAAAAATCTGATCAGTGGGACCAAATCTTAAGCCGTGAAACCTGTTACACTCCAAATCAGGCTAAAAGTGCTGGCACGTCTGGGAAGGCTCCATCAGTGCTGATCGGTACAAACAGGTTTCAGAGCAGCATGAGCTCCATGAAAGGAAGAGGGGAACCTGCAGACTGGGAAACACGAGCCTGTCCCAACTGTTCAAATGCAAAATGAGCTCAGATTTTATTTAAATGGTTCATTTTCAGTTTGAACATCTGCTGTGAGTAAAATTCGAGTTTATGATTGATGACATCTGTTTTCCCACGTGTGTGTGTCTATAATCATTTAAAGCAGTTCTCCTGCTGTCTGTCCTGTGTGCAGGTGTGTGCAGGTGTGTGCAGGTGTGTGCAGGTGTGTGCAGGTGTTGTTGACTCCACCGACACTGGAAACATCTGTAAGGCCGGGAGTTAACTGTCATGATTAACCATAAAACACTTGACGTACACGCGGGCACGCCGCCTCACAGAGCTGCCGTGCATCTTGTTGCTCACCTCACATCCATCTTGCCGGGGCCAAATCCTCCCCGCTCGCCTCCTCGGCCTCCTCTGAAGCCTCCGCTGCCGCGGTCGCCGCCGCGGCCCCTGAAGCCGCCCCGATCAAACCCCCCTCTGCGGTCTCCGCCTCCTCCGTAACCTCCTGCCAGGAAACAAATGAGGTGAGCGGGAATGCATGACTCACCAAACTGAAATGTTTCAGTTGTACACATATAGGTGATTACAGGAAACCAGAGTAAACCACTACAGAGCAGAAGGATTCCTTCATAAACCGCACTGTGTCTGTTGTGATTTAATGCAATCATACATTCATTCATTCAATATCTGCAATCTTTTACTCTAATGTAAACCTACAGCAAAGTAAAATATGCTGAAATATTAACCTCACAGCTACAAGTTTATCCTCCTGAGATGTCTTAAACATTCACAGGTCACCCTGTTCTTCTTCTCCATCTTAGATAAACCATGAATGATGAAATTCCCCATTTTTCAAATATCATTAGTTACATTTACAACGCAGAAGGTCAGAGCGTGTCCAGGCTGCTCAGATGCTACGATCAGAGTTTTAACGGTTCCTCGTTCTTTGTTGAATCAAGAAGCTCCTAAACTTTGGAACAGCTTCCTCTGCTGAATCTGCAGCTTGTTTTAAACGACTGCTAAAAACTCTTTTTTTAAAAAGGTTGGGTTTTCTTTAATCATTCGTGCATCATAGAATACATTTGCATGTGACAAACGGCAGCTGCAGGTTGTTTCAGTTGCTCCTGCTATTTTCTCCTTACTCAGTATTTTTACATAATTTCTGTAAGGATTAATAAAGTATTCTGATTCTTGCTGTGTGTGTGTTTGAGCACATAACTGTGTGTCTGCGTGTTACAAAGTCATCAGGACTATGCGATCGCACAGTACAAGTCGACCATCCTGATGCAGATGTAGACACGTGGTCGCCAGAGTCTGCCAGGGTGCGCTTATCATTAAAATCACGGCGAGAAAACTTTAAAAATTACCAAATGTAAACTTGTTTTCAAGTCACAAACACACTACTTCCAAATGTAACAACTACTGGAAATAGAAGACATTTTTGTCCTGCAGCCGCCTCATGTGGAGATCAGTTACGTCACCTGAATCCTCATTCTTTCTGCTTTTGTAATCCGGTAATCCAGAAACAGCGATAAGCAGCTACGCTCCACTGCAAGCATGTGTTCTTCAGCCACATTTATGAAATAGTTCAAGATTATCTCACGAACATGACCTGCGTGAGATAAATACTGATGCTAACGCGCGTTCACTCATCATCGCTCATTTCAGCCATCAGTAGAGCTCAGAGAGCAGATCTCAGTAGATTTTATATCATCAGACAATGACATGAAATAAAACATGATTTAATCTACAGCCCCCCCACCTATCACATATCTAACTGCAGAATTCATAAAAAATAAAAATGAGCAGACACGTCTGTGTGCTCTTCTCTTTGATCAGGTAAACTACAGCTGTGCTGTTGATTTCAACAACTCAGTTTCAGGTTGAACCTGAATGTTGTGGCTAAACCACAGAAAGCTCCCACAGCTAAACACACAAGCAGTAGAAGTGTACACAGAGTGAAAGCAGCTGAGACAAAGGCTTTAGGACGAACTCCAGAACAACAAAGCAGCCGGCCGGGCGAACGTCGGGGTCGGAGGGCACTCTCAGCTTCTGTTTCAGTCAGACTGAAAACAAACACTCAGAACGACTGAACAACATGAAAGATAACAACATGTTCAGCTTTCTCACTCCTTAATAAAAGTCTGCACGTGCTCTTTTTGTTCGTGATCCGATCGTGATCACATGATTTCTGTTGTTCATCCTCTGAGTGTAAAACAACTGAGGCACGAACTGAAACTGTGATATTACAGGAAACAGTGATACCCAAACAGCACCTCACTTAAAAACCAGCTGATCGAACAGCGTTTGGTCGGCAGGAAGTAAAGTTACCTCCACGTGTGGCTGCTAATCCTCTTCTTCTGTACTGTCTTCCTCCCCTCACCACAACGGCCGCCCCTCCCTGAGCCTGGTTCTCTCTTGAGGTTTCTTCCTGTTAAAAGGGAGTTTCTCCTTCCCACTGTCGCCAAAGCGCTTGTTCATAGGCGGTCATATGATTGTTGGCGTTTTCTCGGTTTCTTTGTATTATTGTACGGTTGACCTCAAACAATAAAGCGCCTTGAGAGAACCGTGATTCATATAAATAACAGTGAATGGAATTTAACTGAAGTGAACTTTTAGGGTATCGTGAAAGTTATTTCAAAACTGTGATCTGTGACAGGAAGTCAGGTCAGCTCACTTGGAAAATTCTGCTTCCGCTGTTTGGCGTTCGTGACAGCGTGGGTGAAGCAGAAACAGTAACAACTACACACTTTAATAATAACTACATGTGTTTTTATTTATTTAATGCATGTTTTGACCTTAACCCTTTAAGACCTACCATAGAACCAAGTCCGCCAGAGCTTATCTTTATACTTTTACATGTTGTAGAGCCATTTGTGGGAGCATTTCAAGTTGCTATACATCAATACAACCATTATAGCCCAAATTTTAATAATATGTCTGCATTAAGTGCATAGTAGTTACATAAATTGCAAAAAAGTGCAATAAACTACAAAAAAATTGAAAATCGTTTTTGGTTTTTTGGGTTTTTTTACATATATTTCTAGTTAGAGAAATTTAAGAGGCTTATCCCTCAAAACTGTAAATGCAAAAAAGTTGCACAAAATAGTTTCTAACAACAGGAAATTTATTTTCAGTGTCTTCATAGTTTTATTTTTTTATATACTGCAGGAAAAACAAAAATAAATATTATAATGCAAATTTGCATTTGCAGCATCTGCATCAAAATAAATGTTCAGCAGTGCAATTTGAGTTCTAAGCGTCCCAGAAACTATTCAGAAAAGTCAAACATGACTTTTAAAAACACCAGTACAGGCTTATAAGGCCCCGAGGGTAAAAAACTAAAATTTCCATGAAAATGACGTCACTTCCGGTTTCGGGCAGGTAATGGCAGACATGCGATCGTTCGCGCTGACGTCTATTCCAACGTAGGAAGTGTTACGAACAGCTGATCAGATCGGCAAAGCGTGTTTCTGGAATATTATGTTTTTGTAGCTGCAAGTGCTTTTTATGCAGTTTTTGCAAAGCCATATGTGGAAGGAAACTGTGACCGAGGACAAGCTGATGGCATCAGATGTAAGTTCAACTCCTCTGGTTTCATATGCAAAACAAATTATTGTGCTAGCTTATGTGGTCCCAGTTCTGCAGTGATTTAGAAATAGTTACGCAAAACAGAGCGTGCCCGGTTAAACGCATAAAGCTTTTTTTAAGTGTCTGAGTAAACTCTGTGAGTCAACAAATGTTCACCTATTTATTTATCTAATATTTTTCCAGGTGTATCTAACCTCGCTCCATGGGGGGCATCCCACCAGCATCTTCAGCTTTCGGAGCTTTGCACTGGTTACACTCATTACGCCAGGAGAAGTTCAAGTTCCCACAGTTACTGAAGAGAAGAAAGGAAGACTTTAGAAGAACTGTTATATGTTGATAACAGATCCGTAGAAAGATTACTACATTAAATAAAGGTAAGACTGAGCAAAACTAAAACATCTGGCATCATATTTTAAGCAATCATTGTACAAGATGTTTTTGTTGTGTTTTTAATTCTAATTTATTGTCATAGAGGAGTCATCAAAACTCACGGGTTTGAACACTTCCAATCTCCGGCTCGCTGCTGCCCTCCTCCACCACTGGCACCACCTCCTCCCCCTCCATTGCCACCGTTGCCTCCTGGGAAACCTCCCCCTCGACCGCCTCCGAACCCTCCACGGCCCATCGGACCTGCACGGAAGAAAACGCCACAGCATCTGTCAGCGGGACACGTGACTGATGGTTCAGTGCGAGGCTGAAGCTTTTTAATTCACTGCAAACAGTAAACGAGCATTTTTGTTACGACTCAAAGTTCACCTGTGAAGTGCACCGTGTGGTCCGACTGCTGTTTACAAGGTTATAATTTTTCACTTTATAAAAATAAAAGTAAAAAGAAAGTGACTCGCCTCCTCGCCCTCTACCTCCCCTCATGCCTCCTCGGCCTCCAAAGTCAGCTCTGCGTGTGGCAAAGGACACCTTGATTGGGTTTCCATTGAAGTCTTTACCTGGAGTAAAGCGATGAATATCAAAGGATCAGATATGAGGTATGAAATCAATGCTCCTTTCTAGCTCCATATTCTTGGACTTTCCAACAGTAGCTTTGCATGAGTTACAGTTCAACATAATCCATATTTCTGTTATACTTTAGCAGTCAGTTCCATCAAAGCCTAGTTTCCAGATACAAACCTTATAAAACCACTTAAACCACCAACAGAAACTCAAACAGTGGGGAAGCCAAAGCTCAGAGGTAATAACTCACCATCAAACCACTCGATGGCAGCTTTAGCTGAGGGGGGGTCATCGAAGGAGACCGTGGCCTCCCCCTTCAGCTTCCCCGTCTCTCTATCCGTGTACAGGTTGATCATGGGCAGGCCTGTCTTCTTGTTTACCTAAGAGGACAGAAGGAAAGGGATGAAAGTCCACGGACCAGAACTGTGAACAGCACAACAGTTCAGGTGCTGTGTGTTACCATGGAAATCAGACTAAAGGATAGAAATTCATTTAGATTCCAAATGATGAAATTCTTCTTCTTTTTCTGAAGTGTAACATAAGATTTTATGACGAGCCAACGCGATCGGGGAACCAAGAAAGAAAATGGCTTCACTCCAGTTTTTGTTAAACTTCAACATCAAGCCGGCGCTTCTTTACCATTTTAACCAGTCATCTATACATGACACATCCAAATAAATGCTTTATTGATTACTGACCAAACACAAATCAATATGTTACCTTAATGATCCCAATCTGCTTAAAAAAGTCAGCCACTGATTCAACAGTGTAGTCGTCTCCCAGGCCTTGCACAAAGATGGTGTTGTTATCAGAGTTATCCTGGTCCTGCACTGTTAGAAAATCATATAAAGTGATGTAATTCAAGCAGTAACAATGGCGTAAAGCAGGGGTGTCCTTGAGAGCTACTGTCCTGGAGCTTTTACATGCATGCCTACTCCAACACAGGCGAATAAAATTGTTGAATTAGCTCTGCAGCATACCATCAAATTTGGCAAAGGCCTGGCAACAAGCCTTTCATTTGATTCAGGGGTTTCGGAACAAGGACGCATCTAAAAGCTGCAGGACTGCAGCTCTCGAGGACAGGGGATAGAGACCTCTGTGCTAAAGGAACTACCAAAAGGCTTAATTCTCTAGAAGTGTCTCTAAAAGTGCTCAGTAAATGTAGGCTTTATTATCAGAAGAAAACTAAAACAAAGTGAAAAATGTCTGCCAATTATAAAGCCAAGAGAACCATGTCTTGCTAAATTCTTGGCATAGGAGGAAATATTTGTAGTCGTTTCTTCTGAATTTATTGGCTTTAGTTCATCTCTCAGACTGACATCACACCAACGACTGAAACTGTCTTTTGCTGGTAGCTGAACAAAGAAAACAGGAAACACTTACTGAAGCCGGGTCCTCCGTGTCCTGGTTCTCTTGGTCCTTAAGGACAAAAACAAACAGATGTTAGGTGTGGAAAAGGTCAGCTGTTCCATCACACACAAACAGTGGTCTAACTAATAGTTAATTCATTTCATGCACACCTCATCCCCACAGGTATATCCAGCACTACTGTCAAACTCTCTTTAGGTTTATCTGTCTGAACGTTTTTCATGTCTCGGCTCATTCGCTTCACCGTCATCGTTATCACACTCCACTGAGGTCAGCGAGTGGCTCCATGTCCCAGGAACAAGTGTAAAAAACACAACCGTCCACTTTATTGAGATACTGCCTTGTAGCTATTTCTGTGCATTGGCTTTGGTCCTTTTCTTCTCCAACGAGAACAAGCAGACTCTTTGGAAAGAGCCTTAAAGGTGGTTTGTTTACATGTTGGGTTTTTTAAGAATTGCTGCAGTCATGTTGAAGCGTTTTCTTTAACACCAACATTACAGAATCATTGAACCAGTCAAACACACTGAAACACAATTGTTTTAATTTCTATGGAACAGCCCTACATGTCATTAATTGATCCCATTGGATACTTGAGTTTTCCCACAGCTCAACAAAGGATTCTTGCAAACTGCTCAAACATACGTCCTGGGAACACGAACGCCATGTTTGCCATTCTGACAATTGAACCCGCTCAGAAAACCATCTTCACCTGTGCAGGTTTTCAGACATTACCTCAAACACCTTACGAAGCGCTTCAGTGCATCAGGTCCCGTCACTTTTCTGAAAGGAACTTGGGCTCAATGCTCCCTCTTTAAACAAACACGGGACTGGTTATCGGATGCCAAAGGCAAACTGCCTGCAGGAGCAGACCTGCTCGTGTCCATCTGACATTAAAAGACTAGTTTGGGGGCTTTTTTTAATATATTGTTCTAGTTTGTGGCTGTGCAAACAAGGAGAACCAGTCTTTGGGCACAACTCACTGAGGAAACCAAAATAAAAAACCCAAAATAGAAAATAAAATCTGATCCGTAACTAACATGAGCAGGCATCAGTGTCCCAAGCTAAAAATCAAGATTTCAGCTTCCAGTTTATTTTTCACTGAGCTCATTTTCAACTATCTTTGACATTAAACAACTATCGGTTAGGGTGGAGCATCTGGCATTGGCTCCCTGAGAATCTTATGAGGAAATAATCAGGAAACTAGACACCACCCTCTCCACAATTATATCAGTAGTCGCAGATAGCTGAACTTTTATTGGCTGGATGGAAAACCTTAAGTTAATGCCCAACCCTAACAGGGGTCAATGACTTCATGACCTTTTATTTCTTTCAATAATTCCAATACAAACATTTTTTTCTATTACATCTCTTCCACATAAGCACAATAAAAAACTTTACATTGCAGCTAAACTGAAGATTTTTCACTAGAAAGCATACGCCCTCGTTGGTGTTTGTGATGTTGTGGATCTTAAAGACATCCCACCCCAGCAATGAGTAAACTGGAAGAATCAGAACGGACCAAAACCAGAAGCCTGAATATGAGCATCTATTCTCAGATGCAGTGGTGAGAATTTTGATATGGACTTTCCTACGCTAAACACATAACCAGTGATTATTTTTATTATACTAAAGCACGCCCACCTTTCTATATGATCAACCCACATCTGAGGATGTGACTAAGCATCCGTACCTCTTGTTCTATTGTTTCAAACTGATTCCAAAGTTTTCTGCAGAAAGGCGGGCAGACAATGGTGTTCGATCCCATCCACACTGAGGACAGTGCAGAATCAGAGCCTGGGAGATTAAACCCTACAATAAACTACTCAACAATCTTTAAAGAAAGTTCGAGTTAAGTAAGTATGTATTAGATTACTACAGCCCTTCTACAACAGGGTCTCGCCATTTGCAGGAATCCCAGTCAACATCTCCAAGTAGTTTGGGCAAACAAGGCCAAGCCCTACTGAAACAATCCAAAAAAAAAAAAGTGCCGTAACATCAATCTAAAGGTCAGGATTTAAAACAAACAAACAAAACTCATCCTAGAAGCAAGTTTATTATGAAGTTCCTATCTGAATAAATAAGAGCTCTAACTTTTCCAAAAAAATACTCTCACCAACTGAATTATTCAAAAGATGTGATGAGTCTGATCACAGATTGGTGTTTGAAAAGCTTCTTGATTGGCTCAGTCCAGTCCAGTGATACAGCCAGCACTCTGATTGGCTCTATGGTGGGAGGGGTGGCCCACCGCCATATCTGACCATGCAGAAGGCCCCCACAGATTTCTGTTCAGGATTATTTGAGCCTCCTCCTGCAATGTTTTTGTAATAGTCCCCGAATCACAGAATCACCAGTAAAACCAGTAAAGAATGACTAGAAATGTGAAAACTTTTCATACTTTCAGGTTCAGCTGATTTAAAGCAGATAATTGATGGGCAGAACGTCCAGCATCTTTGCAGTTACCCAGAGATTTTTGCAAGGCATTCTTTGAACCCTGTTTTGTTCTTACAATGTCTCTAATGAAAACACCTTTCAATCAGCATACGTTTGCTTTTTCCGCAGCTGTTGTGCTGCTTCAAAATGGCCTTGGAGTGGTAATCTTTGGGTGGTGAATGACACCAATACAGACACAGTGGCCATGCGGGGTAAACACCATTTATTGCTAGAACCTTGTTGGGCGTGCTACCTGTAAATTTTAACTAAAATAATTTGGTAATTTAAATAAAAAGCCCACATTTATATAAACTCTCCGATCCGTATCAGTTTGTGCTTCTTATGAGCAGGATTGTAAACAACTGAAAACATTTCCTTCAAGAAATATTGTCCAAACAGTTTGAAGGGCTTGAAAAAAAGATTATGACTGGACTTCTTTGGGTTTGTGAAGACGTTCACCTCTCATCCAAAAGGCTTCTTCAGTTCCCACTGCTGACCGTTGCAGGTGTCACGAGCCGTCGTTCAGAGTAGGCATAGATGGCCTCTTTCAAACCAACGTTCATCTTGTCAAATTCTCAAATTTGACATTCTCAACATTCTCAAAAGCTACCCCACTGTGGGTTAAATACCTGGGACTCTCCGCCTCTTGTTTCTAGAACTGAAGGGAGTTTCACTTCCTGGATGGGAGGTGAAACGTCTTTGCAAACCCAACGAAGTCCAGTCACCTTCTTTTCGAGCTCTCAAAACTACCATGACTGGATGACTGAGAATGGTAAATAGCGCTTATATAGCGCTTTACTAGTCCCTAAGGACCCCAAAGCGCTTTACATATCCAGTCATCCACCCATTCACACACACATTCACACACTGGTGATGGCAGCTACAGTGTAGCCACAGCCACCCTGGGGCGCACTGACAGAGTCTACACAGACATGTAGTAGAACTACAGTGGAATGCATCAAGTCACCGCCATTACTACTTAATCTCTTTATGATCACAAAAGAACAAAAGCAAAACCCTCTTCAGCCTGAATGAGCATATTCTCGGATGCAGTGGTAAGAATTTAGATAGGGGCTTTCTTACTGTAAACAAATAACCTGCAACTACTTTAACAAAGCTAAAGCATGCCCGCCTTTCTATACGATCAACCCAGATCTGAGGGTATGACTAAGCATTCATGCCTCTTGTTCTATTGTTCCAAATGGATTTGCAACTGAACCAAGAATTTTCAGTTTTCATCACCGTGAGTTCCAGAGTCAGTGTCATGTGAAAAAAATTCCCAGTGTGTGCAACCCAACCAGTTTTTACCTTTCAACCGTCTTTGGTGGAAAGTACAACAGAATCAAAACATCTGTCAACAGGTTTTCAAGCCAAGCCTTAAAAACCATTTAGGGTCATTTCATCTATTTAACACGATTTGTCACGTTTGCACAACACGATAAGGTAAGCAACACTTATCTCACTTCAGTCACTGAGTTTGTCACCATCCACACTTCAAATTCAAACACCGAGTGCCAGAGGAGCAGTGGAAGGGCTAATGATGCAGTTTTAACTCCCTCCGATGGACATTTCAAGTCAAACACACAAAACACGATGGGTGTTATTATCTGTACAGTCATGCTAGAGACAGTATACATCAAAAGTCTTAACATTCGCCTGACCTTCACTGTTAAATAGCTGTTTTTTCTTCAGCTTTTCAGACAGAATCAAGTTTTATCCCCCAAGCCACACTTGAAGTACCAGAGTTTGAGCTTACTCCCTTTTAGCTTTGACACACCTTTTCACTCAAGTGTTGAAGTTTTTTGTCACTTACCACCAAACTTATTGAATCCTCCACGATCGCCCATTCTGATGAAGAGGAAGAGAAAAACGACACGCATTGAAGGCTGGAGCTGACAGCGATTTCTCTCAATGGGCTGAGGTTAACCTTCACTCTCACAGCGTCTTTGCTAAACCCACCCCTCCTCGCTGGCATTGTCCAAATGTACCCTTACTGCATGTTGATGTAACCCATGGACAAGAGGCCAGTGTACAAACCCTGTTAGCTGAAATTTGCATTTCTGACTCAGAAGGTGTAAAAACTTTCAAGTTCCATTTATTTCATCATAAGAGAATTAACGAACCCAAACATCAGAGCTCTGATCCCTTGGTGGGTGCTGTTTGTTTGTTTCTTTAAAGGTCTCGGAAAACCTTTATTCACTCAACACAGGGTGTCTACAGGTATGAACGACTTCAATTTAGAACCTTCAGACCTTAAAGATTTCACTTTGAGTAACACAAAGGTGAAAACACACTGACACCAGGTCAAATTTTCATTTGTTTTTATTCCCGAGTCTGAACAACACGGCGCAGACTGCTCTATCAGCATTTTCAGCCACAGGCTTTAACAGCCAAAAGTATTTTTATTCTTATTCACGTGTGTTTGACCTTCTTTCCTTTTCGATCATTGAGCAGGTTGGACAGCAGGGCCTCTCTACCGTGCTCAGGCCTGAGGCTGGGTCTCACTGGGCTTTAACTTAAAGTACTTATGTATTTTTATCCTGAGATAAAACAGTTACTGTCTGCAATGATTTTTACACAAAGTAAAGCTAAAAATTATACTTTTAAAAGGGTAAAATTATCCATGACATGCCTTTCATTCTAAACTGCATTATATAAATAAAACCGAACTGAATGAGGCACAATTTTTTCACCCAGCGGGTGAAAGCACTTTGATATTTATACCTTTCTATAAAATTAAGCTGGTAAGAACACGCCAGTGGAAAAGTGTGTAGCAAACCCAACCCCACCCGTTTTCTCTTCAGCTGATATCTTTCCAGCAGACCAAACCATTAGCTGCTATTCACCAGGTAGATTACACATCATTTGATGCTCTCTCGCAGGTACAGCGTCGGCTTCTAAAAATTAATGCGGTCACATTGTTGTTACCTAATTATGCAGAGGAGGCCAAAATAGCAGCTTTGTGTCTTGGAAACTGTCTCAGTGACATGATTTTAAAATGTTTGAGACCCACTTAACTGAATTCAAGAAAATGTTATTCTTCTTTAGCGGTTTTTAGAGTTTCAAGTCTTTTTTAAGGACCCGTAGACACCCTGTCTTTACACAAATTGCAGCAATTCCCAAGTGTTTGAGACTTTTCTCCAAAATGACTGATTAGTATTTAAGTAATATATCCTGTGTTATTAGAAGACTATTAAATCTGACTTCCCCATAATGTGATTTTCCAAATGATGGCTTAAGAGCAGAAAGCCAGCCTGGAGAGAAGGTAAAAGCCTAGGAGAAGATTCAAAGAGTGATTAAAGCAGAGTATGGTACAGTAAACCTGCAAGGGCTGGTGGGGAAGGTGGTGGTAACAGGTGAAAAAGGCAGGTGATGGTGATATACTGAGGTGTGTTAGTTTGTAGGCAGAGTGAAGGTCACACTTTATTCTACAGAAACATTTCAGACACAAGCAAAGATGAAAAACTCGCCGTACGGCATCTTTGGTTGCCCGGTCAATGACTTGGACCAAGTAAGTAGCAGAAAATAGATCGATGGACAAAGTATTAATTACAGATAAAAAATGTATTTTAAAACAAAAAGAGTGCAAAGGGTCTGAATACTTTCTGAAGCAACTGTATACTTTACTATTTATAGCTGAATGGCATTATTGAACTCCAGATGTGGCACAACACACATACCATTATCTTTCTTTGACCTGTTCATCCATCGTAAAACTGATAATACCCCAAAGTCATTTGTAAACTTGGATTTATCAGCTGATTAGTTCTCACTGTGGCGAATATCAAGATGACCCAGTGTGGAAGGAGATGTACAGGAAGTACACGATGGATGAGAAAATACATAATGGAATGGGAAACTAGTTTATCGGAGTCCAGCTCTAACATCATGAGGTCACAAAGAAGAAAACGAGAGACTACGTAACCTCGTAAGAAGAACAAAAACATCAACTTACCGGTTTATGCTTCACAGCTTCAAGCAATCAGTGCTGATGTTCTTTGTTCTGTACATTTAATTCATTGGCTTTACGAAGCTTTGCTCCAACCCATTATCCATTTCTGCTGTTTTAATCCAGCTTCACCCAAAACCACTGAGGCCTCTGCAAGTATTCAGACCTCTGGGTATTAACACCAATTACCCGTGGCCGTGCACTTTTCTTTTGTGCATTAGCCTTATTACAGCATCCTGCTAGTGCACCTGTAACTTTTACTAACACGTAGTTTTCCCAGTGCTGGATCAGAGCTGAGAGAATAACCAACAACAATTCACAGTGATGTGTGATGAATGAATGATATTGAATTCAGTTTTTCCTGAGCTGTTTGGAATTTTTGTGGTTTCTCATTTGTATCAGCCTTCGTTTTTACATTTGCATCTTTTCTTTTCCAAGCTTGGAACAGATGAATCGAGTCAGTGGTATTAAAACAATCATTCTATTGAAAATGACAAATCTGAATCACATCCCAGCATCTTCAGTGTGTCCCATACTTTAGGGTTATCCTAACCCTAAAAATAACCCTAACACATCCATGTAAGACTACAGCCTCATCAGCATTCATAGACAATTCCTTTGCTTTTATTTTGAAAGTGCTGGCACTGTAAACATAGCGGGCCATGCTCGCGTTTTCACAGTCGATAGTTCGACGGCCGCATCACTACTGTGTGTCACCATCACTCTGGAGTTCGAGCTGGACAGACTTGAACAAGCTTGGAG
This sequence comes from Pundamilia nyererei, assembly GCF_000239375.1. NCBI lineage: Eukaryota > Metazoa > Chordata > Actinopteri > Cichliformes > Cichlidae > Pundamilia > Pundamilia nyererei. Next base: position 75,393 of record NW_005187496.1, read on the forward strand.
TACATTTGACTCCAGCTCCGCCTGACTCCACCCTCTTGGACTGCAGCTGGTGACAGTTCTTGTTTTGGTTTTTTTAAACGGAGGTCCACACTAACCAGATTCTGCCACGACGCCGAGCTCACTGAGGCATCAGAGCTGGAGACGAGACGAAGTTCAGCCAGGTGACGAGGATCTTATTGAAGAGGCAGCTGATAATAGCTTCCTTATTTATTGTCTCAAGCTGTATCTTTATTATTTATGAATTGGTTTTGGAATAGACAGGCTTAATGGCACAAAACACTGAATGAACCCTGTCAGACGTTATAGCTCCATAGAAATAACATCAATACTTCAGTAATGAACAAATAATCCATACATTGGCAGTTTATGTGATTTACTTCATCCTCTCTGATCAGAGAGCACCGATCATTCTGTTGTGTTTGCACTGACTAAGCAGAACAGGAAACAGTACTTTCAACCCATGTTGCCACAAAGTAGCGCTGAGTGAAGCGCAGATTTTCAAAATAAAAGAAACCGAGTTTGGCTGTGTGTTGTTTTTGTGTTCTGGCTGTGAACCTCTCATTTTTGGCTTACTGATCCCTTCTTGACCAGATTTTTTTTATTTGTTTTTAACCTCATCACACTGTCAGGCGGGTCTGCACAGGGTCAACCGGACCACAACGCAAACCACCATGAACCAAGAAAACCCAGCTGAGTGGACGTCCTCTCTTTTATAGGACGAGCTGATATCACAGCACAGATGTTGGCTTTTAAAACTTTTACCTTTGTGCTCTTAATGTGTAAAAAACACACCTGCAGGCAGATGAAATAAGCCTGTTTAAGGTCACACTTTCTCCTCGCTGCCTCCACCTTCTGTTTTCAAAGATGAGTTTCATTCACCTGTTCTTGTGAGTACTGTAATGTTTCAGAACACACTGCTTTTTTGTGGCCATTTCATGTTTCTTTTTGATTTGGTGGTAAGGTGGTCCAGTGGCCTCAGAGCAGCAGGGTCTGGGTTTGAATCTGTTTTATCGTGTGAGGAGTCTGCAGAGATGATTCACAGCTTTGGCTCTTTCACTTTTCAACCACATGTCGACTCACTGGACCTTTAGCAATGTGGTCTTCAGCGTTTTTGGGCTGGGTGGAGAGGCGCTCCACGGGATCTCTCGCAGCACTGAGGATTACATACTCTTACAAGCAGGTGAGGTCAGAGGTGTAAATATGAATCACTACTTCTTTTTTTTTTTACAGGAAAAAGAAGAAGTAGTGCGGCTCCATGTAAAACCAGATGGGTGGAGACATTAAGATGTAGCACAGCCCTGAGCTTCTGTGACTCATAAGTCAATGATTGATAACACCTACCCCATGCCTCCTCTTCCTCTTGGACCACCTCGGCCGCCTCGGTCAAAACCTCGATCGTATCCGCCACCACCGCGGCCTCCAAATCCGCCTCCACCACGGCCCCTGCCCCCACGGCCTTCCTGACCTCCATAACCTCCATCAGGACCACCGTATCCTCCGCCTCCTCCTCCACTTATCGGCGGGCTATCGCCTCCATATCCTGAGAGAAAGTTTCAACCTCAGCAGACCAAACACTGATGTGCTTTCAATCAGTAATCAACAGCTACACAACCCCTCACCTCCACTCTGCCCGTACTGGCTCTGCTGGCTGTAGCTCGGCGGAGGAGGAGTGTTGTAGCTCGGCGGCTGGTTGTAGTGACCTCCTCCGTGCTGAGACGGTTGTGGGTGGCTTCCGCTGCCCCCGTAGTTACCACCAGGCTGCCCTCCACTGCTGCCGTAACTGCCTCCGCTCGCTCCGCTGCTCGGTGGCTGGTAGGCGGGAGCTGGCGAGTTGCCTTCATAGCTGTTAGAAAACAGGAAGTGTTAAAGACTACAAAGCAACATGGCAGCTCACATACGAGAGACTCAAACTGCAGCTGCTCAATTATGGTGAAAACCTTAATCCTGATTATTTTGTTCAATGCTGTAATCTCGATCATTCACTTGGCGGCTCATCAGCCTTTTACAGCTAAGGGCCAAAAATGATTTGACTGTAAATGAACAAACATTTACTGAACATGTCTGAATGTCCTCAAAATGAACACAATGCAAATGAAAGCATGTTTGGCCTCCGCAGTAACAGAGGGGTAAAGAGAAGTTCAGGTGGCAGCGGACACGTGCACGTCGACACACCTGAACTAATTAAAAAGAGGCTTTGTGTGATGAAATTAGCTAAAAGGGTCACCGTCTGCAAGTCCACGCTGGCTTCAAAGGACACATACCTGGCGATCAGCAGACAGCTGAGGTCGCCACAGAGGAAGTTTGCTCCTATAACTGGAGCGCCCCCTGCTGTACTCACATGAAACTGCAGTACAGGCGCCTTTTTAAAGTTCTATTCGATTTAAACTAGTTCGGCCTCTAGGCTGACCTAGAATATAATGAAAAACAGAGCACCTGCTTTATTAGGATTAGTATCATAGAGATAAGCACTGAATTACTGAGACTGACCTCGGCTTATGTTGTACTTTATACTGGGGACCAGTATGAACATTTGATTTTTATTACAGGAGTGTTCTGACCACCATCAAACAACAAAAAATAACTGCACTCCAAAATTATTTAAAACTAAAGACGAATGCGGCCTTTAAATTATTCTTTTTTTTGACTGCTTCTATCAAGGTTCGCTAAAGTAGTTCACCTGCCTCCATCTCCTGCTATCCCAGCATCCTCCTCTCTCACACCGCAGGTAAAGTCAGTGAGGGTTGTGGTTGCTCCTAAACACTACCGCTGTGCAGATGGGGCAGAAATCAGTGAATTAAAGGCGAGGTGAACATGAGCATACCTCGCAGAGGATGGAGGAGGAGGCTGCTGCTGCTGGCTGTACCCGGAGAATGACGACTGCTGGCTGTAGCTCATGCTGGACGGCTGGTTGCTGCTGTTATAGCCACCGGAGCTGTAGGACTGACTTGAGTGACCATACCCACCACCGCCACCGCCCTGGTTGGAGGATGGAGACCCGTATCCACCTGGGAAAAGGAAACTGATTCACAGTTGACTGGAAAACAGTGACTGTGGATTTGGGCGGACGTTGGGGCTTCCTCTACCTGACTGAGGATGGCCGTAGCCGCTATAGCCTCCCTGACTGTAGGAGCTGGAGCTGCTGTCCGAGCTCTGGTTGTAGCCTCCGTAGCCCTGCTGGCCGTAACCCGGGCCAGACGACTGACCGTAGCCCTGGCTAGCACCGCCACCTCCACCATAGGATGGATAGCTGCACACACCAACCAAGAATACACCGTTTCAAATTGTTTTCATTGACTTACAAAACAAAATCATTTCCACAGTTAAATGCAAGGACTTACTTTTCTTGTTTTAAAATTCAAAAGCTAAATGTATTTACTCTGAATGAGTATTAATGACTGAAAGCTTCATGAATGAATAAAGACATGATTTACATAACTTACCCCTGGCTAGATGTTTGGGAATAATCTGTGGGAAAAAGCAGAGAGGGTTAATATTAAAGTCAGTTTTGATGATAGCAATAAAACAGTGTCAGACATAATCTAGAACCTCACAAACTCAACAGTAACTATATAAGACACATTTTAATGGTAATTATTAAATGAATAAACTATATTCTATCTGTAAAAACACTTTTTAAGAAGGCCACGTCACTGCTTTTTATCATCCAGAAATGGAAACTGGTAATACTTAGGCTCAGTTTTCATGACATGGACTAAAACTGATTCTCTTTTAGTCTGGGACTAGATTCAATCCATGTCCGGGAGATCTATCCAAACCGAACATAATTAACAAAAACAGACGATTTAAAGTGTTTCAGACTGCAACACTGTGAAACTATTTATGAATACATTAAAAACCAGACACCAAATCCACTGAATTCAAATTTGTCAGATCAGTCTGGATGTGGGAGAGAGACACACTCAGTACTTTTAAGATTATGCTTAAAACTTTTGTTTAGTGACATAGAGTTAGGGCTGGATCGGGTGATCCCGAACCGACAGGCTTCCCATGATGCACTGAGCATTTCTTCTTCGCTCACACCACTCTGCATCTTATCATTTGTTGTCTCTGCTCTCTTACCCCCAGCTCGGTGTTATGGACGAGCCTCGGGGCTCCTGATCCTCCCAATCAAGTCACTGTGCAGCTGAATCCTAATGACACACTTCAGCTATAAATTACACTAAATCACATAATGAAAAACACCCATATTGCTGATAAGCTGCTGCAGTGCAGCTCAGTTTAATGATGCAGTTCACATCAGTCTAGAGCTTCCTGTGCAGGTCAGAAGTATCTCTGTGTCTCAGCGGTGTGTGCAGCGAGCTTTAAAGCATGACACTGCATGAAAATAGCAACACAAATGGAAATGTGACAGGATATTGTGCCCTAGTGTGTGTTGTGAGTTCACTGATCCAATCAAACACAGACACAGTTGCCCTTTTATAACTATAAACTTTGAGTGTCCTGTGCTTATATGTTTGGAAATATTTACGGCCTGTTTATTTATTGTTTCGTGTTTTTCTGGAATAGCAAAGCCCTCCCTGTCGGTTACCCTCCAGTTCAAACACCCAGCCTGCTGCTCCCTCCCCTCACCCCCATCAGGCAGATGGCTGCTCCTCCCTGATCCTGGTACTAACGCAGGGTTCTTCCTATTAACAGGACTTTTCCTCACAGGGGGCCATGTGACTGTTTCTGTGTTGTTGCAGGCTCTTTACCTGACAGTATTAATAATCCAGCCCACAGATGCCAAAAAATTAATAATGAAATGTCTTTCATTATTTGGGGTTGAGTTGAACCCGCCCGGTGTAGGTGAGCTGGGTTTGCTCGGTCTCCGCTCTGATGTCCTTCTAATAAACCGAGGACAGGGGTTAAAGCAGCGGGATCGGCACAGGGGGGCGGTTACTCTGCTCGAGACCGCAGTGAGCCACCAGAAACTGGGTCAGCAGCAAAACCGGGCTAACGGCGAGCTAATCGGACCGCAGCAGCTTCGGTTACTCAGAGTTAACCGAAGCTAGGCGGCGGGGCGGTCGTGCAGCCGGACAAACGGTGGCGTAAGGCCTGCATGAATTAAATGTGATAATAAAGGATGGACGCCACGCCCCCAGAGAGCCATTTAAACTGCAGCTAGCCGCTAGCTGTCCTCTGTTCACCGGCAGGTGAAGGTGATGCTATCTTTAGCTAACCGGCTCCAGACCCCAGACAGATTTGCCCGTTTCTCTTACCGTTAGACGCCATTTACACGGAGACAGCGCCGCTTCGGCCTTTCTCTCGGTCAAACAACGCGTCGTTGGATGATTAAACCGAAGAAGAGGACGAATCGACACGAAGCTCGACCCACTAGCGCCGCCGTCTTCAGCTGCTGTTCCTCCGCCGCCCGCCAGGGGGAGCGCAGCAGTATCGATGATGTTTAGTTTTGTCAGGTGAAAACTGGTCCATCATCACAAGATGCGATGAGATGTGACTTCTTATAACACAAAATAGTAGTAGATTAATAGTAATGATAGTAATACAGTATCATTTTAATAACAACAACAGTAAAACTCATTTTTAATCATTTCTTTTCGTTTTTTCTTCAGGAGGAAAGTGAGTGCATTTATAATGACGGTAATAATAGTTATGACAAACCTAGTTTGAGTAGCAATCATAATTCTAAAATGCTCTATAAGTCATTTCCACCCATCCACCATGGGGTCTTGTCCTGAAGGTCAGAGATCAAAATCTTTCTGGGGGTCAAAAGCCATAAATTGGGAATCTATTTAGGTGTCAGTCCAGTCAGAAAACACACACTGTGGACTTGATAAGATAAGATAGATTCCATATAATTTAGAGCTGATTTAAATTTGTAAACACTGGATTTTATGTGTGAGGGCAGATTATTCCAGAGAAAACCTGGTCACATTTCGGGGGGTGTTTCTCTGTCCTTTAGATCTCACTGCTGAAGGAGAATCCATAAAAGTGGCCATCACTGCATTGAACATGCATGGACAAAGGAACAAGTGCCTTCATTTGGATAGCGGGAGACCTGTGAGAGCAAATAAATGCATTCAGTTTCATCAGAAATGTTTTATTCTGAAGATACAGTAAATTAATTATTTTTATTTTCCATCTAACAGTCCAGGAGTAAAAGGCAGGTCTGCACATGATAAAGCAGGATCACTTTCCAGAGAGAAAATGTCAAAGTAAACCCGTCTGTTTTCATCACCGTGGCAACATGTTTCCACAGAAACAGCTTCATTATCACAGGTAAGTCGCTACAGAGCGTGATTCCTGCTGTAATGATCGAACACATCTCTGTCAGCTTTCTGTATATGAGAGCGTCCTGTGTGGTGACTGTGCTGAGGTCACCACATCTGTGATTTTACTACATGTTCACTGTCAACAGGAAGAAACAGGCAGTTTGTCTGCAGGGGTTGCCATGGTCGTGTCCCTTTCAGCGGTCTGGGAACTTGGACTTGAGTCACTGGTGTTTCCTAGTTTTCGATTCTTGTTTCTTAGTTCTTGTGACGCCATCTTTGCTTCCTGTTTTTACTGTGTGATCTTTCCAGAGATGTGTTTCAGGTCTACGTTATCGTTTCCTCGTATATTCCTCCCTTCTCTCCTGTCTGTTTTCACTGTTCCCTCTCCCTAAGTCTTTTATTCTTTCCAGTTTTTACTGTTTTACTTTTGGATATTTTACCTTTTGTTTCCTGGTTCTGGATGAAGCATCTTTCTGTCTTTTTGGGCCTGTTAAGTTTGACTTTTTAATAAAAAGGTGGTTAAGTGTGCACGTAAAAGAAAAACAGCATTCTCACACACACACACACACACACACACACACACACACACACACACACACACACACACACACACGCTGATGCCATGTGTTTGACTGACATTTGTCACTGAGCAGTTGAACAGGTGTACCTAACAGAGTGGCAGGGTGTGTGAATTGTTGCGATTGTGATTAGACGATTGGTTTGTACCTGTAAGATTATGTTTATCTTTTGTTATTCTAAATGTAGACGAATGACATTTTAAGTGTTAACGGTGAAGTGTTGTTCATGCTCAAAGAAGCAGGTCCTTTGATTTCTGTACAAACACAGTGAAAAGCTGCAGTTACACCTGAGCCTGACAGAGCTGCAGAGGTCTGACTGCACTGTGACCGAGGCACAGGACGAGACGATGGACGGCTTCAGCCCGGCTTCAGCCCGCTGTGGTCCTCGCTGCCAACATCAACCTCAGCGCTTTAGACCGAGACCCATGCATCAGAGCACCCTGAGCCTGGGCGACACGCCGCCCTGCTACACCACCACCCACACCCAGGTCTCCTCCGTGCAGTCGCTGTTCGTGTGGATCATCACGCATCCACAGTCTCTACAGTTCACATCTGATTAGTCAATCTCTACCTTCTTAGAGTTTATGTTTTCACTAAAAATAGAATACAGGTTCTAATGGTTTTATTTTACATGTCAGTAATGTATACGTTTAAACGTCCTACAAATCCAGCTCTCGGGTACGGTTCTAGCCCTTCCCTCTCCTCTTCTCCTGGTCAGAGTTATTCCGGCAGGTCGGCCGATGGACGTCCTCTCGTCTTCCGCCTCAGAGACCCCAGCTTCCCCTCCCAGCACCGCAGCCAGCTGGATCTCCGTGACAACAACATGCCGCCGCAGAGTGTGCTGCAGTCACACAGCAAAGAGGTGTACGCGCCCCAGCACGTGACTCCGGTGAGGCGGAAAACCGTCTTTCAGATGGTTAAAGACAGACTCTGTATTTTAAGTCTTTTATCTACTTACATTTTTACTTCCATCATATTTCTAGAACTCTTCTTTTGTGCCTGCATGAATGAGGAAATATTAACATGCTTTATTTCTTTGTGTTGATGCAGTTAAGAGGTCAGAGTTGTTTCGATCTGTTGTCTTTCTGTAGTCACAGTTTTTTCATCCCAGCTTTTATCTCAGTAAGTTGTCACATGACCACATGATGATCTGCCTGGACCCTGAATCGTTTACCTGCATTAGAAGCATATTTTATTAGGGGAAGAAATCAGTTAATGCCAAATCTTCCCTCACTTATAATTAAAATTATGTTTGGGAGACTTTTCTTTAATTTCAACTTTTTATTTTAGACTTATCTAAATTTTAAAATAACTTATACATGAATTAAAGTAAAGCTACTGGCTGTCATGAAATATTATGACTATATATTAAGGACAGAACCAGCTTCTGCTTCTCTCCAGAGAGTCGACCCAAAGTTGGAAAACTGGACTCGGTACAACAGCAGCCGCGCCATCAGAGAGCTCATCAGTCAGCATCAGCATCATCCACCCGAGTGCCAGAGCACCTACAGGACGGAGCACCCGACCCCGGAGTTCGACGGCTTGTCACTGCAGGCCAGCGGCAGACAGACACAGCGGCACCGACACGACATCCTGACAGGTAACGCTCACAGCTTGTGTCCTTGTGGTCACAGTAATAACGGACCGCGCAGCGCTGTCTTTGAGCGGCGCGCTCAGCCACAGTAACGCCATAAAAATCGTATCGTTTCTTAACAGGCAAACTGTTTTAGCAATCCTGCTTTGTACAGAAAAATGCAGCAAAAACAGAATATCAGGATAATTAATCTCTGCTGTGTGCAACTTAATAAAAACTACCAGTAATAACTGTGCATACACTTTCAAAGTATTCCACAGAGGAATAAACTGATTTTCAGTTAGCTTTGCTGTTTGGACATTTGTTCCCTGTCTGCAGGTGAACCGACGCAGGTGTTTGAGCCGGGGAAGTCCAGCAGACGGTCCAGAGATCAGCAGCTGTGGGCGACCAGACGCTGGGAGACGGACTGTACTGCGTTCAGACTCTACTGATAGGAAGTAACGCCACAGCAAACCTCCATTAAATGTGCAAACCCTGTCAGGACTCTGTGGTCTGCAGATGCTTCTCAGAGCATTCCTATATGATGCAGGAACAGCATTTCTCCTCCAGGACTCAGTGAACAGAAACAATAAGTGAACTTTAACTGAAGGGGCTCAGATGGGCAGGAAAACACAGAAATATTAAAATCCAAAGCCCACGAGAGGCTCCAGCAGGGAGTCGACCGCCAGCTTTACAGCATAAATAAACACGTTTACAGCCGGACAGGTGAGACACAGGTGGCTGTAGCTGCTAGCATTTTTATAGCATCATCTGACCAATGACATGGCTGCTGTGAGGTACTAACAGACACGGCAAGAAATATTGGTGAAATTCTGGCTGTTACTAATCAGCAGGTCTGTGTGATACAAGCATACAGTGTGTGGTGATTGCTAAGTTATCAGCTAATGCTATCACCCTCTCATCCAAATATCACTACTGGACCCAAAATTCTAGGGTCCTAAGCCACTAATGAAAGCCCCCCACCCAGTTTAACCAACAATAAAAGCTTCAAATCTGAGAGAAATATTCAATCCTGTACTCCCACTGTGGTCCAATAACGTGCCAATGATCAGTGGGTCGGATCACTGTGGAGCTGTGAGGTGTTTGGTCCTGAGAGAATACACGGCGCAGGTGTGCTGCCAACGGTCAGGACAGTGCAGGTCTGGAAGGAGGGCAGGGCTCACACACATGAAGACCAAGAAACAACCTCATTTAAATCACTTTATTCGTGTGTAAAGATCTCCAATAAACACAAATAATGAAATGAGTTGAAATACCAGAAATAAGAAGACTGAGGAGAAACGAACACATAAATAACAAGAAAAGGACAGACGGGGACAGAGAAGAAAGGGTGGGGCCTATTTACAGAGACGCCCCACGTCACCGACGCACTGTGGGGTTTCATCCCAGCACTAACAGAGTCCAGCTAGCAGCGGTACAGCAGTAGGCCTGTCTCTACGAACAGTTTCAGCTCCGCTTCAAATCCAGTTTTGTTTTCAGCACTAAATTCAAACACAAGTGAAGCAGAAGAAGCACAAAAACGTAAAAAGACCTGCTGTTAATTCCCCCCCCCCCAAAAAAATAATCATTGCTGTCTGAGAGGTTAAAATGAGGCAGCAATGCTACACAAACTGCTCAGTAGTCTAAGTAGAGGGAACGGCTTTGAAAGCATCGACGCCTTCAAGCGAAGCACAGCTGATCTAAGAAACAGAAGGATGATGTTTGACTGGGACATTTCCACGTGTGATCACCTTCATTTGGTGGCAGCATGCATGGCAGGTTAATTCAAAAGCAAAATAAAACCTTGTGTGTGATGAGGTTTAAATGTGTGTGTGAGAAATGAAACTGTGTGAAAATCAAAACAAAGTGCAGAGACCCGGGCAGCAGGAGGACTTTTTAAACTCCCCTGCTCCTTTTTCTTCACTTTCCTCCACTTTCCCATCGTCCTGTTGCGTTTTCTCGTCTTGCAGAGATTCCCCTCTTCACAGCGAACGCTCATCTACTCGTTCTTCTTCTCCTTCTGCTTCATCAGTTTGTTGATCTCCCTCTTGGCCATGCCGGCGTACTTCGTGATGATGCCGTGCTGGTTCAGGCCGGGCAGCAGCAGCAGGAAGCTCACTGCAACGAGAAGAACAAAAAAGTGTGCAAAGATTTTAAATCGGACGCTTTGAGCGCTGAAACGTTTACAGACAGCACCTGATGAACTTTGACACGCTGCCTGTGTGTCTGAAACCACAGTTTGCTCCTGTGAGAAAAATGAAATCATCCAAACCTGACTGTCACAAAACTGAAGGTCAAAGGTGAAAGTGGCTTTAATTTTCTTACTTGCCAATAATCTATCATAGTGAAACACCTGCAGGCTCTTATTTTGAAACAGAATTTAAACTAACAAATAAAAAATAAAACTGCTCTTATGCTGCCACCAGGGGGCAGCGCCTGTGATCGAGTAGAGAAAGAACACCTCATGGTTGCGAGGTCAAATTAATGAAACGGTTAATTTTGCACACGCTCAGTCTAATGACCAGAGAGGATTATCCGGGATGATCAGGCGGCACACGCGTCCGGTTTCAACCCACCAGGATCGCTTTGAATGGACAGACCGATGGACGACTTCAGTGTGGCTGCATCGAGCTTTCCAACCACCAATCACAGCAGGGATAAAGTGACGGCGTGTCGATGGTTTCAGGTTCTGCTGTATTCTGCAAGACTGACCGATATGAAAAATACTTTCACTCTGTCAGATCAGCGTTTCCCTTCAAAGCCAGCATCGGCTGAAAACCTGCGTTGGTTTTCACGGCTCACTTGGCATCACTCCCCGTGTTCATGTCAGAACAATCAGTGACTTGTTCACAGCTTTCACTCAGCTCTCTGAGCAGTGACTCACTGACACCGCACAGCCCGAGGAACATTAGCCACTGATTTAAGAAAGACTGTGAGGAGCCACTGCTTGTACTCCACCCGCTGCTTGTACTCCACCCGATGCTGGCAGATGAAGTCTTCACATGAAAGCAGCTGCTTAACCAGACGAGCCTGAAGAGCAACCAGATTAAAACCCACAGTCACATGACCTCTGATTGCCTTTCTGCTCTGTTTCTGTCAGAGGAACACTCGACATGTCTCAGCTTATGTAAGTGGGGATTAGCCCACTCACAGCTCGCCAGACCTGCTGATCTAACCCCCCCCCCGGCAGCTTTAAGACGTGTTCGCCCTCTGCAGCGGTGAGACATGGTTTCAGGTTTTACTGCACGTTTCTGTAAAGACTTCCACAATCAGCCCCATTAATAATGAATACCCCTGATCCACTCAGAGCCACATGCAGAGCTTCAAACATGCAAAAACCTGCCAAATATCAAAGATAAATATCAGTCTAAAGCACCATCGGCCATTAAATTAACTTGAACACAGAAGCATTTAAAACTGCTGATGAACACGAGTGCCCCTTCCTCTTCAGTCACGTACGAGTTTCTGTCCGCAGAAAATGCACGAAAGGCTCAACTTCCACATTCAGCGAAAGCAGTTTTAAAGAAGGACCCGAGAGCAGAGACGAGCATTTAAGGTTTCTCATTTTAATCCCGACACTCTGCGAGCCTCGGGCCTTTCATTAAAACCGAAATCTCTTAAAACAGAATGAAGGTGGGCGGGGTCTGCAGGCACGCCTTCAGCAAAATGTCAAAGACTATGTCCACTTCAGCCTGTGTGTGAAGGATTACACAGAGGTTTAAGGACATAAATCATTGTGTTCTGGAGCGACAGAGCAGAGGAAGCCAAACCAAGAGGTGAACAAGTCTCACAGTATTAACTGTCCGGGTCCCCCCCCCACAGAAGAACTGAAAAAAGAAAGAAAATCAGCCCAGGACAGAAAAAGAAAGAAACGGGCAGTGTGGGATGAGCAGCAAGCTCTTGTTTCTCTCTCTCTAAAAGGAGTGTAACACCTTCTTTAAAGGTTGCTGGCATCATCCAAACAGGTCTGCAGCTGAGCGCCGGAGTTTCACCTGGAAGCCGGGAACACGGCTCGCCCTCAGCTTGCTCTCCTACATCGTCTCTATCACAAACCCCTGAAGCCACATCGGAGTTTGTTTTTGACCTGATGTGGAGTTTGTGCAAAAACATCTAATGCACAACAACAAACTGAAGAGCACATTTAAAATAAAATCTGGCATTAGAGTAAGACTTGTGTCGTTTTATGTCAGAGTGGTATTGAAGCGTGTTTACAGTGAGACCCGATTACTGATACAAAGCCCAAACCTGACGGCACACGAGGTACGAGTGCTTTACCTTTGGTAGTCACACCGGGTCTGAACCGCTCACCAGATGTTTGCCTAATAATATTATTAAAAGTGACTTGACAGCTCAACAATTTGAGACATGAAGGAGCGTGTGATTGGACAGCAGCCAGCAGGGGAGAGTGCAGGAAAGAAACCCACAAAGATATGAGTGAAACATGGCTGATAACAGTGGCGATAAACAAAACAGTCTTTTTGTAGTCAAGTGAAAGTATACTCACCGATCAGGTACGTCAGGAACAGGTTGTGCACCTGCTGTCCGATCCAGGCCACAGCCAGCAGGCTGCTGATCACTGAGGCAAAGTACTGTGGAGATCAGGAGGTCAGGTTACATTCAGCTCAATTTCATTAGCAAGTCATCATTCAGAAAGAAGAGTCAGAATGGCCACTGAATGAGAACGAGTCACACAGGCTGTGAAAAACTCTGTTCTGGCTGCCCATGACCCAGTTTGAGGTCTGCTAAGTGGAGCAGCAAAGTCAGATCAGCTGATATTTTTATCTGGAGCACAGAGAGAGCTCCCTGTTGTAATAAAACTTCCATTTACTGCAGCTTATTTGATTCATTCAGGTTCCCTGTAGCTCAGGGCAAGTTAGACTTTAACTCTGCTCAGACCAAAAGCAAAGGTCAGACTGTTTTTGGGACTAAACGCTTGCCTTCAGCAGCCAATCAGATACAGCCCCTTCACTGTGCACGCTAAGCTAGCCTACAAAGATCAGCTTATCAGAACTTTGTGCAAATGTGATTCATTTTGGAGCCTGGGAACATTGTGGGAAGTTTAGTGCCTCTTCTTCACCGACTGCAACACGGTCAAAAGCTTCCAACTACAAACACACAGCATGGCTGAGACCAGCAAGAGGCAGCCGATTACACTGCAACTACTATAGTGAGGTGTTTAGTTGCAACATCAGATGCAGGATTGGGAATTTATGTCTTAAAAATGCTGGTTTTGGAGGGGTTGGGATCAAAGTGAAAGCTCTGAGCGTACCATTTTGGGTTTTTCCTCCTTGAGGGTGCAGAGGCGCTTCCACCAGCCCACGATGCGGCGCTCAGTCTTCACCAGGTTCCCACAGATCTCGTGGAAACGCTGCTGCTGCTCGGTGGTCCTGCAGGAGCAGAGTTCAAGGTGTTACAGACAGTGGCTGCAGAGTTTCTGCTGAGTTAAAGCTCAGGCCTGAAGAAAGGTTTTCACCAACATTTCCTAATCTCACCATCAAGAGGAAGCCAGTGAGTCACACACAGCCGCCTGCAACACTTAGCTCTATTTAAACCAATGAGAGTGAGAAAAAAAAAAAAAAACAGTGTTGTTGCATTAACGTTTTTAATGTGACCTAATAAATGTCAAAGCTCCATTAGAGCTGAAACGATCAGCTGACTCACAGATGATCAGCTGCAGCAGGCACAAATATTTCAGATCACGGGGCAAAAAACTTCAATATCAGCTTCTCAGCATATTTAAACTTCCTCACTTTCTGCTTTAGAAAATCCAACCTACAACAGGAGGAGGTCCACCTAACCTCCTCCTGTCACCAGGTAACAGCACTGAGTTGCGGTTGCTTAGCGGCCCAGCTGACTGCAACTTGTGCTGCTCTGAGCTTAAGCAGAACCAGAACCAAGAACCTGATCAGGGGAAGAACTGGGTCTACTGAACACAAGCTACCAGCTGGATAAGAGGCAGGAGAATAGAATCCTCCATTTATAAAACGTGTACCTGACAAACCATAAAGGAGACACAGGAGAGGTGCTGCCCATCAACATCACTACAGGTACAGAGTAAACTCTCCCGGGCTGCTCGCAGCACAAACCAGCTCTGCTTGAAGTTCAGTTCCAAACTTTCTCACATTCTGGAGTTCAGTAAGACAAACAAGCAAAATCACTGACAGGTGGAAGTTTCACTGTTTGGGAATCACCCAACAACAATCTCCGACCATAATTTGCCTCACAGCCAATAAACTGGAACACCACATCCCACGCTGCACTGCTGTGAAGGCTAAAGAGCTCAAACAGTGAAGGACAAGAGGGGACAGCTGGGAAGAGTGACCTCTATTTTCTGCTTCGCCATCGCTCCCTATTTCAGTCCTTGTTGTCGGGGAGCCAAACAGGGACCGTGACCAGCTTCGTGTTACAGACTCGCACAGATACGCCAGCTTTCTGCCGTCTCAGTGAGATCAAAGGACATTTGTCAGGCTCTGCAGACAAATAGCTCATCATCCCGAGGCTGTAACCGAAAATGTAAACAGGCTTTTTAATCTCCCTACATAAACCAAGCCCCCAGTGGTAGATTAAAAACAAGCGAGAATCTCAAAAACTGTACATCATCACCCAGAGGCTGTGTTGAGTGTGAAGCAGTGCAGGTCACGCTCTGCTGATGCAAGCTTTTATATCAGCTGGAGGATGAGGTGCAGCACACCGTGCCAACTGAAGGCTGTTATCCTATCCTGTCCTGGGTGTCTGGTTGTCACCATCCAACACAAACAGCTGAATCAACGGGCTGCTCGCCAAGTGCTGGCTACTGCCGAAGCTTCGTGAAGCCGTGGGACAGTCTGCCATTTACCTCGAACTGAAAATGAAACGCCCCTTTGGCTGCAGGTCTCTAATAATCTAGTTTGTTATGTTTTACTAACAAACAAAGAGGATGAGAGGTGCAGCTCAGCCAACAGGCTTTACAACTCGTCTTAACCAACTAACTCTCCAGGTGAGCCGCCCTCATTATGAAGGCGGGGCAATTTTACACAGTCAGTTCTGTAGAGGCTTTCAAAACCATCGGTTTCCCTACACATGCACGTTTTGTTGGGCAGGTCGCGTGGACTTACTGATGACCATCCTCCGAAAACAAACTAGGACGGTCCAAAATTCAGCTTGGACCCATTTTCATGTAAATAGCAGTAGAGCAGGGCGACGTGACCAAAAATATTTATCACGATATACATGTGAAAATTTGCAATAACTGACGATATAACTGACACCAGACAAAATACTTTACAACTCCACAACTTTATTTGTGCAAAAAAAAAAAAAGTCAATGTATTTTCACTTAAACAAGCAGCTGTTTGTTTTTTTTAATGTGCATTAAAGTTACATAAACATGTAACAGTGCAAATGCAAACTCCTCGCTGACAGTTTAACCAAAAGGCATTTCCAGTGGAAACTAGACGACACACACACACACACACACACACACACACACACACAGTAATATTATGTTGAAGTGCAGTACGTATCACTCCGCGAGGCTCCGCCTACGATAGCCGTAATGCTCTGACAATCCACCAAGCACTAAAGTACTAAAGCATCTGACAGATTTTCGAGCGCCGTGCACATAAAATCGTCTCGAGGTCAGTAAACACAGAGTTCATACATAAGGCACACGGGATTATAAGGGGCTCTGTCGACTTTCAGAAAAATCAAAGGATTGATTTTAAGTGCGCCGTATTTTCCAAACAACACGGTAATAACGACGGCCCGGTAGCATGCGCTACCAAAAATAGTGCTTTGTTGTGTATCTGATGGACGAAAGCTAAACCAGTTCCACACCAGTGAAGCTGCATTTTTACAAACCAGTTCAGGTTCATCGTTTCATTCAGCGATCCGCTTTCGCCCTTCTCGTTCTCCGTCATGCTTTTTCCGCCATGTGCGTATGAAAACAAAGGCACAGCGCATGCGCGTTTTACCCACTTTCTATCACCATATTTCATTTTCTTATCGTTGGCTGACATTGTAGCGGTATTACCGTGAACGGTATGATATGGCCCAGCCCTAAATAGCAGTAAATAAAAGCAAAACCCGTGTGAGACATGAACTGTTTCTGGCTTCTACAGCAGGCCAGACCACCACTGCTTTAAACCGGCACAGCTGGAGGGAAACCCCCCCCCCCCCACCTCCTGTTTTTGTTTTTTTAAACCATACGTCTTCCTTCTCTCTGCTCACCTTTCCCCTTCAGCTTCATGTTACCTCAGAATTTATTAGCTTCCTCCTCAGTGGACTGTTTAACTGGTTATCGTCCAGTTAGACCATGACATGTGTTGTGCTCACTCACACAGCTGTTCTCATTACACCATCTGAGATCACCCTCTCTGTTGCTTCATCACTTCTGACTTGCAGGAAAAAAAAAATCAAAGACACAGAAACAAAGTCATATGAAGCTGCTTCGCTCATAGTTAAGACTGAGTTGGAACGATCCTGAAACCCTGATAAGCATCCAGTTTCATCCTCCTGTGGAAGTCTGTTGAACGTTGCGATAATATACATCGTCCTCTTTCACAACTCAGTTTAGTCAAAGACCAAAGCTGGAGGTCATCTCTGAAGCCAGAGTGATGTAGGAAGCCTTCAGAACTGACTGACAAAACAGGAAAACCTGTCTACATAGGGGCGAAGCAAACATGACAGAGCTCTCACCACTTATTGGAGCCAAACACTCGGGGGGCGAGGGTGGGCACCAGGTAGTCGGCCAGGCAGAGCAACATGACGGTGCAGGACAGGCCGGTCAGCACTGATGGGTCCAAGTAGTAGATGAGCCTGGAGGACGAACACAAAACAGGCAGAACGGGTTTGAACATTTCATTGTTTAAAATCACGCCTTCATTTTGTTACGATTTGGGGATCTCTGCTCATGAACGCTGGAGCGTACAAAGCACCTGCAGCTGAAAGACATGAACACTGAGGGTGTGTGAAACAAGCAGGAAGGCATCAGAAACAGTGCAGCAGTGTTCCAGTCTGGATTCACCTTCAGTAGATTTCAGGAATAACCTAATAACGGCCCAACCGAAGCTCATTTAGCAGAAGCTAATCTGCATTGTTTTGCTTTGTGTTTCAACAATGTGGAAAAGATTAACATTAAGCTGAGTGTTCTGACAACCAGCTGGAAAACTGTAATTAGGACACTCGTTTTACATCAGTGTGGGCTTGTATTACTTGTCACAGGCAATTAATTATTATCGTATTTAGTAATAAATCAGGCCTCAAGAATCAGCCTGCCAAAGCCTCCATTTCACCCCGCAGGATACAGGTTACACTGCTGTTCTTTCTGTGGTGACGCCTGCTTTACTAACCGAGAGCACAAGTGTCTGGAAGAGAGTAAGAGTAGTGTGACTGACAAAATCATCGTTTTGGATTTCTTTGGTTCATCGATCTGAAAACTAAAAACATCTGTTTGTTAGCGGTTTTGTAATCGTAGTGCTGCTCTGACAACATCACGGTCTGAGCTTGAACACTACAAGAAACAGTTCAAATGTCTACCGTGGTTTTTCTAGTGGTTTAAATAAGAGTGTGTGTGTGTGTGTGTGTGTGTGTGTGTGTGTGTTGACCAGAAGCCGCACACTGGAAGCGGACCTGTATTAGCTCTGCACCCTGTTCACTCATGGTTGTAATTATACGACTCATTTAAGTTAACAAAAGCAGACAACACTCCACAGCTAACTCAGTTCCACAGGGCAAAGATAGAAATGGCTGCTGTGCACCACTAACACGTTACACATCCTAAATTACACCATCCAGAGCTGCCGTGCAATTATAGCAGTACGTTAGCAGACAGGAAGGCCTCTGTGCAGTACAGACAGTTGAAGGATGGGAAACGAGCAGAGATACTCCAAGAGAGATTTTACCTAGAGACAGAATCACCTGCACACAACAGTTGTAAGAAAAGTGCAAATGGATAACAAAAAGTGACATTACAACCAACCCAAAACCAGAAAAGACTTACAGTTATGATGTGACTATAGCCCTATGTCAAATACTTAAAGTAGTTTTTGAATAATTTATACTCCTGACTGAAGGTAAATCTACATAAAGACACACTTAAACAAAATGTACTACAAAATAATAAATCCAGGGAATCCACCAGAATCTTAAAATACTGTGATGGTCAACCAACCATCAGACTGCTGATTAAATCAGAAAAATACCTGATCAAAGACATAACACTTTGTACTGTTAGTTTTACACTGGAAGAAATAAATCTGAGTAATTCCACCTTGGTTTACTTTGCTCAGCTAATCTGAGATCAAACCGGGCTGCTTTTAGTCGCTGGCAGATGTAAACTATAAAAATTGAATATAAGACATGGCCAGCCTCTCCCTGCTCTCCTGTAACAGATAGCTATCACTGCTGAGAGGAAGGAAATGTGTGGTGCCAGCTGTGTAGCGCCCACTCTGAAGCAGACTCACAGGAAGAGCACGGTGGTCGCGCCCATCAGCGCTCCGGGGAACCAGGGCTTCTCCCAACGCAGGACCTGATCCCCAGCCAGGATCACCTCACGCCAGCACTGCAGCTGCTCTTCCAGCTGGGCCGTCTCCTGGGCCTGAACACACAAACAAACCTTTACACATTACCTAACTGACCACCAAACTGTGCGATATCAGTGTAATCTGAGGGGATTGTGTACTCAGGAGGGCAGTCTCTCCAGGAGTTAGTATAAAGGTGACATTACTGTGCTGCCTCTGGAAGAGCAACTAGCACCTTTAAAGTCATATAATGTGGGTTTATCCTGCTGTTTCACACACAGAGCACCTGAATGTAACGATACTCCTTTATATGGCTCTCAGTTTGTGTGTTTTGTGGCCTAGAAGTCTATTTGAGAAGCAAATTGATAAACAGGGTGTGTATCTTTGGTGATAAGACGGCGCAGTGACAGTGCACTACACGTAGAAATAACCGGGGACAAACACAGGCTGTCAAACCACGTCGAATGAGCGTGTGATGACTCGATCTCAGTTTGTTTTAAAGCTTTAAAATGATTTCTGCGTTAGGGCGAGGCAGCACCTCCACAAAAAGGAAGCGTCCCCGCTGCTGAAGCTAAAATAAGCATGCTAACTAGTCAGCGAGCTAAGGTTAGCTGCGGTCAGCACGGACGGACGGATAAGCGATCAGGGTTAAATCGCTTAGCTTAGACTTTTCAGCTGCCCCCATGTGCAAAGTTCACACTATTTACACGAATCTCTAAACACCACAGTAGTGTTAGCGCCGTCAGATTAGCAGCGACGTGTGAGGCTAACTCTCCTGCTACAAACACGCCTACATCGAACACGAGCCCTTAAATTCGCCATAGTGGGTTTTAAAAATGCTTCATACTTACCATCAAGTTCACGCTTTTGTTGTCTCCTTCCGCCATTATCTCTAAACTGAGCGGCCTACTTTCTAATGTGGAGTTCTTTTATGAGTTTTCGGAGAAACGACCAACAGAAGGACAGCACCCTCCGCTCCCGTTAGCTTCAGCGCCACTAACGGTCGAGCCGAGGAGGCAGGATGTTTTTAACTGTTTTTAACCTACGTCACACATGAGGAACTCTGGGTAATAGAGTTCCAATATCAATCCTTGTAGGGCTGCTCGATTATGGCAAAAATGATAATCACGATTATTTTCACTGAAATTGAGATCACGATTATTTGACGATATTTATTTAACCCTTTAAGACCTACTATAGAACCAAGTCCACCAGAGCTTATATTATTTTTTTACATGCTGTAGTGCCATTTGTGGGAGCATTTCAAGTTGCTATACATCAATACAACTGTTATAGCCCATATTTTAATAATATGTCTGCATTAAGTCCATAGTAATTACATAAATTGCAAAAAAGTGCAATAAACTACAAAAAAATTGAAAATCGCTTTTGTTTTGTTTACATATATTTCTACTTGGAGAAATTTAAGAGGTTTATCCCTCAAAACTTTAAATACAATAAAGTTGCAAAAAATAGTTTCCCACCACAGGAAATTTATTTTGAGTGTCTTCATAGTTTTATTTTGGAGATACACCAATTTTTATATACTGCAGGAAAAACAAAAAACAATCCTATGATGCAAATTTGCAAAGAAAACAGCAGGTGCATCATTTCACTGTGGGAAGTGTTACGAACAGCTGATAGGAACGGCAAAGCGTGTTTCTGGAATATTATGTTTTTGTTCCTGCAAGCGCTTTTTATGCAATTTTTGCAAAGCTTTATGTGGAAGGAAACCGTGACCGAGGACAAGCTGATGGCATCAGATGTAAGTACAACTCCTCCGGTTTCATATGCAAAACAAATTATTGCGCTAGCTTACACGGTTCAGGTTCTACAGGGATTTAACAATAGTTACGCAAAACGGAGCGTGCTGCTCTGACCGGATTTAAAGGGTTAACAATGACTTTAAAAAATAATATAAAATAGTGTGCAACACCACTGAAGTTTTGTTTTAAACTCTCTTTTCAACCAACAGCAGTCACTCTCCAAATAACTTCTGCTTAGCTTTCAGAGCTTCCCTCGGGTCCTCTTAATCAGCGGTCTCCAACCTTTTTTGCGCCACGGACGGTTTATGCCCGACAATATTTTCACGGACCGGCCTTTAAGGTGTCGCGGATAAATGAGGGAGGGGCTAATAATCGCCTCCGCCATTTTTAATGATCGTTGAAAGCCCAGATCGTAATCGTGATTAAAATTCGATTAATTGAGCAGCCCTAAATCCTTGCCTTTCGAAAACATCTTCTTCTTTTGTATAGGGTTTATTGGCGGTTGGCAAACAGCAAAATGGTGCATTACCGCCACCACGTGGTGTAGAGTGTGGACCGAAATGACAATTTAAAAAAATAAAATAAAATAAAATAAAATAAAATAAAATAAAATAAAATAAAATAAAATATTCAAATTCTCCGGAACAAATCGGTCTGCCTTAAAAACCAAAATACAGCCTGATAACTTTCACTTATAGAGCTCATGCGAAATAAATCAAACAAGTCCAACTTCACTTTCATATCGTCCAGCTTTTTGATCAGTTGTCTCCTTTCCATATCATACTTCTGACAATGCAATAAAACATGTTCTATTGTTTCCTGTTCCCTACTGCAGTCACACTCCCCTGCACAGTGTTTACCTATTAAAAATAATGTGCTATTTAAGCCAGTGTGTCCAAATCTCAGTCGAGATATAATCGTCTCCTCTCTCCTGTTTCGTCCAGTACTTCTCATTTCCCCACTTTCCTTTGGATGTTGTACAGCCATCGCCCTTTCCTCTCCTCCTCCCATTGCTTTTGCCACCTTTCCTTCATTTTGTGTCGTATTCTGCTCTTGAGGAACTACTACTGCATCAGGGAGCATCCATGGTGGTATTGTAGGCAACGGTACTGTTTGACATGTTGATCTTGTCCAGATTAAGTTCAGCTGCTTTCTGTCCCACTGTTCAATTGCGTTTTCTCTTTTTCCCAGCATGGTTGGAAAACAGTTTTTGTCGGATGATTGTGACCATGTCCTTGTAAATTTGCCCAGTAATTCAATGTCAGTTGCTCTCTTCTTATTTGTAATGGCATTTCCCCCATTTCTACCTGTAGTGCTGCTGCAGATGTTGTTTTGAAGGCACCTGAGCAAAGTCTTAACGCCTGATATTGGATACTATCCAACTTACGAAGACTTGTTCCGGCAGCAGAATTATATACTATACACCCATAATCCAATACTGACCCAATCAACCCAGTATATAAAGCTTTTAAAGATTTCAGCCCCACAGTCAGTTCCCACTAAGCACCTCATGACATTCAACACTTTCTTGCATCTGTCTATTATTTTCTGAATATGTACAGCCCATGTCACCCTTTCATCAAACCACAACCCCCAAAATTTAAATTGTTTTACCCTTTCCAGTTCCCGTCCATATAATCTGACCCTGACGTCAACCCCACCTCTTTTTCTTGTAAAAACCATCAACTTAGTCTTATCAACTGAGAATTTAAACCCCCATTTATATGACCACTGTTCTGTACTTTCTTCACCAAAAACTCTAACCGTCGTCCTCGTGCCCACATCGCCCCATCGTCTGCAAAAAGTGAAAACCCCATCCCACCCTCTATGTTCTTAAACACATCATTAATCAGCAGTGAAAACAATAGCGGGCTAACTATGCTTCCTTGTGCGTTCCATTTTCTATTGGCAAACTCTCCGAATAACTCCTCCCAATCCTTACTGTGATTCATCGGCCTTCCAAAAAATCCTTAACCCATCTGAACATTCGACCATTTATACCCATTTCCCTCATTTTAATTAATACACCTTCCCTCCACATACGCTTTCTCTATATCAAAAAAGACCGCCAGCACACTCTCCTTATTCCCTTGTGCCTTCCTTATCTCATGTTCTAAACATAACGCTGGATCCATTGCACCCCTCCCTCTTCTAAAACCACTCTGAAACATTTACGTCTAATTTTTTCTAAATCTTCTTCTATTGGCATGTCCGTGATTACCCCTCACACCACTTTACACTCCCCCAACACCTCTCTCTCTCTCGCTGTCTTTCTGCAGATGCTCTCAGTATGCAACACTTTATTTTTCTGTTCTTCCGTCTTAACGATTATCAACAAATTCCCATCTCTAAGTACTTTGGCTAACGTTACCTCTCCAAACTTCTTTTTCAGCTCTCTTGACAAAACTATTGGGCTAAGTTGCACCCCTTCAGCCTAAATTTTAATATTATTTTAAACTCTTCTCTGACACTCCTTTTCCGGATAACACTCCCATCATCCGAACTATTCCCCTCCAAACTTCGTTTGCTGCCCTGAGTTCCTATGACACTTTCATCCTCCCTACCTCTTCTCCCTCTCCTCGCCCCTTTCCCACTGTCCAATCTCCTAAATCCATGTCATCATCATCTTCTACCTGAGTTGCCATTCCTATCCAGTCACACACCAGTTTATGCCAACCGCCAAAATCCGTAATCCAATCCGTCAAAACCAAGCCTTCTCCAAAGTTCAAAATCAGCGCCGCTCCTTGCTTCCCCGCCCACTGATTACAACCTTTCGAAAACATCTTTTTTTCACATAATCTTTTATTCACAGTCATAAATGTAATCAAAAATGATTTATTATTCTTTAAATAAGCTTTAAAGCTCATTCTACTGAGACAGCCCTTCTTAGAGTTTCCAGTGACATTCTGACGCAGGAAAGTGTTCTGTACTCCTAATGTTGGCCCTCAGCCTTTGACACCGTTGACCATCACATTTTGCTTGAAAGGCTGAAATACTGGGTTGGTGTATCTGGGTCTGCCTTAGAGTGGTTCTCCTCGTATCTCTATGAACGATACTTTTCTGTGGCGGTCTCTAAGTACAGGTCATCTTCCATGTCCCTGTCCTATGGTGTGCCACAAGGTTCTGTGCTGGGGCCATTATTGTTTTTAATATATCTACTTCCTCTCCAGCATATTTTGAGCCCCTTTGAGGACATTTGCTACCACTGCTACACAGACGACATCCAGCTGTACGTGTTTTTTAAACCTGAAGATGTTTCTAAGCTGCAGATTCTAAATGTGTGCTTAGAATCCATCACAGGTTGGATGGCTGACAACTTCCTCCAACTTAATGAAGAAAGGACTGAAGTCCTTGTATGTGCTCCAGACAGACATGTACCTAACATAATGAATGCTCTTGGTCCTCTTTCAACATTTGTGAAATCGTCTATCAGGAACCTCGGGGTAACCTTTGATTCTGCTCTTACCCTGGATGTCCAATCTCTGGTTCGGTCCTGCTTCTATCATTTAAGAAACATTTCTAAACTGAGCCCCATAGTATCTCATACTGAACTGGAGATTGTTATTCATGCATTCATTTCATCACGATTGAACTACTATAATTCACTGTTTACATGTCTAAACAAAAGCTCCCTGGAGCGTCTGCAGATTGTCCAAAGTGCTGCAGCAAGGCTTCTGACTAAAACATGTAAGTCTCATGTAACACCGTTGCTTATACAGCTGCACTGGCTCCCCGTTGAAGTCAGAGTCCATTTTAAGATACTGGTTCTGACATTTAAAGCTCTTCAAGGACAAGCACCAGCCTACATCACTGAACTTTTACAGTCCCACGTCCCTAGCAGGTCCCTGAGGTCTTGTGATCAGGGCCTACTTGTTATTCAGCACACAAGGCTGAAAACCAAGGGAGACGCAGCTTTTGCCACTGTGGACTCTCTTCCTCAGAACTTAAGATCTGCGGACTCAGTGGTCACTTTTAAAAAAGCAACTAAAAACACATCTTTTTAGAATTGCATTTTGTTAACTTTTGTCTGTTTTTGTTTTATACCTTGTGAAGCACTTTGTGATTTTTTGCTATATAAATAAAATTGTACTTACTTATAATAATTAATAGGGTGCAACCTGATATAAAAATTAAAGAGAGTTAAAGCATACTTTTAAATTAAAATATTAGGTTACTTAATGATAGAGCATTTAAAACAGTACACCATTTCAAATTTAACAACAAATAATAGAATTTAAAATGAAACGCAGCATTTTAAATTCATTTTAAATTAACAACAGCTGAACACATTAAGAAAAAAGAAGTATTACAGGAGCTTATTTTAATTTTGCATTTTAAGAATAAAGTTAAATCCCATTTTTAAAGAGGAAAAAAGACAGAAAACTTTGAGAAAATATTAAAAACTTCTATAAGATTGTCTTTACTTTTATTACAGAAATGATGTCACCATTAAAATTAAAGGTGTGCTCATTTTTGAGCTTTACTGACACTTTCTGCTGAGAAAATACACGTTTTTTTTATTGCATTATATTACAGTTTAAAGTTTGTAATGAAGTATGTGCAGCGCGTTAACACAGTCATTAAACAGCCCCCTCTACAGGATAAGGATCATTTTTAAATTCCAAATCCATCTCGGTTGTCTGGGACAAGTAGAAGCTTGAAATGTTATTAGGTTAATGGAAACTACTATTTTGGGGGAGATTTTATAAATTAAAAAGAAATTCGTATGTAAAATGAAAGGAAACTGGTTCCTAACAGAAAGTTCTTGCTTTGTTTCTTCACGTGATAATCCAGCTTCTTCACATCCTCTGCTGTGGTCAAGAGGGGACTTCTGTGTCTACTCCTCGGTGTTGTACCTACATTATCATTTTAATTCCTTTGTT
>NW_005187496.1:101329-103022 GCF_000239375.1 Pundamilia nyererei
GTGCTAACCACCGTGCCACCGTGCTGCCTACAATTTATACAATAGAATAAATATATTATCAAGTCTGGTTTAGTGTTAGCCAATTTTTGGTTATTTTTAATGCCAACTGCACGCGCAGACAACATCACTGGTCAGTTGTGACGCTGATTCCCTGACCACCATCGTTATGATGATGTAGGAACAACGCCAAGACGGGGATTTCAGATCATGCTACTCTCAAACATAATAGTCCATAACCCCGTAATCTCCCCCACCTTGAACCTCATGTCTATAGCACAACTCGGGACACCTCATCACTGTCCTCCTTCATCCTCTTAACATGTGACATAGACAACATAAAAATAATTTATTCCAGCCTTGTGTTAAGACAGAAGGAAGGGGAAACAACAGAACTGTATAACGTTTTAAACAGGAGAGAGATGCAGCTTGTCTTCTGTTATTTGCACTCAAAGGACACAAGCCTAGTTAGGTCTATTGGAAATTATGTTCTCAATACATTTCTCTTCATATTTTTGAAAAAATTTCATAAAATAAACTCATTTTCTGATCTTTATATAAATAATGTCAAAGAGATTTGACACCCCAGGCTCATCTTTACCCACAAGTGGAGTAAAAGGAGTTAACATCCATCTCTTTATGGTTAAAGACACACAGAGTGTTAAACAGAGTATGTGATTTTGAAACAGTTAATGATTTATAATTATAATCAGAAAATAATCAAGTATAATTCTGATAAATCTAATGAATGAAAACTTAGCGTAACAACATCCCTTACAATCACAAATCTCAGTTTTTGACATGCCTGATTTTTTGCCACCCAGATTCCAGGAGCATTGTTATGACTGTGATGACTCAGTGTGTGTGTGTGAGACAGAGAGAGCACAGTGGACAGAGTGTGTGTGCAAAAGAGTGAAATGTGACTCTGGCACATCATCATGCATGATTCTGAACAAAACAAGTGATACTGAGTATATGTGAGTCACAAACGTCGAGTCATGCAGAGAAAAAGTATTCCTGAGTTAAAAAGAGATCATGTTAGAATCATCCTACAACAACATTAAGACTGAATGAAAAGTCTATTCATTTGTGACGAATAATGAAAGTGACTGAACTTTGCTTTAAATCATGTATTTGAAAGGCTGTAGAGAGAGAGCAGCATAGACTGATGTAGCTGTCATAGATGTCTCGTGGAGATCAAGGAGGGGAGGAGATAGAAGAAGAAACGCATAAACACCCCGTGCAGACGGAATAAGCTGTTCTTCCTCTAGTTTCAGTATCAGAAGATCTGGGATTGGGAATTCACAGTTTAAGATTACAGCAAAAAAAACAACAAAAACAAAAACCGCCAGCGGATAAAGTGCAATACTGTGGACTCACAAATTGCATTTATATATTTTTGGGTCTTTTTTCTGCTTATTTTTTTGTTGGATCATAACGTCAAAGCATTTGTCTGTTTCCTGCTGGATTGCAACTTCCAAGTATTTGGCTCCCTTCCAATTTGGATTTTATCGACACGGATGATGACGGATGTATCTGAAGGACTGCACCTGACCTACAAGGCCACCCAGGCAAGCACGCCTTAAGAGGGAGCAGGATCGACATTCTGAGGACTATAAAGCTGGATAAGTCCATCCAAGCTATGCAGTGCCTACTGGATGATACTCATAGGATCAGAGACTCGGACTTTGCAAAC
>NW_005187496.1:104955-106067 GCF_000239375.1 Pundamilia nyererei
TAACCACATCCTGCTGTTCAGGATCAGGGAGCTGCCGGCATAATTGTTTTTCTACTCCTACCATTTTAGTTATTTATTATTTTATTTTTATCTATTTATTTTAAGCCGCATACTAGTGTTTCTATTTTACCTAAATATTGTTGTATTTTTTTATTTAGTTTGAAGTATTTTTAGATGTTTTTTTTTAATGTAATTCTACAATTACTATTATTTTTAATTTAATTTGGTTTTACTTTGATCTTTACTTTTTCTACAGTACTTTATTCCAGACACACTTTTAAAATATTTATTATTTTGATTTTTAACATTTTATATTTACTTTTAATTGCTTTTGCAGACTTTTATTTAAGCACAAAGAACAATTTAAAAACGTTAAACATGTCCTTCAAGCGCATTACAACAAAGCCAGAACATGGAAATGACATGACACACACTAAAGTTCTTTTAAAGCTCTTTTCTACTCTACATGAGCACTCAAAGCACTTTATACAGCAGTCATATCATAGTGCTTTCTATACATTCAGGCTCCAAATGCATTAGAGAGCAACTTGCAGATCAGTATCTTCACTCTACAGTCTGTATACAGAGCAGCCAGTGATCGGCCCAACTAACCTTCCTAATAGTAGATGACATGGTGAACCCTGTTCTGTTGAAATTGTGAGAGGTAATGGCTCAAACATGCCAGTGTGGTGGTCCTCGGACAGCTTTGCAGACAGTAGTCTGCACATTGTCTTGTTTGTGCTGCTGTTGGTCCATTAGTGACCCGTGAAGAAGAGCAGAGGTCCAACATTCAAAGAGCTGAAATGAAACCAAATGTTAAGAACAATAAACGGTGTCCTCTGCTGCCACTGTTTGTGTTTCTTTGTATATTTGTTGGTCTTCTGTCATTTGTGGGGACTCCACTGCTGCTCCCTTCCCTGTTCCAACCCACCTTTTAACCAATCAGCATTTGATCTATTTGCATTTGTATTGGTCGGTGTGCATAGAGTCTGCATACACGCGCTTCAAAGTTTAAATCATTTATTTTTAGATATTGTAGGTTCTAACACTGACTTTTCAGATGCAGGGAAAACACCAGATGGCTTTTTGAGACACTCATTCACATTAGTGTT
>NW_005187496.1:107642-109040 GCF_000239375.1 Pundamilia nyererei
AGCCAGCTCAACAGGCAGCCCAATGCCGACATCCTGGAGCACCAGCGGAAGAGGCAGCTGGAGGTGAAGTGTGCCGAGCTGCAGGACATGATGGAGGAGCAAGGGTAAATATGGTTATTGAACTCAAAATGAATCTCTTTATCTAAGCTGCTGTGTGTTTGAAGGTCTCTGCTTCTTGAATCGTGAGGATTTCCAGCTTATTCTTAACTGAGTTTTTTTTTCTCTCTCTCTCTCACAAAAATATTGAACCGTGTCTTTAGAAATATGTAATCAGTCCACCCAGATTGCTTCAGTGGGAGGGAGAAAGTACTGGTAGTGCAGCGTGCTGTTACACCGACTTCTGCATATTGCTAAATCTTCTTTGTGTGAACGCTCAGGTATTCTGCTGAGGAGATCGAGGAGAAGGTGAACAGTTTCCGCATGATGCTGCAGGAGAAAGAGGAGCCTGCACCCGCCTCCACCGAGAGACCAACGTAAGCATTTATGTCCTCATTAATAACAAAAGAAATCACAAATTGATTCCTTGAAGCAACTTTGGTTGCCTGTTTTCTTTTATTGGTTTCAAGAAACATATTTTTCTATAAACCAGCACCCGGCCTCGTACTTGCTGACCTCATATACAGTTTGCACGGAGGATAATCACACCTGTCAGTTTATTTCTTTTGGTTCTTTACTTACTGTGAGCTCATTTGACAGCAAGAGGGTTGCAGCGGAAGGAATAAGGCTAAAATTGTCGTCTTGTGTCCATTAATTTAAAAGAACGTCCAGTTAATTACATTTGTAAAATCCTGCCATGTCTTAATATTAGAGCTACAGTGTGATGTTCAGGGGCACCAGCTCATTATTTGCAGAATTTACAGGAAGCTTGGTCTGCACGTGCTACCCAGGTGCCTAAACTCTGGAAAACAGCATGACAGAAACTTCTAATCCTTCAGAGCGTGTTGTTGGGTTTTTACTGTTTCTTCTCAGGGTGACAGAGACGCATGCCCTCGCTGCAGCCAACCAGCAGAAGAATGACCGCCTTCGCGCTGCTTTTGGCATCGCCAGCGATTACGTGGACGGATCGTCCTTCCACGCTGACCGCAAGGAGAAAGAGAAGGAAAAGAGGGAGCAGGAACGACTGGAGAGGGAGAGGCAACAGCAACAGAA
This sequence comes from Pundamilia nyererei, assembly GCF_000239375.1. NCBI lineage: Eukaryota > Metazoa > Chordata > Actinopteri > Cichliformes > Cichlidae > Pundamilia > Pundamilia nyererei. The sequence goes on from NW_005187496.1 coordinate 108,792, forward strand.
ATACACGTGAGGAGGACATAAAAACACCTTCAGAGCCTGAGTGCACATCAAATTAATTATTAATTAATGTTTTGATTATTATTTAGAGTCTGGTTTGTTTGTTTGTTTTCTCTCTCAGGTTGCTGGAAGATTCAGATGAATCAGATTCTCCTCCAAAGAAGCGCAGTCGCAAGAAGAAAAAGAAAAACAAGAGCAGAGACAGGTGAGACGATAAATGAGGGGAAAGCAGAAAAGGTTTTGGCTGCTGAG
>NW_005187496.1:110038-110648 GCF_000239375.1 Pundamilia nyererei
TAATCGTGACAGCCCTATACACCACCATTTTTTTTTTCATTCATATTCATTTATATCATACAGACTGTCACTGTTAACCTGAAAATCTGTTTTTCAGAGAGGTGTCAGAGGAGGAAGAAGACAGGTAGGTGTTTATCAGACTCTTGTACTTGACAGCCAATCGGCAGTGTTTGATTTTGTCGCTGTTTAAACAGCGTTGTGTCTAACTTTGTCCTTCGCCCTCTTTAAAGTTCGTCAGAGGAAAAAGAGATGGTGTCGAAGAAAAACAGAAAAAAGAGTGAAAGCGCGAGTCCTCCAAAAGCAAAGCCAGGACGAGGCAGGAGCGCTTCCTCCAGCTCTGCTCACAGGTATGACATCAATCAGGAGACATGCAGGGCCAGCTTTGAGGAACTGGCTGTTTATAATTAACCTTACAGTGCCGTTCGTACTCAGTGTGACACCACTTATCTTCCCTACTGTATCATTTGAGGGAGTTTTTCTAAGTTTTTTTCTCATTTTATCTTCGTTTTTGTCTTTTGAGAAAAACAAAAGCTTCATTATTGTATTTGGTAAAATCGTGTCCTACTGGATCTAACCAACAAGGAATAGCTTTATGTTTCATGTCACTCTG
>NW_005187496.1:110778-125638 GCF_000239375.1 Pundamilia nyererei
AAATCCGCCCCCCCTTACATTAGCAGCAGCCCATCTCCGGCGCCACCAAGATCACGCCAACAGGACCAGACTGGAAGAAACGTTGTTGAAGGTAGAAAAGGCAGTTCTCCAGACAGGAGGAGACGAGGCCATGAGGAGCAGAGCCCAGAACAGGGCGAACGGGTAAGGCTGAGCGTGTGTGATCACTAATACTATTTAAATATTGATCGACACCTTAAAGTGACGGAAACGCTATTTCATGTCATCTAGAAGAGGCCCAATCTTCAGAGGGAAAAAGAGCGACCAAGCGAGATGGAGAGGACCTCCAGGAGACACAACTACTCATCCCCTTCTCCCCCACCACAGCTGGCAAAAGCCACAGAGAGAGGAAGGAGGTCCAGGAGCAAGCAGAAGGAGAGTGAGAAAGGGAGGCGCTCAAGAAGCAGAGAAGTGGAGAAAAGAAGGCGTTCCCAGAGTTTGGAGATCATGGAGAAGAGGAGGCGCTCGAGGAGTGTAGAGGTGGAGAAGAGGAGGCGCTCGAGGAGTGTGGAGATCATGGAGAAGAGGAGGCGCTCGAGGAGTGTGGAGATCATGGAGAAGAGGAGGCGCTCGAGGAGTGTAGAGATGGAGAAGAGAAGGCGCTCAAGAAGCTTAGAAAATGAGAGGGAAAGATCACGACGTTCAAGAAGCAAGGAGAAGGAGAGAAATAGGCACTCCAGAAGCAGAGACATACAGAGGGGGAGACGATCGAGGAGTCGGGACATGGAGAGGAACAGAGGGCAGCATTTAAGAATAAGAGACACGGAGAGGGTAAGGAGATCGAGGAGTCGAGAGATGGAAAGGGGGAGACGATCGAGGAGCAGAGAAAATGAGGGGGAGAGAAGTAAGCGCTCCAGAAGCAGAGACATGGAGAGGGGAAGAACAGCAAGTCCAGAGATGGAGAGAGGGAGGCGTTCAAGGAGCAGAGAACAGCGGGACAAAGGAAAGGAGAGCATCCCTCAGAGGACAAGACATGACTCCTCCTCATCCCCTTCCCCTTCCCCTCTGAAACAGGAAACCAGGATGGAAAGGAGCAAAGACGGAATTAAACTGGACAAAAAGTCAAGACATGACTCCTCCTCCACGCCTTCGCCTCCCCCTGAAAAAGAGAGAACAAGGAGGGAGAGGAGTAGAGAGAGGGAGCGCAGAACTAATGATCTGCAGTCAGCAGTGCCAAACGAAAGGGACAACAGGAAGGATGCAAGGAGACTTGCGAGAGAGACGCCTCCTCGCCAGCAGAGAAATGACAGGAAGAGGGACGGACAACCATCCCGTGGCTCCTTGTCACCTGCTTCCCACTCACCTGTCACCAATGGACGTCAGAGGGAAAAGGAGAACGACAGGAGAGGAGAAACGGACAGAGAGAGCAACAAGGAGAAGGACCGGCATCTGAACAAGCAGAGGGAAGAAGACAGAGTCCAGGAAGGCAAGAGGAAGCGGGACGAGGTTCGATTGTCCTCAGAAATCAGGCGAGATGAATCAAGGCCTGCCGAGAAGGCGGTGAGTGAAAGACCGGAGGCGAGGGAGAAGCCTGCTGAGAAACGGGAGAGCAGCAGCAGCAGCAGCAGCAGCAGTAGTAGCGGCAGCAATAGCAGCAGCGACAGTGACAGTGATAGCTCCTCATCTTCTTCATCATCTTCCTCCTCCTCCTCCTCGTCCTCATCCTCTGAAGATGAAGACAAGTCAAAAAAGGCTGGATCCCCACAGAGGGAGAAGGACAGCCTAGGAAAAGCTGCACTGTCTGCCATCGGGATTGCAGTCCAGAGACATTTAGCCAACGGTAAACAGCAAAGCTCGGCCTCTGAGCGCGACACACCCAAAAGCTCCCAGAGGGAGCGAGGAGGAGGAGCAGGGGGAAGAGATGCACCCGAGAGGGAAAGACTGCCTCAAAGAGCTCCGACAGAGGAGTGCTCACGCCGCACCAAAGGCCAGGAACGCTACAGCCCCACACAGATGGACAGTCCCAGCCCACCTCCTTCCCCACCCAGCAGAGCAGGCACCAGAGCAGGCAGGAGATATTCTCCCTCTGAGGCTGATGGTGGGAGGGGGAGAGCAGAGGTAAAGGCTGGGGAAAAGGAGAGAGGGAGGGACAAAGACACAACCAGGGGAGCCACAAGGTCTAGCCCCTTTGCCCGGAGGTCACGCTCTCCACCCCAGAGGAAAGCTACCGTCTCACCCCCCCGTCGCACTCCACCCAGGCAGTATCAGGACCCCCCAGCCCGGTCCAGAAGAGTTTCTCCACCTCCTCCAGCCTGGTCAGACCGAGACAGGGACAGGCAGAGGCAGAGGGACAGAGACCGGGAGAGGGAGCGGGATAGGATCATCAGGAGGACCAGGTCCAGAAGTCCAAGGAGACGTAGCAGGTCCACTTCAAGAGGTCTAAGAAGACGAAGCCCCCCCAACAGGTAAGAGACAAGCCGACATGTAAGTGTGCAGGGTCTGCAGGGCAGCGTTGTCATGAGGCAACATCCATATTCTCTCACGTTAATGAACAGCCTCACAGGGACGTCATCATCTTATGTTTTATTGTATTTTTTTCTGTGACTGTGCTTGAGCTTGTCTAAGAGCAGTACACGGCTACAGCACGCACCAAATCCTAAGAGTTCCAGTCGTCGGCAACAGAAGGGAAAATTGTACGAAGTAAATCTTGAGTAGGTAACAGATCACATGATGAATATTTAGGGGGCAAATTTACAACCACAGCTCTCCAATAGTTGGGACGCTGAATAAAATGTAATTAAAACAGAATCCAATGATGTGCAAATATCAAATGCTTAAGCTGTGGACATGTGATGGCAGCTGCATGTCTCTGAATAGTTGTGACATTCTGAGTCAGTGTTTTCCAAAGATGCACTAATCTTTGGAAAACACTGAGATCACTAATGTGAAACTAATGTTTCCTTCGGTCGTCTTCTTTCCTAATATTAGTCAGTTTGCAGTGCTGGTGATCAGGTGGTGGGTGGGGGGTGGTGGACAGAGCTGGCACACCTAAACCTTTAAGTGAGGGTGTGTCGGAAACACGAGGCAGAGGCCTGGGTCTATGAGCTCTTCAAGGGTGGGTGCTGCAGGAGCTGCGATGATGGTTGTTCCCTGTTGCGGTAGAGATCCATCAAGCTAATGCAGTCCTGTTGGACTTGGTTAGCCTGGGGTGAGGTCACTGAGGCAGCTAACAACTCCTTGGTTTCTGGACCTCTGGGGTGGGTAAAGTTTTCCCCTGAGCTCCTGAAAGCTCTGGATGTTGTAGGGCTGTCCTGGTTGACATGCCTCTACAAAGTCACATCTTGGGTGGTGTCTCTGGATTGCCATGTGGGCGTAGCCAGCTGGCAGGAGGCCTCCAGTTTGGCCTCAGATTCTCAACTCTGGTTTTTGCAGATGATGCTGTTAGGCTGGCTTCAGCTCACCTCCAGCTCGCGTTGCAGCAGTTCACAGCTAAGTGTAAGTGAGGATGTCTCCTGGGTGAGGTGTTTTAGGCATGTCCTGTCAGACGAAGGGCCTGGGACAGACCCAGACCATGCTGGAGAGATTACCTCTGTCTGCTGGCCTAAAAACAGCTCGGTCCTGTCCTGATGTATGAACTTCAGATCAGCCCCCTCTAATATTAATTAGGGTTCTGAACTCTTGTATGTACTAACGTGTCATTATAAATAAAAACTTAGTTTACTTCAGATGGAAGTTTATAATCTGACATCATTGTGTGTATTGTGGGCGGCGATCCAATAATTTCTGCCATGCTGACTGTGCAGAGTAACAGAGTAAAGTCAAATCTTTCCCCCCCCCAGGCCTCGGCGGTCTCCGTCTCCACAGCGGCGAAGAAGGACAAGTCGCTCGCTCTCACGTGAAAGAGAAAGGGAGAGAGAACGTGAGAGGGTCAGGAGGAGGGAGCTCGAGCAGGAGCGAGAAAGGGAGAAGGAAAAAGAAAGCCTGCAGCCAAAGGATGTTCCCCAACCCCGCAGGTCTTCTTCCTCGTCATCATCTTCTTCCAGCTCCTCTTCTTCCTCTGCGTCTTCACAGTCACCGCCGCCAGAGAGGAAAGACAGCAGAGGACCATCAGAGAGGGACAGGAGAGCAGATCAGCAGGACGAGAGGAGGGAGCAGAAAAGCCGCCCCTCTGCCTCACAGGGCGCTTCTAGAGACTCTTCTCATGCTCCACCCTCAGGTGGGAGAGGCTCACAGTCGGATTCTCGCCGCTCTGAAGTGACCCCGCAAAGATCTCTGGGGAGCAGCCAACCAGACGGCAAGCAGCCGCACCGGGGTCAAAGCGGAAAGCGGTCGCCGCCAGCCAGCCGCCAGCCACCCGAACGAACGGGCAGAAGCGAGAGCGCTGTAAACGGGAAGGAGGCAGAGATGAAGAGCAGCAGCTCCAGCTCCTCTTCATCTTCTTCCTCCTCTTCATCATCCTCCTCCTCCTCATCGTCATCATCTTCGTCCTCTTCAGACAGCTCAGATTCTGAAGCCGAGCAGGAGAACGGGTGAGCAGACTGATAATCTGAGCTGACGGTGGAGTTCACTGTGTGCGTCACACCATTAATGAACTAAGACTGCTTTCTTTTCTCTCCAACAGGAAGGCAGCCAAAGCTAAGAGCTCTGCTTCCTCTTCCTCTGACAACGAGAAGGAAGCAAAGAAGAGAAGGTAAGAAGGGAGGACCACACAAACACTGTTTAATACCTTCACCACAGCAACGACACGTTTATGCTGTTGCTTGAAGTGAAAGTCTCCGGATAGATGGAAAGAAAGAAACACTCAGGAGTAGAACACGTGGAAACAGGAAGTTGCAAAATAGTTTGTTGCTGTTTGTGTTTTTAATCATCAGCTGTGACATCGCTTTGGGCAACAGTGGCGAGCTGGCAGCTAGCTTAAAGATTTCATGAAAAACATCTCAGTGGTCCTGTAAAATGTTAAACTGCATTAACAGGCAGATGAAATGAACTGTTGCCCAATGAATGTTTTTTGTCCTGTGTAGTCGCCACTTCTCTGGAAGTTATTGTTATCATACTCGCTGAGCCGTTAGGCGAGTACCGGCCTGCTTCAGCTTTAATGGTTACAGTGATGTTTGATTATACCGAGGTTGCAGCGCGGTAGTCTGATGACAGATTTGTGTTTTGCTCGCAGCCCCGTCAGGCCTCAGCGGGTGCCGGCTGATTCGCTGAGAGATTCTCGCTCCCTCAGTTACTCTCCTCCCCGACACGTGAGACCAGTGGCGTCCTCACCGAGCCGCAGGTCTGTAACCACCCGGGACATTTGAACTTGACATAGAGCGACAGCAGCCTATGGTGTCGTTTATTCGTTTTGGTTGGTTTTACAGAATTAGAAAAATCATTTGTGGAGTAAGTTTTAAATGTATTTTTTAAATGATGCTGAATCTAAAATATATTGAGAGCCTGCTGTGATTACATGTCCTGATTACTTCAGCAGGCTTATATCTGAATACAATTATTAAAAAATAAACAGGTTGTGTTTAGTGCTGTTTAGTGAGATGTGCAGCAGTAAATGGTAAATGGCCTGTATTTATATAGCGCTTTACATATCCAGTCATCCACCCATTCACACAGTAAGTGATGCAGGGCGAGAAGACCAGGAGATTTGCTAGAAGTGGAGACCAAACTTTGAAGCCCTTTGACACCCTTTGGCGGGCGGTTTCAGACCCCCGGGCCACGTGTTTGACACACCTGCCATAAACTGTAAAACAAATAGGAATGAACACATCACCACTTCCTGTCAGGCTACAAAAATGAAGACGGAACATCTCAAATTAACCTCCCTGTTCATATATGCAGATATATCTGCAGAAGCTGGTGCTTTTTGTATCTAATGCACCTGTTTCACATTAGCTGTTGTGAAACGATTTTGTATGAATAAAGGTTTGTTTATATTAAAGTGGAGTAGTAGTGGAAAAAGGTCTGGAAATGACTTGTTTGTTTTTTCTTCAACTCTTTGCTGGTAGAAGCAGCAACAGACGGTCACCGAACCAATCATCGAGCAGCAGACGAAGGAAGTGAGCCGACAGCAGACGCCTCCCTTCTTCTTCTGTGGTGTTTGAACTGGACTACAACACAAACTCCAGAGCCAGCAGATCTGCGTCGCCGGGAGGTCTCCAGTGTTAGTGGGTTTTTGTTTTTTTTGTTTTTTTTAAGCAGCGATGGCTCGAGGCTGGCGTGTACGTCTCTTTTTATGAGCTCAGTAAAAAGTTCACCCAGTTAAGTAAAGCGTAACTCTAGCACTGTTCCTCTGTACCTGTACTCTGTGTTGCGTTTCACCTGTAGATATGAGCTGTCTGTATTTTGGTTATCATGTGAGTTCCATTTAATGTGAGCGGAAACTGAAACGTGGTTAATTTCTTTGTTGCAAATGATTAATAACAATAATAAAAGGCAATTGTACATTTTATTTGTCTGGGAGTTTTCTGTTGCTGTGCTTTGTGTCACACTTTAAAGGTACTCTTGTTGTTTTTCTGCAGTTTGTGACTTCAACTTTAACCAGTTCTGAGCAGCGGGTGTGTTGCTGTTCTTTTAACTTTTAACACCATTTTCTCAACAGGCTTCTGCTGGAAATAAGAATGTTTAACAGCTCACTCGGTCCAATAACGGTCACATCGACTCACTGCGTATGAGAAGTACAACTGAGCATTATTTCAACTTGCATTTCTTAACAGTAAAAAGATGTTTTGAAACTTCCTAGCAGTCACGTTCTGTTAACGCCGAGTGTCAAAGAGGAAATGCACCTTTAAGTAGCAGTAATCGAGGTTTTGTTGTAGTGCAGAGAATTACTTCAGTTTGCTTCTTTTGACTGAACAATTTCAGTTTTTGTCCTCTTATTCAGAAACTGTAACAAGCAATTTTCATACATTAATCCTAGTTTTTAATTTCCTAACACTAAATCTAAGTCTTTCAATGTAAAAGTATTTGTACTGTAGTAACAGATTTAATTAAAAAAAATGATGCAGTGCACGTTTATTTTTATGGTGTAAACATACGGTCATAATTGCTCAGTTTTCACCACAATTGTTCTATAAAAAGCCACAAAAGTCTTTTTATACTTTTATCATGAACAAAAACAGGAGCTGAGCAGTTGTCTCCTAACAATCTGTTTTCCTGAAAAAAAAAAAAAGTCCTGTTCATTCAGTTGAGTTTCACTTCATGTTTCCTTCTTGTTGCCCACGCCCCAGCGTTTGAGAACCGCTACACCACAGTTTAATAATGATGGTAACTGTAAGTGTCTTTGAGCAGGTAGGTTGTATAATTAGCCCAGGTTTTCCTGGAAAAACCAGTGACTCGTTGTATGAATGCAGTAATTTTAAATCAAGGCCGCTTTCTGCCCGCTGTGCGCAGATGATTCACCAGAGCAATAAAGCACCAAATGCAACACGACGTGTTCACACATTTTTACGTTTCTCACATGGTGACAGCAGACCAGCCTCTGGCTCCAAAACATGAGCTCAGCTGAATCTGCAAATTACTGAAAATTACAAGTGTGGAAAAAAAAACATTTAACACAAAGTATTAAGTGAGTAACAAGTGTAACGTTACAAAATAAAAGCTTGGAGCTCTGAATTTCAAAATAAAGTTTTGCAACAGGATACTGTTACAAATCATGTACAGATATAGGGCCACATGTATGTGGGCCACATGTGGGCCACCCGGCTGATTTATTTCCTGCAGTCGTTTGTGACATTTTTCCTTTGGCTTCGTTTCTTAAGCAGCTTTTTAAATGTCCGTAGAATTTCTTGTGAAATACTTTTTGTTGGTAAAAAAGTGACCTGCCAGCGGAAATCTTGGTGTGACCGGACATAAGCGCAAGCTGCTGTTGTAATACTAGAACTGGTGACACGCCATCGTTCAGTGTGTGCTTGTCACTACTTTGACTTCACACACGACACAGACAAGTTCTGATTCTGAGCTCCGTGTTTCAAATATTTTGGTTAAAGTTCAAACTGTGAATTTTAGTTTTGGTTTCTTTAGCATTCACTCTTTACTGATCACAGAGGGAAAGCTCATTAACAGCATGTCATTCCAGTGGACTTGCTTTTTGCATTTTTGTGTCTTTGTAGTATTATTATGTACTTTGTACTCACCCTACGTCCTTTTCATTTGACCTTTTTGTCTGATGGGTTTGAGCCTCTTTCAAGACGACTCCTTTCAGTAATTTTTGTAATTCTTTTAGTTGCTTTGGGGTCATTTTAAAGTGTCATAGTGACCATTTTGCATCTCTGTTTTTCACCTTTGATTGTACGTTATTTGTCTTTCTGCATTGATTTTATTATTCATTTACTTCTCTGTCTCTTTTTAATTTTTCTTAATTTTACCCTTTCAAAGATAAATCAGCATCACTACCCATGTTTTAACTTTAACAAATAAATCTGTGTTATTAAGTTATTACTGTGAAATTATTGTTATTATTCTTGTAACTATGCTCCCACTGTAGAAAATGAACAATTCATTCAATGGTTCGTTTGTAATGGAGGAAACAGTAAGTATTTGTCAGTAAGAAGGCTGTAAAACCTATGATGATTCAAACTCTCATGATACTTTCCAAGTGAAGATTTTTTTTAATTGTAATATTTTATAAAACCCTCCAAGATTCAAGAATCTTTCTTTGTCACATCCATAGTTATACGAGTACAGCACGCAGTGAAATGTATCCTGACGTGCTCCTTGGCTGTGCAGAAAGAGAGAGAACATTATGTACATTAAGTGAATATATACAGGAGGACATTATATGCAGCAAGTAAGTGAATTATGTACATTAAATGCATGAAATAAAATAGACAATGTGGAAATTTTAAATTGAGAATCTGAAAAAATAGTCCACGAGGGCCAGATTGGACCCTTTTGTGGGGCAGATCTGTTTCCCCCGGTCGCATGCTGGACGCCCCTGGCGTGTTTCCTTATCATATGTTTCAGTACATGGGTAAAGATGATTTGATTAGATATTAGAAAACGAAAGAAAGAGCAGCTGTAGTACTCTGTGTCGGTGTGCACTTTGCGGTTGAAGGGTGCAGGGTTTTCCCACATGACCGTGAACGCAGCGTCAGATGATGAGAGTGGGTCATCAGCTGCAGTCAGTCAGGTGTGGTCGGCAGGGAGACGGTCCGACCGTCGGAGCGGCGAGCCAGCGGAATCAACGGGCACAAGTCAGAGTGTAGCACCGGTCTGTGAGCATGACCTACCGGCCAAGCACCGCATCATGACCACAGTAAGTTCGTTTTTTAAATAAACGGCGGCGGGTTGAAAGTTTCTCCGAGCACTGAAGTTTCCCGACGTCTTGGCAGGCCAGCGTCGGGCCCGGACACCGTCACTCCAGGCTGGATGAACAAATCTGGAAGTTTAAACGTTTTCTTGCTAGTCTGCAGCGGTACACCCAGTACCAAATACACGTTTAGCCTTTTAACGAGCGGTCATTGCTTTCTTCTTTATTTACACCCGTTGAATTAACGTTAATATTTATTTATTCCCCAGTTTTGTCCCGTTTGTGCCTTAACAGGTCGGTGGTTTGGCCGTTAAAACCATCGAGCTCTGAACAAAACTACAGTTTAACGCCAGCACTGTGTTATTTTATTTGTGCCGTATTGAAGCACGTCCCTGATTCATTTTTACAATGTTTTCACAAGTGACTCTAAGTCTTGGATTGGCATAGTTTGATTTCATTTAACGAAAAATGAATATATTTCGCGTGGAGTCAGGCGTGTCGTTCCACCAAAAGCTACAAACGCTCGCGCAATAAGAGACTTTCGAACGTGTTGTCCCAGCAGCGGGTCAGAAACTGCCAGTAACGGCCGTTAAAGATTTTTAAAGCTGAAGCAGTGACCTGAGGCCATCCACAGACCAATATCCATCTCTTCTAATGTTTGATGGAATTATCTGCCAAACTGCTTCAAAAATCTAAGCGAAAACATCAGTTTTCTACGCCCAAGCGTTTTAAACCTGAGTCACACAGATTTGGGACTTCTTTGCTCCAACGTTATGTATTATACTTCAATTCGGCATGTATAGACACACAAGGTTGCACGTAATTTCTACTTTTATTCAATAATTTGCTGTGCCTTTACATGGTCGTTGAAGTCTAGTTAAAGGAGCCAGTCCGTTACTTTAAATGTAGGTTTATTTTTCTTTATTGAATCACGTATACATTTGGGGGCTTGATGTGAGCCGAATCAAAGACGATCGGTCCAAGACTTTCCGGGGTGAGTAGTTTTATTGTTGAAGGCATTGATTCTGCCGCCACACTACGAACATTTAAATGTGCGTTTGTTGGAGTGGAGATTGGCGTCGCTCTACTCACGACAGAACAGCGTGCTGGGGCTGGATTAGCTCGCATTAGCGAAGTCCAGCCTTTCCTGTTTTCACGGAAAGCGAACCCAGCAGCAGCCAGCTCAGCTCCGCTGTTTTACCTGAAGAATTTAGAAAAACAACCAAATCTGGACGATGGCCGTCAGTGAGCTGCTGTTATTGCTAACACAGATAAGGCATTGGATGGGGGTGGATACAGCAGGAATAGGAAGTTATATTTAGTGACTCAGCTGCTGTTTGAGTAACAGGCAGGGAGTTAAGGCGGGACACAGCAAGCAAAAAGTTGTGAAGTCTGATGTGATTTGGTCTGACTTCTCATTACCTTTTCTCCTTGTTTTTGTTTAGCTCCTTTTGGTGAACCCTCCTCGTGCAATGAAACAGGGAACAGGTGACTTTTTAGCCAACCACCAGAGGAACCGAAGGGATTGAGTCAAAGAAACCTCTGCAGATGTAACCGCTGCTGTTAAAAAAAGAGGAACATCTTAGTTTCTTTCAAGTGCAACAACCAAAAAAAAAAAGAGGTGAGGGGGAGGAATTCTGAGGAGAAGGGCAGTAACGGGATTTATGATCAGCACTACCACAAAATGCCAAATGTGCCCATCCTGGAGCCGTACATGTGAAGACTGAGCATCCAGAGGAGTGCTGGAGCTGCACTGACACAACTGTGGAGGAGTTGTTGGAAATCCCCCACAGGAGTGTCGCTGGGTGGAACTGGAAGTAAGGTGGAACCACGGTGCCGGCCCTCGCCGTCAAGCGTGAATCATAAATGCAGAGCTCTCGAGAAGTGCCACCTACTCTGCCGGCTGCTGCGGTTTCGCTTTTAAAACGATGTGAACATCAGAACTGAAACTAGAGTGTAACTGGAAATGTCCTCACACCCAAAGGGGAAGCGAACCTGTGATTTCTGGACAAACTCTTGAGGTGGTCAGCGTTTGGAGACGGAACAAGGCGAGCGCCGCATGTGCACTTGGAGGGAAGGAAGCTCACCTTCCTCCTATGAAACTGGTTTTACTTGGAAATCCAAAACAAGGCCATCCAAATGGCAGGGAAGGACTACAATCATCTCTTTAAGCTGCTCATCATTGGAGACTCCAGTTAGTACATTTTAACTTGTTTACATCTCTCTGCAGTCAAAGCTTTTCTTTTTTTTAATGGAGCCCTGAAAGAAACAGATATGTGAACAGACACTTCCAGTACATTTAGGCTGCTGTCTCTGTGGGTCAGTAGAACCATAATAAACCTATTAATAGGAACGTTTCCATACTGATGAACTGGTGAGGTCTTACTGGTCGAAATCGCACCATCCCTGTCCTGGCTTCCAGTTTGTTTCAGAATTGGTTTTAGCTGATTTTTGCCGATCACCTGGTCTGGTTTTCACCTGTATGTGAAAGAAGCTTGACTGCATGAATCTCAAAGGTGTTGGGGTTGTAGCCCTCGGGACCCCTCACAGACTCACCTTCTTACTGCCTGCTTTTATAGACTTGCTTTAAAGAGGACCTGTACTCATTCCCAGCTCCATGTGCTTATCCTTGCAGTTAGAGTAGCTTTATGTGATTTAAAGTTAAAATTAATCTTTGTTTTCTAATATATTATGCACAGTTCACACAGATTAATCCTGAGCTCATGCCAGCCCAGATGCAAGGCTGGATTAAGGACTAAACATTTATTTATTTATTTATAGCGCCATAATTTTATTTCTCGACGCAACTAAAGCAGCTTTGCATGATTCACAGTTCAAAATAATCCCCCCTGAAATCATACTGAGCCTTGCTGCGGGCCTTCAGTTTGTCCTCTGACTGAAACGAGCTGTTTAAACCCCGCCCCCTTTAAAATCAGTTTTCTTGTGATTGGCTGCCCGGTTTGAGCTTTGGGTGGGTGGAGCTTTCCAGATTAGAGAGATCGCCTCTTTATGACATCATACAGATCCAAGAGCAGAAAAAACTGTGAAACCGAGCAGTCGGGGATCATGTTCCACAGGAGGTCTTTCACTGTTTTGTGATGTTGTTTGTCTTCCTTATCTCCTAATGTGCTCCAATGTCTCAGATATGACACGTAGATAGATGTGTGTAAGACATCATGGCTCTGGTATCGGACTCGGCTGTAGTGGGCGTGTCTGATGCATGTGTGAACGTTTCTGTGTTTTGGCTGCAGATTAGGCCCCATGAGGGGCGGAGCACAGCTTTTAGTTTAAAAGGTCATCGTTAAAATAAAGAGTCCAGGACTGGGGTGGTGTGATATATCTGAAACCAGTAAGAGTGACTGAGTACCTAAATAAAAATAATGATAATTAAACTTTAACATTTCATGAATCCAGATGTTGTTTGAAAGCACAAAGTCCGAGTTCAGACGCTGCAAAGCATGTTGGGATGCCAGCACCGCGGGCCTCAGCAGAGCCTGGTTTTGTGTTGGGAGCGCGTTCCCAGGAAAACTCGTTTAATGTCACTTTCTCAGCACGAGAACAAGAAAACAAACTCTCTCCAAGCTCGTAGTAAAACAAAGATGACTCCATAAAACAAACTGATCCTCTGCTTTGGAGAGCAGGCTCCAGTTATTGATCGAATGTTGTAGTTTCAGGGCTTTTGTTGTCAGGCCTCCTGCAGGAGGTGCTGAGTCACTGTCGGTCACCTTCTTCCCTGCAGGAACTTATTTTAGAGCAGTGGGTGGATTTCATCGCTGCACATGAGACGTGTGCCTGGATGGAAAGACTGTTTCAGGAAGCTGCTGCGAGTTTCCAGTTTTCAGCTCGACATAGTTCTCGTGCCTTTCGTTGGCAGAGCTGTTTCTGCGAGGAGTAATGCTGTCACGTTTATCGTCCATCTGTGAGGCGTAGCAGGCAGAGGTTTCAGTTCCTGATAAACGAGCTCCATCTCCGAGCCTGCTGAACGAGTCTAGTCCAGTCTTGTTTTGGAAAACCGCTTAAATGATTGAACCAAGCAGTGATTTTTCTTTTTTTTTTCTCCAGCTTCTGGAATCTGATTTTGATAGACAGCACAAGTGTCAGCTGCAAACATCCAGCCTGCAAAGCAGATGCAGGACTTGTTTTTACAGGCGTGTAGTCTCTAACACTTTAATGCTCTGAGAAAACTGTAACTTTCCCATCGATTTCTCCGTTTAGCCCGACGTCTTCCTGCTTCGTCGGCTCTCCTCTGTCAGGTTTTCTTCAGATGCTTTTCTCACACATGTCCAGTGCGAGTTCAACCTTTGTCCTATTTTGTGTTGTTTCACTTTCCTTATCTCACCTCCTCCCATCTGTGTGTTCTGCTGGTATGTGGCTGTCACTAAAGTTACAGTGGGGGTCATAGTAGGCTTTACTCAAACAGATATTAATCTCGTCCCTCTGATCTTTTCCCCCCTTTAGATGTGGGAAAAAGCAGCCTCCTGCTCCGCTTCGCAGATAACTCCTTCTCAGGTGAGTTGGTTACATGAAAGGTGAAACCTGCTCACACTAAACACACAGCAGACTCCAGTTATAGGCCGAGAATTAAAAGCATTTTATCAGGAGGAGTCATCTTATCTCCAGGAGTCATAAGAGCTGTCCTAACACGTCAGGAGCTGCAGGAGAGGCAGGTCTATATCATCAAACGTTTAAATGCTTCATCCATTTCCTCTGAACGGTCTCGTGTGCTCGCACCCAAGTGTCAAACAATAACTGCCCTCCTTTAGGAATATTAATAACCTGTGTCGGCGTTTTGAATCCACTCTGTGGCGTGGGTACACAGCCACAGATGTGGAACAGAAGCAGAAAGTTGCTGAACTGAAAGCCGACGTGAAACTAGAGTAAGATGTCTGTCGTGAGCCAAATCTCAAAGTGATGATGCTGTAAAGACGAGTTGGATCCCAGCAGAGGAAGCGACTGCGTCAGGCAGCAAGAGTCCAAAGTTTATTTGCAGTTTGTAGTTTTTTTATTTGCTGATCGTTTCATAACAGGAAGCTCAGGTGTTGGAGAAACGTGGTCGTTGAATGTGTCATTAGTTATGAAGCGCTACCAGCAGCATTCACACTCAGGCTTGTTTACCGAGTGGAACACGCATCTCACGGTCGATTAAAGCGTGTCACTGGACGGTTTGTCTGGTCCTGACATGACAGACCAAAAGTTCTCACGACAGCTGGAGGACGGAGCCAGAAACACGGCTCGGTTTTTTCTTGCTGGAATCACAAACATGTAAGCTGGAGTGGTGGTGGTGGTTCAGTGGGCTGTAGCTGCGGCCACAGATGGTCAGTGTGACGGCCAGCTGCGATCCCGTCTGAGAAACCGTTTTGGAGCCTCGGCCACGTTTCTGCAGTCTGTGGGGAAATATCGAGGTTTTCTAGCAGAGTTTTTCCCACATACGGCTGGAATGGCGCTCCGTGTCTCAGCCGCTCAGCGGGAATCAAATATAGTTCTCGAAGGCGGGGAGAGGATGTAAACGGGTGGGGCGAGTGGAACTGGGCCAGGCGCTCCTGACAGGACGCCAAAACATCTGAAGTGGTGGAGTTGGTGCGTGAGGGGGGAGGGGGGGTGGTTAACAAGGGCCTGCAGATGCAACAGCAGGACACACACGCAGACACACACACACAC
>NW_005187496.1:126272-136364 GCF_000239375.1 Pundamilia nyererei
CAGTGCGTCTGCACTCGCGTTGCTGTGCAGCACGTCTGCCTCACTCTGGCTTTTATTTTCTCTCTCGTGTCGTCTCGTGCAGGCAGCTACATCACCACCATCGGCGTGGACTTTAAGATCCGGACGGTGGATATCGACGGGGAGCGGGTGAAGCTGCAGATCTGGGACACGGCGGGGCAGGAGAGGTTTCGAACCATCACCTCAACGTAATGATCTCTGAAACTTTCTCCCCCGAGTTTCTTTGTATGACCGCGTGCAGCGCGCTGCAGCGTCATCGCTGAGGTCATCAGTTTATTCCGCTTCACCTGTCCCCAGGTACTACAGAAACACCCACGGCGTCATCATAGTTTACGACGTGACAAATCCAGAGTCGTTCGTAAATGTTAAGAGGTGGCTGAATGAAATCTCCCAGAACTGTGACAACGTCTGCAAGATCCTGGGTAGGTCGACCGTAAACTCCTCCTGAATATCAGTGTTTCAGTGTGAACTCTGACCTGCTCACAGGTGTGCCGAAAGCTGCTGAGAGGCTCCGTCTGCTTCCAGGTGACGCACGGTTTGTTAAAGATGCAGCTGCATTCATTCAGCTCCATTATTCACTTTAAGGTCCAGACTTGAAATTGAGTTTGGATATGTTTTAAAGTCCACATGCAGTCAGCTTGAACACTGGTCGAATATTTTATTTATTATGATATCATGCAGGCACATCTCTGGTGAGGAGAGCCTCTTTCCCCTCACCAACAGTTTATAAACTTCCTGATGGTGAGACGTGCCGTCCCGCTGAGTCGTCATAAACACTTTTGTAGATCTACTGTGTTTGTTAAGACAAACTGTTGTTACTGCACTCGTGTTATCAGATGATTTCTCAGGTTCAGTAAACGTGAAGTTTTACTGGTAATTTTAAACAGGAAGGTTATTGTGCAGGTCTGACTCTGGGGAGGTGAATCAGGTTTGACACTTAGAGATGCTTTGGTTCATTTCAGACCTGCAGCATCAGTTATTAATATCTTATTTGACATATCAGTAGCAGATAATTCTGCATGCTGCGTTTTTTATGATGCATTTGAGTTTCTGGTTGGGGACGTCTGCAGGAAGAGTTTACAGATGGATTTTCCTTCTTTCCTCAGTGGGGAACAAGAATGACGACCCTTCCAAGAAGCAGGTGGATACCCAGGATGCTTTGCGTTTTGGGGAGTCTGTGGGTGTCCGTGTCTTCGAGACGAGTGCCAAAGAGAACATAAATGTTGAAGAGGTGAAGCTTTAAATGATTAACATCCTGATTTAAAATGATCTTTTTGGTGTGCAGTTTGTCCCATTACAAGGTCGAAAGCCTTTGTTCCTAATGTTTTGTCTGTAAGGTTGGCATTGAAATGACAGGCAGGTAAATTAGAGCGTGGGGTCGTAGTTCTCAGTGTGACCTGAGGGGGGCAGTGTCCTTTCACTGCTGTCATCCAGGCCCAGTGTCTCATAATGATGGGGCTTCAGGTTGAATGCAGTGGTTTCCTTCATACTGGATGGTCCAGGCCTGCAGATGAAGATGCACCTCAGGTTCATCATCATCTCATTATTACACTGCAGAGGGTAGCGATGAGGAGGAGGGGTCTGTTTAGTCTCGATTTGAGCTGAAAGACGGAGACTGTGGTAACAGCAGAGATGGCGGTTCGTCCTCAATCCCGCTGATAAAAATGCTGGTAAACCACCAGCAGGGACCCTGTGACTGATCTCAGATATATTCACCATGGAAAGCTCAGACTGTTTAATAACGGAGACTAAAGTAAAGGCAGGATCAGATGTGACTGTGCTTCCTGTTGTTACTATCCATGAGTATTTGCTTTATTATTTTTAAAATGTCTTCAGTGACACGAACAGTTTCGTGCACGGTGTCGCTGCTGTTTGAGGGTCGGGGAGTGGGACACGGGGCCGCGATAGATAATCCTGAAGTCTGTGTTGTTTCTGCTGCTCTGCTCAGATGTTCATGGCCTTCACCCTCATGGTGCTCCGGGCCAAGAAGGAGAGCCAGAACAGAGTGGAGAGGGAGCGGGAGCGGGAGAAGGACACGGTGAACATCAACGCCCAGCGAGACCGAGACCGCAGGAAGAGGGGCAAGAAATGCTGCTGAGACGCCGCTTCCGCCCACAGCATTCAGCTGAGACTGAACTCGGCGCCTTCGAGGCCGTCTCTCACTGCAGATATGAATGTGTGGAGCTACAGCACAGCAGGCTGTAGCTCTCGCTGTGCCTGAGGGTCTACAGTCTGCCAGCACTGAATGCAAGTAGCAGCCAGGAGGTCACATGACCTAAAGGATCATTCTGGTGTTTATGCTTTTTTTTTTTTTTTTTTTTTCTAACCAGACTGCAGCGTGTCGTGTGTTGGACTGAAGCTAAAGAGCGACTAATGTGCAGGTTGGTTTGTGGATGCTAACCAGAAGAAACATTTCTGTGACGTTTATTCAAACGAGTGGATTCCTGAGCTCGCCTTAAATGACTCGTTTCAGTCTGAGCTGCACTGGTTTATGAGGTGGTGTGTGATCATCAGCTTAATCAGCACCTGTAAAACTCAAGTTACACCACAAAAATGAAGCTTCTATCCCGGCTTTTACAAACCTGGTTTCATCATTAAAACTGATTCTTTTTTACTCATCTCTCCAAAGACAGAAGTCAGTTCATGGTCACATGTAGCCAAAGAACTTTCCACCAACATGGCCCCGATGCTTGAGCTCTAGAGCCGGGGACCTCTGTGGTGACCATTCAAACACGGTCCACCTTTTTGGCATGAAACGTGTTTGATTGGGCACTGCGTCAGTCAATAATGCGTCCTGATTGGTGGAAAACCCGGAGATTTGGTCACATGTCGAGTCTGTGCTCCCACCACAGCTGCACAGCGCCTTAGGGAGAATCAGTTTCTATGTTAAAGTGCTCCGATTCTGCTCGTTCCCTCCATGTTTTTGGATTAAAGCGGCTTTGCATGATTACTCACTTATCTCGTGCTAGGCTTGTTTCAGACAGGCTCCATCCTGTCTGAAACAAGCCGATAGCTTCTCCCCTGTTAGGTCAGTTTTTCTCCGGTTGGCTCATCAGCAGAGGTTTTGAAAGTGGGAAAATAATGACCTTGCGACCTTTCACAATGACAGGTTCTAGTTGTGTAGGTTTCACTGAAGATCAAACTGCAGGGATTTGTTTCTATTTTGTTCTGTTACCTTCTGTGACACGTGGAAGATGAAAGCCATATCACGCTCCACGTCTTTAGTCACCAGTTGTCATGTTAGTGGAAAAAAGGGAGAAACACTGAGAAACTCTACATCTGTATTTGCAGTGAACTAAAACAAGCAAAAACAAACACCAGCATGGTCCTTTAACTTTGGTCTTAAACCACTGTTTAGATTTTTTTTCTTAATACAGAACATGTATTTAACCAGTGAAAGGGAGCTGTTTGTTCAATTGTGACATTAACGTATGTGATGAGTACAAACTGTCTGCATGCCTTATTTCAGTCTGAATGAGGCCAGTAATCCCAAAACATGTTTTAATGTAAATCTGATGCCAAGCAAATGTGTCCAAATACAATAAAAGCAATAAATTCAGTGATTCTTTGTGCAGCGATGAGACTGTATGCAATGAAATCCTAGAATTTCACTTACCTTTAGTAGAGTGACCTCACAGCAGCCATGTCTTTGGTTAGGTGATGTCATTAAAATGCCCCAAAAGGCTCCAACAGTACAAACACGGCTCAGAGGTCCAGCTCAGGTGAGGCGGAGCAGACAGTCACCTGTGGCCACGCCCCTAACAATGCAAACTTTAAACAGGTGAGTTATAAAAACATCGTCCCCTGTACAGGAGTTATTTTTTATTAGTCCTTTATTTACCCAGGTAAAAAAAATCTCATTTCCAACAGAGACCTGGCATCATCAAATACACACAGCACTATAACATTTACAACCAATACAATATCCCCATACCATGTGGAAAATATACAATAACAGATCAAATTAAGAGTACATTAAAAACAATCACACTGAGTCAAAGAGCTGTTCTCTCGTTCCTTTGAGACAGACTTAAACTCTCCCAAGGTAACCAAGTCAGATCATTTCAGTTCCTTCTGCAGATTGTTCCAGGAAGCCGGGCAGCGTGTTTAAAAGCCCTTTTCCCCAATTCTGTTCTGATTTTTGGGACAATCGATTATGACGGGGAAATTCTCTACAGAGACCAGTTTGTGTGTCAGACACTTTTATTACTGCTGTAAAGCTTTAACATGGGGACTGACTCGCTGCTGGAGTCTCTGCTGGACATTAGAGGAACTGCAGCTGTTGGTGTTTCTTTGTTGTCAGAGAGTGTGTGTTTCCACTGTTGCAGCTGCAGGCCCTTCCGCCCGTGGGTTTCAAAATAAACTCTTGTTTTCATCTCAGAGAGAACCAGGAGAGGCTGAAATGTTTGCTCTATACTTTGGGAAGAACTGCAGCTGTTAGAAAAAGGCACAGATGAAAGTGGTTTTGAAATGATTCTGTTTATTAACCAGTTTTACACATCGGTGTTCACCAAACACCTTTACATTTATCTCCAGGTGCAGCATCAAATCTGTCCATACTGATGCTTAAAGGAGTGGAAGTGCTTTTATTTTGAAAAAACAAACATGCTGCTTTCACATCATATGGAAAAATCCAGGAAATTTAAGTGAGAATTGTTCCATATTTACTCCATGAGCCCTTTTAGTAAAAATCCCTCAGAGCAAAACAAACGCTGGAATCTTCCACATATCCCGACGCACTTGAACGCAGCACAGTCATCAGTTGGATTTGGGCAGCCTGTAGACGTTGCCGGACATTATGAGCTGATGGTCCCTGACCTTCCTCTGCAGGAACGCCTCCAGCTCGTTCACGTCCATCTCCGTGACGACGGGTCCCGTAGCGACGAACATCCGCAGCATGGTGTGTATGCGTTCCAGTGTCATGGTGTCCAGGTTGGTGAGCATGGCCTGGACGTAGACCCAGAACAGCTGCAGAGACAGAGGCCCAGTGTGCTTACTGTGAGAGTTTAAGACCTAACTAGAACTAGCTGATACTTTTCAGCCTGAAGCGCTCGTTTGAGCTGCTTCCCCAGCAGAGCGGTGACGTTCCCTACGGCCCCTCCCACAAGAGGTGGGCTGCCCACAGCTGTGCCTCAGTGGCTAAGATCCCGGCTCTCAGGCGCTCTCCCATGAAAGACCTCCTTAGGAGACCCAGCCAGGGGTGAGTTACCCTCCTGGGATCATGCGGGTGCACCAAGTCGTTCACAACAATAAGCTCGTGATTTATGGAGCATGTGATCCTAAAACACCCACTGTCATTCATTATTAAGTGATTTTTATAACACGACTGAAAAGAAGCGGCACATCATCAGGTGCCAGGTTTCAAATACTTAAAGTAACTAAGTAAATAACCCTGAGACAGCGGGATGAATGAAGTGTGTACCTGCAGCTTCTCCTCCCTCTGCTCAGACTGCGTGGCGGTGTTGGAGTCCCTCTCCTCGTCGCTGTCGATCAGCATCACGCCTCTGTCCAGCTTCTCTTTCGACGAACCCTTCTCCACCACGTAGAAGTGGCCGCCCGCCTCCTCCCTCAGCACGCCCTGCTGCTGCCACAGAGCCAGCTTCCTGTGCACCAGCTCCTTCGGGGCGCCCAGCTTCGCACTCAGCTCCTCCAACGTCCAAGAACCTGAGAGGACGAGCAGGTACACGACGATCAAACTGCATCTCCCTCGACTCCACGCAGCGTAACGAGCGATGTCAGAGCCGATAGTTTACAACCATGACATCGCCATGTCAGGAAAACATCAGGGGTCATCGCAGAATTACATTTCACAGCATGAAAGCGCTCTGAAATGAAAGTCCTTACTTTTCTCTTGGAAGTACATGATGGTGGCAGCCTGGATGGGTGAGACCGTGAGGTTGGTGAGGACTCGGTCCTCCAGCTC
Organism: Pundamilia nyererei; assembly: GCF_000239375.1. Classification (NCBI taxonomy): domain Eukaryota; kingdom Metazoa; phylum Chordata; class Actinopteri; order Cichliformes; family Cichlidae; genus Pundamilia; species Pundamilia nyererei. Next base: position 132,214 of record NW_005187496.1, read on the forward strand.
CACGTCCACAGTGACCGAGCCCAGGTGAGGCTTCCAGCTCAGCGTCCTCATGGCCTGAAACACAAACGGGACTCGACTCAGCAGGTAAAAGCGTAGCTGTGCATTTGGTTTCTACTGCAAACCAAACCAGAGACGCCACAGTGGGCCAACTCCACCTTCAGCTTCTCGTAGCGGTGGGTGTAGGCCTCCATGGCCTGGCAGACGACAGGAGGGAGCTCCAGCTTCTCCTCCTTCAGCGTGGGCCAGAACTCAGATGAGAGGATGATGGCCGACAGGGGCAGCGGCGGCTGCTCCTCCTCGCTCAGCTTTGACTCCTCCTCACGGATGTTGCTGTTGATCCTGCGAGAATCCGCCATGTCCTGCATCCATCGGGTAATCACAACGTTCTCAGAAATTCATCCTTTCAGGGAATGTCCTAAAATATCCGGTTAACGATCCATATTCCAGATGTTTACCTTCAACATGACCTCGCAGTAATGCATGTGAGACTCGCCGAACCGCAGCTTCAGCAGCTCCACGTTACGAATCTCCCTGAAGACGCAGAAAGCAGGACGGGCGTGAGCGTTTACTTTGCTATCAGTGACCCGACATGTTCAAAGTACCAACACTTTCTCTCAGCTTTAAGCCGGGCGCTGGTGCGGTCGTACCTGGCCGTGTTGTAGTTGAGCTGCTGCAGCAGCCTGTCGGCGAGCACGCCTCTGTACTCGTCTATGAAGATCTCCTTACTGCCGTAGATGCTGACCAGCAGGCTGATGATGTCGGACGAGCGGCGCTTCGAGCCCATTTTATCTGAGAACAAACACACGAGTAAGATCTTTCTCTTCAGCTGCGGTCTCCTTCTCTGCGCTCAGCGCGGTGCGTTCACTGACCGGGCATGGCGTCGGTCGGGTCTGGAGTCCAGTCCTCGGGGTCGTTGCCTTCTTCGTCGCTGTCCTGCATCTCCAGAGTCACCGGGTCGCCTCGGGACAGCTCGGAGGCGAGGTCGGTGCAGCCCTCTGCATCTCCGGTCAGACCGGCTACGATCTGCCTCACCGTGTCCTCCCGGGTCCTGAAACACAACACGGACGTTTGACCCTCTGCTAGGACGTCAAATGTTAAACTCATGTAGAACTTTACTCACAAAAAAGTGCACGATCAGAGCCAAAAGATCAGAGCAGGACTGAAAGCGAATCCCGCCGGCGCCTGCGTGGACTCACCTGAGGTACTTGCGGATCGGCTGGGAGACGACCTGCAGGATGACCATGGACGGGTCGAGCTCTCGGAGCGCTTTGATGGCCGAGATGTAAACGGTGAGGATGTCCGACGTGTGAACGCCTGCAGACAGATCAGTCAGTTTCACAGACGTTACCATAGAGACCAGCTTCCCTACACGATGATGAGGATGACCTGAGAAATCACACGTGTGCACGGCGAGCTGAAAAACAACTTCAAAATAAGCAAATCAACAAATGCTGTTTTTAAACAGCTGCATCAGCTCTATGGTCCGCCTCCACCTCCTCCTTCACCACCTCACTGAACCTCCTCTGGGCTCTTTTCCTCCTCCACCTTCACCTCATTGTTGTTTTCTTCTCTAATCCTGACTTTAAACATTGAATCGCGTTTAACTTAAACAAATCTGCCACCGCGACTCATCAGGTCACAAAAATGAACCCCGACAGAAACCGACCCGGGTGCAGTAGGCGGCTTTCGAAGGCAGATTTGAGCGAGGTGAGGAGCTGCTGTCTCTGATTGGTTCTCTCCAGGCAGAACTTCAGATCCTCAATAGCAGCTTTGGATTCTGGGAAATCTGAAAGGAAGCACAAGAGCCAAGAAGAGTGTGAAATCTGGTTTACAGAGAGAGAGAATTATTATTGTAGTTTTTTGACTGTGGCTCTGTTACAAACAGAAACTGATTAAATGACAGAAAAACTAAAAACTAGAAGTTTTTCTGTGTTTTAAATGTTTATCTGCTACTTTATTACTTTGTCGTAGCACGAATGACCACCGGGGAGCTCTTTCTACAAACTTCATGCTCTTCTTTATTTTTTTCGAATCCTTTCAGTGGGCCAGAGTGGATTCTTTCCCGGGGCGATTCTGTCCACAGGCCTTATGTTTGACCACCCTGTTCTATAGCGGTGGCTAGCTGAAACGCTCCGTCGTCCTGACTCGAGCTGAGCTCTAAGCGATGAGAGGAAACACTGCCGTAGAGGAAACGAGAGCTCCGCGGCAAAGAAAAGACTTAAAGAATCAGCAGGCGTCAGCGTCCAATCACAGCTCAGAGGTCGGAGTTCAGCCTGGCGTGGATCTGTAAACCTGCCGCAGACTCCCACCTCTGATGATGCTGAAGAGCTCCTCGATCCTCATGTTGACATAGATCCTGCAGAAGAACTGATGCATGTGGCACCTCCACTGCTTCAGCACCGAGCCGCCGCCCGGGACCACCTGGACGCCGAGACCGCCGGGGGCCGCTGGGAGTGAAGCGGCGTCTCCGTCCGCCTCACTGGCAAACACTTTAGCCAGCCAGCCCAGCACCAGCTCCAACCACTGCTCCCTCACACACACACACACACACACACACACACACACACACACACACACACACACACACACAGTAAATGAGGAGCAGGCCACAGTGAGTTTCAGCGTGGACAGATGCTGCAGATGTTTCACCTCCTGGAACTCCAGCAGGAAGGAGCGCTCGTACTCGCCCCGGCACAGCTGCTCCATCCGCATCTCGATGAGCTTGTGGAGGATGGTGGTGACGGCCTCGGAGCTCACCCACTCCAGCAGCTGCAGCTTCGACCTGGAAACAACCAATCAGACGTCAGCGTTTCAGACTGCAAGAGAACAAACAGCTGATCTGAGCCACGCTTCAGCATCATAAACACAACTGTTAGAAATGATCGAAGATTTATATTTGCTATATATTATATTATTATTTTATTTTAGTCACAACTTTTTTTTTTTTTTTTACTCTGAAAATTCAAGGAAATAATGCCAACTTCCTGCCTCGTTACGTCAATTATTTCAAATTAAAAGCCTGACTCACAGGATGTGGCTGAGCTCCTGCAGGTGTTCCAGGGCCTGCTGACACCAGCACTGCTGCACGGGGACCCAGCAGCCACGGCAGGCCCCGCCACCGGGAGCCTCGGTGGCGTCCTCACCGCTGCCCTCCCGGTTCATGTAGACAGAGAAGGTCCGGCTGTAAAACTCCAGCACTCGCTCCTGGAGGACGGGAGCCGGGGAGAAGAGGAGGAGGGCCCTGATGGTGGTGAAGGCTCGCTCCATGAGGGCTTTGGATCCTGGGCCACACAGACCTCCACGGCCCTCATCCTGCCACGCCCCCAGCTTCTCCAAACCAGCTGTAAGGAGGAGGAGAAGTTTGAATGCTGCGCACAGAGAAAACCCATCAACTCTCTGATGGTCCACTCACCCAGAAAAGGTTCGAGCCTGTCCAGCAGAGTCCTGAAGGCCGTAAGCAGCACCCAGACCCTGTCCTTCTCCTCCATCTCGTTCTCCGGCTGCTTCAGGCCAGACCAGAACTCGGGAACCACGCAGGCAGACAGACGCATCTGCAGCGTCTCCAGCAGCCAGCTGCCCAGCAGCCGGCCCAGACCCTGATCGTTCAGCAGGGCCAGCGAGTCTGAGAGGCTCTGCTCTGACACCGAGCTACCCGGAGACACCTGAACGCAACCAAAACACAGCGTTACACAAACACAGGATGCACAGGTGCTGGTGATGGCTGACAGGGTTTCTTCACAGCCAGTTTCAGTTTGGATTTCTTAGACTGACCGATGACCCTCGTACAGAGGAGCAAAACCACGAGACTGGAGGAGACCAAAGCCGAGTTTGTGTCTCAGCTTGTGGTTGTTTTGCTTCTTTTTGACCTGATCTGCATCTTGCTCCGAGTCTCCGTGCGCTCCTTTTGAGTCTTTGCACTTGCTTTATTAACCTGTGTTCATTTTACATTTCTTACAGTTGAATTTGTGTAGCTTTGTGGTCTAACTGTGAAAGTTCGTTTTTTCACACACTTGTTTCACCTCTGTTTTGTAACTTGTAAGTTTGGCTGTTTATGGACGTCACGTAGGGTTGCCAACTCCCTGAAAAATAAATAAGGGACACCTCGTGGCCAGGGCCGGGCAACCCAGTTGTCTTCACCCTTCCCAGTGTGG